>NW_027468685.1:310000-330000 GCF_046254945.1 Alosa pseudoharengus
AATGATAGAGAGGACCATGATGATACAGTATGGAGTCTTACTATGTGAGTTCAGACAAAGTAGGTTTGGGATGAGTAGAGTTGGGAAGAGTAGAGTTGGGATGAGTAGAGTAGGGAAGAGTAGAGTAGGGATGAGAAGGGAAGAGTAGAGTTGGGAAGAGTTGGGAAGAGTAGAGTTAGGAAGAGTTGGGAAGAGTAGAGTTGGGAAGAGTAGAGTAGGGATGAGTAGGGAAGAGTAGAGTAGGGATGAGTAGGAAAGAGTAGGGAAGAGTAGAGTTGGGAAGAGTAGAGTTGGGAAGAGTAGGGTTGGGAAGGGATGGAAAATTCCGTTTGTTGCCAAATTCCGATACTCAAAGACATAAATATGATTAATAAATACGATAAATAGGCTGACCAAACACTCATAGGGCTCTATCTTCCGTCCCAGCGCAATTGACTTTGTATACTCGCGCGTTTGTCTTTCCTATTTTGCAGTCAGCGCATATTGGAATTTTCCCTCCACAGGTACATGCCTGTAAATTAGGGAATTCGATTGCGCCCACGGGGGCGGTTCAGCAAAAAGACGGGGCGTGTTCCGGCGCAAACGTTCACTGTTGATATTTTGCAGTTTCAGAAAACAATTCCGCCACAGACCGGGAACTCCCGGGTCTAAAGTCTGTGGCGAAAATGCAGATGCTATTTTAAGGGCGCATGCATGACCACAGGCCTGCATGAATGAATGCGTTGCACACCAATCTACAGACACCCCCGTGCACAGACGGAAACATTCAAAGCCTTGATAATATTTGTCCATTTCCCGGTTTTGTTCGTGCATTGGTGACCTAAATATTTAGTAGCCTATAAAGTACAACATCTACATGCAATATCTTTACAACAACGCCTAATTACGACCTATTAATCTGGACAACTTTATAGGCTACAGCCCTATAAAGGCTAAAGTTACTTTTAGTTTTGTTCCAATTTACCGTTGTGTAAGGTTTTAAGCACCATAATTTTGCCTACCTTGTTGTAGCCCATCTGAAATAACTCCAAGCTTTGCTATGTTCCCTCCATCCTTTCGTTATTTTCAAAAAACGTTTTATATCCATGATGGCCTTGAAGTCTTGAGTTAGTGAATTAGCTTAAATCAGCTTTTCATGTGCTGTTAACCAGCAACAGATAGTACAAGAAAGCAGCAAGTATGGTTACAATTTCTGTGCAATTTCTGTAGTTGCTGCATCCATTCATTGTTACTCTCTCTCCTGCTCAAATAAATGTTGTGCGTGAATTAAGTTGATGATAATGTGTTTACAAACTCTGCTTTACAGAAAATATTGTAAATAGTCTACTGTCACGCAGTTAATGGGATACTGTGCAGAGTTGAAAGTTAGGTCAACTTAAACGAAGCCCTTGCTTGGCCGCCTGTGCTGCGCAACGCACACTTAGCTCCTCTCATCTATACAATGTAGTTCCCATTTCTGTAAACCATACATAATTTCAAAGAAAAATATTACCACTCGAGGGAAATCAGTCTGGTGTCCATGTGAAAAAATAGGCATAAATCTAGCGTACACATTTTCACGAATCACTGATGTGTTGATGACATAAATTAGGAAATGTTAGAGGACTTAAGGAGACGTGATGTTGATCTGCATGCCGATGCCATTTAACCCAAATGCCCCAGCGGCAGCACGGGAGAGAAGAAATTAACTGACGGAAGATATGCATTGTCTATAGAGAGGTAATGTTAGATTACATTGTACATTGCAAATATATCACCATGCATTCATAACCTCGTGATTCAGTGAGAGTGATCCCAAAACATCGGAAAGTATGTCTTTGTGACAATTCTGTATTACATTTTGTCAAGATGAAAAATCAATAGCTAACTGTTCCCAACTGAACAGTGATTATAGCGCTGTGAACGCTCCTGGCTGCGCCTGGCAAATACGCCACCATAATAGCAATCAGCTATGGAACAAGCGTGCCTGTTGTTAAAGGGAATGTGAGATGACGCTCTGATTGGTTTATTGCACGTTACGCCCAAACCACACCCATGATTAATGTAGCTACTTCAGACCACCCCATTTTAGATTTGCGTCGGGCGCAACAGTCAATATCCCGCCGGTAAAATAGCATCAGCGCCCAAGATCCGCCCACAAAGTCACTTGCGTTTTGCGCGAAGACACTTCCGTTTCAGACCATTAAAAAAGGGCCCATAGTCTCACGTGTCATAAAAACATTATCATGGTGATGTCTGTTACTACCCTGATGGGAAAACCAAAATAGTGTTGTCCTGGGTGTTAAAGAAACATTCTTTTCTTGCCGGGGCAGTAGGTGTGTGTAGCCGGGTCAACAGTGACTCTTGCTTGACTCTTGTTTGTTTGTTTGTTTGTTTGTTTGTTTGTTAGAGAACAAGTCGAAGAGGGAGCTGATTCGCATGCTGGTGCAGAGGGGCTACGAGTCCGACCCTGTGGCCGCCTGGAACAGAGCCCAGGAGAAGGTCACACACACACACTTACACACACACACACACACACACACACACACACACACACACACACACACACACACACAAGCACACACACACACACACACAGAGCCCAGGAGAAGGTCACACACACACACACACACACACACACACACACACGCACACACTGACACTCACACAAGCACACACTTACACACACACACTTACACACATGCGCACACACACACACACACACTTACGCACACGCACACACTTACACACACGCACACTCACTCACATACACACACGCACACACACACACTTACACACATGCACACACGCACACACACACACTTACGCACACTCACTCACTTACACACACGCACACTCACTCACTTACACACACGCACACACACACACTTACACACATGCACACACGCACACACACACACTTACGCACACTCACTCACTTACACACACGCACACTCACTCACTTACACACTCACACACTTACACACACGCACACACGCACACTCACACACATGCACACACGCACACTCACTCACTTACACACACGCACACTCACTCACTTACACACACGCACACACGCACACACGCACACTCACTCACT
This sequence comes from Alosa pseudoharengus, assembly GCF_046254945.1. Classification (NCBI taxonomy): domain Eukaryota; kingdom Metazoa; phylum Chordata; class Actinopteri; order Clupeiformes; family Clupeidae; genus Alosa; species Alosa pseudoharengus. The sequence continues at coordinate 313,080 of NW_027468685.1, forward strand.
TACACACACGCACACACGCACACACACACACGCACACGCACACACGCACACTCACACACGCACACTCACACACTCACTCACTTACACACACGCACACACGCACACTCACACACTCACTCACTTACACACACGCACACTCACACACTCACTCACTTACACACACGCACACACGCACACACACACACTCACACACTCACACACTTACTCACTTACACACACACACACACACACACTCACACACTTACACACATGCACACACGCACACTTACACACACGCACACTCACTCACTTACACACACACTCACACACTTACACACATGCACACACGCACACTTACACACACACACACTCACACACTCACACACTTACTCACTTACACACACACACACACACACACTCACACACTTACACACATGCACACACGCACACTTACACACACGCACACTCACTCACTTACACGCACACTCACACACACTCACTCTTTCACTTTGGTTCAGGCGCTGGAGGAGGATGACAGCGGCGGTGACAGTGACAGCTCGCTGGACTCTGGCTCGTCCTCAGGGCCCAACTTCAACTACATCCTCAACATGCCACTCTGGTGCCTGACCAAGGAGAGGGTGGACGAGCTGCTCAAGCAGAGAGACGCCAAGGTACACCACCAGGGGGCGCTATGGGGGGGTGGACGAGCTGCTCAAGCAGAGACGCCAAGGTGGGGTGGGGGGGGGGGGGATGGAGACCAGAGGGGAGATACTTCAAGAGGTGTGTAGGTAGCACTGGGATGAGTAATACACACTTACCTGTGTGTGTGTGTCAGTGTGTGTGCGTGCGTGTGTGGGATAATTTTTATATATTTCTCATTGCATGAAATGTTTAGTATAACTTACATATATATATATATATATATGTAGTGACATCTGGTACCATCCTTACGAATGTTAAGATATCCCCTGTGCCATCCTAAGTCTCCCTTTGTGGAAATGTCCAGAGTGAGAAGACTGTTTGCTACAGGGTGTCTGATTGACTTCACCCCAAGGACACGCACATAGCCTAGGTCATCAGAAGGTTAACACATGGACATAAACATAGCCTAGGCCATCAGAAGGTTAACACAAGGACACGCACATAGCCTAGGTCATCAGAAGGTTAACACATGGACATAAACATAGCCTAGGCCATCAGAAGGTTAACACAAGGACACGCACATAGCCTAGGTCATCAGAAGGTTAACACATGGACATAAATATAGCCTAGGCCATCAGAAGGTTAACACAAGGACACGCACATAGCCTAGGTCATCAGAAGGTTAACACAAGGACATGAACATAGCCTAGGCCATCAGAAGGTTAACACAAGGACATGAACATAGCCTAGGCCATCAGAAGGGGGTTTTGCAACATCCTTGTCTCAGTTAATACTGACTGGAAGGATGGATCATTGTTGTGGGGAAGTTTCTTGTGATTTTCCATGTGTGTGTGTGTTAAGGTCATAAGAGCTGGCTTCACCCAGATATGTGTGTGTGTGTTAAGGTCATAGGAGCTGGCTTCACCCAGATGGGTGGGCTTGTTACTTTGTTACTTTACCTACTTTGTGGCTAACATTCTCCTGGTACCGTGAATAAAACTGCAGTCTCACACCAGTTGTCTTTAAGTAATTTTGACCACATGCGTGTGTGTGTGTGTGTGTGTGTGTGTGTGTGTGTGTGTGTGTGCGTGCGTGCGTGCTTGTGTGTGTGCGTGCGTGCGTGCGCTCGTGTGCGTGTGTGTGCGTGTGTGTGTGCGTGCGTGTGTGTGTGTGTGTGTGCGTGTGTGTGTGTGTGTGTGCATGTGTGTGTGCGTGTGTGTGCGTGCGTGCGTGCGTGTGTGCGTGTGTGTGTGTGTGTGTGTGTGTGCATGTGTGTGTGTGTGTGCATGTGCGTGTGTGCATGTGTGTGTGTGCGTGTGTGTGTGTGTGCGTGTGTGTGTGCGTGCATGTGTGCGTGTGTGTGTGCATGTGTGTGTGTGTGCGTGCGTGCGCTCGTGTGTGTGAGTGTGTGTGGTGCGTGCGTGTGTGTGTGCGTGCATGTGTGTGTGTGTGGTGCGTGCATGTGTGCGTGCGCGTGTGTGTGCGTGTGTGTGTGTGTGGTGCGTGCGTGCGTGTGTGTGTGCGTGCATGTGTGTGTGTGTGTGTGCATGTGTGTGTGTGCGTGTGTGTGTGTGTGCGTGTGTGTGTGCGTGCATGTGTGCGTGTGTGTGTGCATGTGTGTGTGTGTGCGTGCGTGCGCTCGTGTGTGTGAGTGTGTGTGGTGCGTGCGTGTGTGTGTGCGTGCATGTGTGTGTGTGTGGTGCGTGCATGTGTGCGTGCGCGTGTGTGTGCGTGTGTGTGTGTGTGGTGCGTGCGTGCGTGTGTGTGTGCGTGCGTGTGTGTGTGTGTGTAGAAAGCGGAGCTGAACGAGCTGCAGAGGAAGTCGAGAGAGGACCTGTGGAAGGAGGACCTGGCTGTCTTCATCGAGGAGCTTGACGTGAGTCCGACTCCAAGAGCATTCTGGGAGTTTGTGTGTGTGTGTGAGTCAGACTCCAAGAGCATTCTGGGAGTTTGTGTGTGTGTGTGAGTCAGACTCTTAGAGCATTCTGGGAGTTGACGTGAGTCTCCAAGAGCATTCTGGGAGTTTCTCAGCTCTAAGAGGGTCTGGGGTCATTCTGTTTGTGCATGCGGCATCTGTAAATGGTCTTCATATTTATTTGTGTTTGAGTGCTTCTGTAAAAGTTCTGCTTCTGTGTATTTACAAGTTGTGTGTGTGTGTGCGTGCGCGCGTGTGTGTGTGCGCGTGTGTGTGCGCTTGTGTGCGTGTGTGTGTGTGCGCGCTCGTGTGTGTGCGCGTGTGCACGTCCGTGTGTGTGTGTGTGTGTGCGTGCGCGTCTGTGTGTGTACATGTACATGGACCTGTGTTTCTCAGAATTTTTTTAAAAATACCAGCCATTAATTCATGGATTTTCAGTAGGTGGTTATAGCACAAAAATGGTTGTACTTATTTATGGTAGCCTTGGACATGTTCATAGACTCTGTGTTAGAGGATTGCAAATTGCTGGACTTAACAAGACAAAATCTAAGCAAATAGCCAAATACTGCTCTGTGTCAGCCATCATAGGCAGTCTGCATGTATGGAGAAGGCGGTGCCATCTCTACCCCTGATAATATGTATTTATCCACTGATTTAGCTGATCATATGTATTTACACACTGATTTAGCTGATAATATGTATTTATCCTGATTTAGCTGTAAAGCTGTAAGCACTTGCACAGTGTTTGTGTTGCTGTGTGAGACACAAATGGGCTCTTCATTAATATTTGGAATGCTGTGTTGTTGTAAATCATTATTGGTCATTCCAAATAAATGAATTAAATGTGCGCGCGTCTGTGTGTGTGTGTGTGTGTGCGCTCGTGTGTGTGTGTGCGCTCGTGTGTGTGTGCAGCGCGTGGAGGAGCAAGAGAAGGAGACGGTGCAGCTGGGGAAGGCGGCTAAGATGGTGAAGGGGAAGGTGGGGAAGCCCAAGGCGCGCAAGATGGAGCTGGAGGAGACGCTGCCGTCACCGTACGGCCGACGCGTGGAGCCGCCGCTCTCGCTCTCCGTCAAGGCCGACGCCGCCAAGAAGGCCAGCAGGAAGAAAAAGGTCTGTCACGCGTCTGTCTGTCTGTCACGCGTCTGTCTGTCTGTCTGTCACTCATCTGTCTGTCTGTCTGTCTGTCTCACGCGTCTGTCTGTCTGTCTGTCACGCGTCTGTCTGTCACGCGTCTGTCTGTCTGTCACACGTCTGTCTGTCTGTCACGCGTCTGTCTGTCTGTCTGTCTGTCTGTCTGTCTGTCTGTATGTATGTCTGTATGTCTGTATGTCTGTCTGTCTGTCTGTCACACGTCTGTCTGTCTGTCACGCGTCTGTCTGTCTGTCACGCGTCTGTCTGTCTGTCACGCGTCTGTCTGTCTGTCTGTCTGTCTGTCACGCGTCTGTCTGTCTGTCTGTCTGTCTGTCTGTCTGTCACGCGTCTGTCTGTCTGTCACGCGTCTGTCTGTCACGCGTCTGTCTGTCTGTCACGTGTCTGTCTGTCTGTCTGTCTGTCTGTCTGTCTGTCTCTCTGCATTCAGGGGGCATTCATGACTCTTATATGTGCATTCAAGTGTGTGCGTGCGTGCGTGTGTGTGTGTGTGTGCGCGCGTGCGTGTGTGTGAGTGTTTATATGCTGAGTGTACCAATAAAATGTGTAACGTGTGTGTGTGTGTGAACCCTGCAGGGTGAGCTGGACGTGAAGCTGGAGGGTGATGAGGATGGTGAGGCCACAGGAGAGAACTCTCTCATCTCCCCGTCAGGTCTCGGAGCCGCCCCCGCCAAATCCAAAACGCCCCGCGTCAAGAAGGAGAAGAAAGATCCCAGTAAGACACCCATCCTTCCCTGGGTCTAGAACTTAAAGACCCAGGCTTAGAACAACACACATCTACCACACCTGGACCTAAAGGATAATTCTACTAAGAATCCAGAATTAGTAGCTGAGGACCCTGATGACCCTAACCCTAACTTCAAAGCCCACTGTGGCAGCCAGAGCAACAGGTCACTCATGGAGTCATGCAACTGGCAGCTCTTAGGCTAGTTATGACAGCAGTTTATGGAATTAGGCTAGTTATGGCAGCTTTTTAGGCTAGTGATGGCAGATCTTAGGTTAGTTATGGCATGGTTATGCCAGCTGTTAGGCGCTAACACTCCATAATAAGGTGCCATAATAAATAGCAAACTAGTAATTACCTAACCCTTTGTTAATATTTGTTAATTGTTACTAACATATCTATTTGGCACAAGTTAATAGTTTTTTCATCATCACTTAAATATTTGTTGTTTGCATAAAATCTGTATGTTAATGTTTTATCAAATCTATTAACTAATATTGTATTAATATGTGTTAATAGTTAACTAAATGTCTTTTTAGCACTAATTAACAGTTATTTCTTACATTATTTAAATGTTAAATGTTTATTTACAAACTATATGTTAAAAGAAAAGTTAATGACTTATTATTATTTAACTAATTGTTATTAAACTGTGCTTCTGCCTATCCCAATATGAACCACTCCCCATAGGACCCTTACAATAGATAGATAGATAGATAGATAGATAGATAGATACTTTATTGATCCCCAAGGGGAAATTCAAGAAAAAAACACGGAGCTACCTTGATATGCCGCCACTCTTGTCTGCGCCAGAAAAGCTTGCAATAAAGTTGGTTAAGCTTCATTAATATATTAGTAGTATATAGTAGGGCTGTCACTTTACGTTCGAAAATCGATTGCACAATCGATTGGACCAAACAACACAAGTTTCGAAAACTAAAATAGGGAATCGATTTTAACCAAATATGTACACTATTAATTTTAAACGAATTAAACAAATAAAAAGGATAGATGTAACAAAATTCACAAACAAGAATATAAGAATATAAAAGAATTCCGAAGTGCAGTAAGCATTGCGAAAGCTAAAAAGAAAATTCCCACCAATTTTACGCACCGGAAACAGCTGTTTCAATCAGCTGCTGTGCTGCTCGTGTTTTGCCAAAAAATGGAGGACAACGCGATCAACCTGTGCGACCTGAGAGAGACGAGTGATAGGCCCTAATAACTTGAGGAGTTCGCTGTGGAATTACTTTGGATTTTTGGTATATCAAACTATGGAGAAGAACAAAGCGGTAGGCTATGCAAACTGTGCAATCGAGTTCTATGTAGGCGAAATTTGTTTGACATTTCTAATCGTAAACACAGACACAGATACGTTGTTGAAGACTGCAGTAATGTTTGTCACTAATGTAATGTCAGTCCACTCGGCTTATTGTTTTTCGAGAATGTTGCACTCCTGTTTGTCATTGTGCGCGAAACTTCACGCCAATAAATCATTAGAAATATTGCTGGCTTGCGTCTACAAGCGCCCTCTTTACGTTAATGCCTGGTAGTTCTTTGTGGATTGGCCTATATTTGGCGTTGAAAATGGAAACGTCTTCAGACATGAAAAATCGATTTTACAATCGATTCAATGAACACTTATGTCTCAAAAATCGAACACGATTTTTTCACAAAAGTGACAGCCCTAGTATATAGCTATAAGCGTGGGGCCCCTTATAATAACGTTGGTTGAGCTTTATTAATATATTAGTAATATATAACTATTAGTCAGAGGGTGAAGGGACTGAGACCAAAACTGGCTTATCACATTTATTCCTTTAGGAAAAGTTAAAGCAACACATGCCTTCAGGCACTGGCATACATAAAACAGCATCTGCACAAGCAAAATAAAAAGAAGTAGTTGAATGGGCTATATTACATGCATGATTCCTATACCATCACTGTCAGCCCTACTAGCAGGGAAGACGTGCGACATGGAATGTTCAGGTGCACATAACGAGTTTATTAATATTCTGAGACTCACTAAACACTCACAGACGTAGACCATACAGACGTAATGCATAAACATAATGCTAAACTAAATGTACATTCATTTCCTGCTAGACTGAATTGCACTTTCCATGCGCACTAAGCTAAACTACACTGAATGCATCAAGTTGCTAGCGGAGTTTACAGCTAGTCACGTTAGACTCGTGTGTATGAACTCGTGGTCATAATGAAAACATCAATAAACGTTCTCTAAGTTGCTAGAATTACACCCAAATCCTAACAATACATGTAAAGTAATATAATACAGGTGGTATATCAAAGTTTTCAACTTAAACAACATTTTACAGTTACAAAATTAAAACAAAGTGGGGAGTGCTTTATACAGTCAACCTACCCAATGCAAAGCATACCGCTTCTGATCGGCTATGGCAACAATACAAGGACAAAACGCAGCAGAGCTGCAGTATACCGTTTCTCCAAAGGGGGCTCCAAAACACCAATCTCAATAAAGCTGCTTAATTACGGCGAAAATCACATACAAACACTAAACTACATTTCTAACTCTGGTACACCCACCTCACCTGAATTTCACCAAATTCGAGCAGCAACCAAATACTACTTCCAAAGGCAAAGAGGACACTACTTTCAAACACTAGAGAGAGGGTCACCAATTACAGGACAGCCAACCACAAAGGTATCTAATAAGGATGAAGTGGAAGAGGAGGTGTGCAAACTCTCACACAACCAACCACTGGCAGTAGGGTGCCTTATACACCCCACAAGACCATAAAGCCATAAACCATAAATTCCATAAATTCTCCACAAAGCTAATCAGAAAAGCTAGATAAATAATAATATGTCATTAACTTTTATATTAGTATATAGTTTGTAAATAAACATTTAACATTTAAATGATGTAAGAAATAACTGTTAATCATGTCAAAAAGACATTTAGTTAACTATTAAGTTACTATTAACTTACTATTAATACAATATTAGTTAATAGATTTGTTAAAACATTAACATACAGATTTTATGCAAACAACTAATATTTAATTAATGATGAAAAACTATTAACTTGTGCCAAATAGATATTTTAGTAACAATTAACAAATATTAACAAAGGGTTAGGTAATTACTAGTTTGCTATTTATTATGGCACCTTATTATGGAGTGTTACCCTCTTAGGCTAGTTATGGCAGCTCTTAGGCTAGTTATGGCATTGTTGTGGCAGCTCTTAGGCTAGTTATGACAGCTCTTAGGCTAGTTTATGGCAGCTCTTAGGCTAGTTATGGCAGATCTTAACTCTTAGGCTAGTTATGGCATGGTTATGGCAGCTCTTAGGATAGTTATGGCAGTTCTTAGCTCTTGGGCTAGTTATGGCAGATCTTAGGCTAGTTATGGCATGGTTATGGCAGCTCTTAGGCTAGTTATGGCAGCTCTTAGGCTAGTTATGGCATGGTTATGGCAGCTCTTAGGCTAGTTATGGCAGCTCTTAGGCTAGTTATGGCATGGTTATGGCAGCTCTTAGGCTAGTTTTGGCAGCTCTTAGACTAGTTATGGCAGCTCTTAGCTCTTGGGCTAGTTATGGCAGCTCTTAGGCTAGTTTTGGCAGCTCTTAGGCTAGTTATGGCAGATCTTAGGCTAGTTATGGCAGCTCTTAGGCTAGTTTTGGTAGCTCTTAGGCTAGTTATGGCAGCTCTTAGCTCTTGGGCTAGTTATGGCAGCTCTTAGGCTAGTTAGGGCAGATCTTTAGCAGACACTTTTTTCCGAAGTGACTTACAGAATAACAGAATAACACAATACACACTCACGCACAAAGCTGCCGATTTGTCCTCAAGGGCGATAAATAACCACCAATTATAGTTTGAAAGGCTCAGTTATCATAATAGCATGATATTCAAATGAGTCATAATAGCATGATATTCAAATGAGTCACAATAGCATGATATTCAAATGAGTCACAATAGCATGATATTCAAATGAGTCACAATAGTATGATATTCAAATGAGTCATAGATCTGTGTGCAGGCAGAGTGAACTTCCAGTCATTAGAGAAGAAAGAAAGCCTGTCCCACCTCCTCTATCAGATGAGCTGATGTGTATGATCTGGAGATCATGCAGAGTTAGATCAATTAGAGTTAGATCATGCAGAGTTAGATCATGCAGAGTTAGATCATAGATCATGCAGAGTTAGATCATGCAGAGTTAGATCATAGATCATGCAGAGTTAGATCATAGATCATGCAGAGTTAGATCATAGATCATGCAGAGTTAGATCATAGATCATGCAGAGTTAGATCATAGATCATGCAGAGTTAGATCATGCAGAGTTAGATCATGTAGAGTTAGATTATACAGTTTGATCACTAGAGATCTAGACTTCTCTCCACAGAGGTCAGACATTGAACGACAAGCAAGCAGCGTACAGACCATAAACAAAAACAAATGGATCAGCATAAATCAGCACCACAGGTAACCCTCGGGAGAATAAGCATGTGTGTTGATCAGGATGTGTGTGTGTGTGTGTTTTCCACAGGTACCCCTCGGGAGAAAAAGACTCCGACTCCCAAAGGCTCCTCATCCAAGAAGGTGAAGAAACGAAACCCCTGGTCTGATGACGACTCAAAGTCCGACAGCGACCTGGACGACAGCGAGCCCGTCATTCCCCGGGAAACCCAGTCCAAGAGAGCCTCAGGTGTGTGTGTGTGTGTGTGTGTGTGTGTGTGTGTGTGGAAACCCAGTCCAAGAGAGCCTCAGGTGTGTGTGTGTGTGTGTGGAAACCCAGTCCAAGAGAGCCTCAGGTGTGTGTGTGTGTGTGTGTGTGTGTGTGTGTGTGTGTGTGTGTGGAAACCCAGTCCAAGAGAGCCTCAGGTGTGTGTGTGTGTGTGTGGAAACCCAGTCCAAGAGAGCCTCAGGTGTGTGTGTGTGTGTGTGTGTGTGTGGAAACCCAGTCCAAGAGAGCCTCATGTGTGTGTGTGTGTGTGTGTGTGTGGAAACCTAGTCCAAGAGAGCCTCAGGTGTGTGTGTGTGTGTGGAAACCCAGTCCAAGAGAGCCTCAGGTGTGTGTGTGTGTGTGTGTGTGGGTGGAAACCCAGTCCAAGAGAGCCTCAGGTGTGTGTGTGTGTGTGTGTGTGTGTGTGTGGAAACCCAGTCCAAGAGAGCCTCAGGTGTGTGTGTGTGTGTGTGTGTGTGTGTGTGTGTGTGTGTGTGTGTGTGTGTGTGTGTGTGTGTGGAAACCCAGTCCAAGAGAGCCTCAGGTGTGTGTGTGTGTGTGTGGAAACCCAGTCCAAGAGAGCCTCAGGTGTGTGTGTGTGTGTGTGGAAACCCAGTCCAAGAGAGCCTCAGGTGTGTGTGTGTGTGTGTGTGTGGAAACCCAGTCCAAGAGAGCCTCAGGTGTGTGTGTGTGTGTGTGTGTGTGGAAACCCAGTCCAAGAGAGCCTCAGGTGTGTGAGTGTGTGTGTGTGTGTGTGTGTGTGTGGAAACCCAGTCCAAGAGAGCCTCAGGTGTGTGAGTGTGTGTGTGTGTGTGTGTGTGTGTGTGGAAACCCAGTCCAAGAGAGCCTCAGGTGTGTGTGTGTGTGTGGAAACCCAGTCCAAGAGAGCCTCAGGTGTGTGTGTGTGTGTGTGTGTGTGGAAACCCAGTCCAAGAGAGCCTCAGGTGTGTGTGTGTGTGTGTGGAAACCCAGTCCAAGAGAGCCTCAGGTGTGTGTGTGTGTGTGTGTGTGTGTGTGTGTGTGTGTGTGTGTGTGTGTGTGTGTGTGTGTGTGTGTGTGTGGAAACCCAGTCCAAGAGAGCCTCATGTGTGTGAGTGTGTGTGTGTGTGTGGAAACCCAGTCCAAGAGAGCCTCAGGTGTGTGTGTGTGTGTGTGTGGAAACCCAGTCCAAGAGAGCCTCAGGTGTGTGTGTGTGTGTGTGTGTGTGTGTGTGTGTGTGTGTGTGGGTGTGTGGAAACCCAGTCCAAGAGAGCCTCAGGTGTGTGTGTGTGTGTGTGGGTGGAAACCCAGTCCAAGAGAGCCTCAGGTGTGTGTGTGTGTGTGTGTGTGTGTGTGTGTGTGTGTGGAAACCCAGTCCAAGAGAGCCTCAGGTAGGGGTAGGTACATGTGTGTGTGTGTGTGAAGTGTCTGAACTATCCATCAGCATGTTTCTGATTGAACTCCAGTAGAGGTCCCTGTTATCATTATAACCCCCCCCTCTCTCTCTTTCTCTCTCTCTATCTCTTTCTCTATCTCTATCTCTCTCTCCTCTCTCTTTCTTTCTCTCTATCTCTATCTCTCTCTATGTGTGTTTGTGTGTGTGTGCGCATGTCTGTGCTGGTCATGGGCAAAAAATAACTTCTGGAGAATCAGAGCTCATTAGACTGAAATGTGCTCATTCGATGGAGTAGTGCAGTTTGCTTCCCATGAGTGTGTGTGTGTGTGTGTCTGTGTCTGTTTGAGGTATGTGTGTGTGTGTGGTGTGTGGTGTGTGTGTGTGTGTGTGTGAGTGTGTGTGTGTGTGTGTGTGTGTGTGTGTGTGTGTGTGTGTGTGTGTGTGCGTGCGTGCGTGTGTGAGATGTGTGTGTGTGTGTGTCTGTTTGAGGTATGTGTGGTGTGTGTGTCTGAGATGTGTGCATGTCGTGCTGCACACACACTCACACAGAGAGGCAGGCTCAGTGAGTTGATTCTGATGCGATTCACGTCTCGCGGAGCCGAGGGGGTCTGAGAGGACCTGCAGTCTGCTGCTCTACACACACACACACTCACACACTACACACACACACACTACACACACACACACTACACACACACACACTACACACACACACACTCACACACTACACACACACACACTACACACACACACACTCACACACTACACACTACACACACACACTCATACACTACACACACACACTACACACTCACACACTACACACACACACACACACACACACACACACTACACACACACACACTCACACACTGCTGCATGATGCAAGCGCTCTGCAAGAGGCCTTGGATGGGCCGGCTCTTCCTTTAATTAAAGCCTGTGCACTCAGAGCAGCCACAAACATACACACACACACACACACACACACACACACACACACACACACACACACACACACATACACACACTCTCACACACACACACACACTTATGATTGGAGCAACCAATGGAGTTTTCAAACAGAGGAAGACCCTGTGGCTCCAAAACAGTGTGGAGTTTCTAAACAGTCATGCCTTGTACACACATAGGCGAGTATTTTTAAGAACCACCCCCCCCCCCCCTCTGCATTTTAGAATACAAATTTGATTCAAAGAAATTTGCTTCACGCAAAAACAGCTGTTAAGAATATGTCAATCGAACAGATGACAACATTGACCAATCAGAGACCTGAAAACATTACAAAACGTATGAAGTGTAGAGGTCGGGAGAGTGGAGTGCAGCATCAGTGTAGAGGAGAGTGGAGTGTAGTGGAGAGTGGAGTGGAGAGTGTAGAGGAGAGTGGAGTGTAGAGTGGAGTGTAGAGGAGAGTGGAGTGTGGAGTGGAGTGGAGAGGAGAGTGTAGAGGAGAGTGTAGAGGAGAGTGGAGTGTAGAGGAGAGTGTAGTGGAGAGTGGAGTGTGGAGTGGAGTGGAGAGGAGAGTGTAGAGGAGAGTGTAGAGGAGAGTGGAGTGTAGAGGAGAGTGTAGTGGAGAGTGGAGTGTAGAGGAGAGTGGAGTGTAGAGTGGAGTGTAGAGGAGAGTGGAGTGTGGAGTGGAGTGGAGAGGAGAGTGTAGAGGAGAGTGTAGTGGAGAGGAGAGTGGAGTGTAGTGGAGAGGAGAGTGGAGTGGAGTGTAGAGGAGAGTGGAGTGTAGAGGAGAGTGTAGAGGAGAGTGTAGAGTAGAGGAGAGTGGAGTGTAGAGTGGAGTGGAGTGGAGAGGAGAGGAGAGTGTAGAGGAGAGTGTAGAGGAGAGTTTAGAGGAGAGTGGAGTGTAGAGTGGAGAGGAGAGTGGAGTGGAGTGTAGTGGAGAGGAGAGTGGAGAGTGGAGTGGAGAGGAGAGTGGAGTGGAGAGTGGAGTGGAGAGGAGAGTGGAGTGGAGAGTGTAGTGGAGAGGAGAGTGGAGAGGAGAGTGGAGTGCAGTATCACTGTAGAGGAGAGAAATGCTGGGGGCATCATCTAAATTTGCCTTTTTGCCTCTTAGTGTCTGGGGGCATCATCTAAAAGTGCCTTTGTGCCTCTTAACACACTCAAAATGTCATTAAAAGTTGTGTGCAACATGAACAGGGTTGTGCAGTAACCGTTTGAATTCCAAGTTTGTACTGTCACATCTGCACACTGCTCTGTTTACCTTTTCCTGCAGCAACTGAATTCCCACGATACCTACATACAGCGCAAAAATAGAGCTAGCTTTCAGTAACGTGCAAACTTAAGCATCATTTGGGCCGTCTCTATGTAGTTACATAGTTATTATATGGTCATAACCATTACAGTACTCAATACCTATTTTTGAGGGGAAATAAACTTCAAGGTTTCATTGTGAAGCCGGCATGAGCTTGACAACAAACTCTTTTGGGCTTGCCTGAAAGCGACTGATGGAAACAGTGGTATGTGACAGTACAAACTTTGAATTCAAATGGTTTCTTCACAATGAATGAATTGAAAACGCATTAATCTAATTCAACTCTTCAACTTTCCAATCCTCCGCTGCACCGTGCTACGCCGCCTCAAACACTTGTCTCACGTTCAAACTGATAAATGCCATGCTCTGTGTGGAAATGAGCGCATGCCTGTCTTGCGCCTGTTTCATGTCGTGTCTGTATAATTCTCTGGTTTAACTGCCCGAGTCGCGTGTTGATTCTCTAGTTTAACTACCCCAGTCGTGTGTTGATTCTCTGCTAATCCACCTCATCTTTTTCTAGCCGTGAAAGCCAAGTACACGTTCGACTTCTCGGAGGAAGAGGATCGCGGCGATGACGGAGACGACGATCAGGACGAGGACGGCCGCTCGTCACCGGTGCGTTCCTATGGCGACAGCTTCAGCACATCCCAGAGCAAGGAGCCGTACAACAATAACACCAACGAGGAAGACGACGATGACGAAGACGACATCTTCCCTCCAAAACAGTCCTTCACACCGTAAGAGACCAAGTCGGGTTCTGTTTGTGACAGGGTGGCTGCGGGTCCTCAAAAAGTCTTAAAATCACTTTTCCTAAAATAAGGCCTTAAAAAGTATTAAATTGTCTTAAATTCAGATTGGATGGGTCTTAAATATTGTTTTAGTCAAGTCACCATGAAAATGCCTGGTTGAATATTCTGCCAGGTTGAATATTCCGATATGCGCTGCATTGTCTATGGTTAGGTCAGAGCTTGTTTGTCTACTGCACAGCTTTTGATGACGTGAAATAACGGCACGATATATATATATATATATATATATATATATAGAGAGAGAGAGAGAGAGAGAGAGAGAGAGAGAGAGATTTAGAGTGAGAGAGAGAGATTTATAGAGAGAGAGAAAGAGAGAGGGAGAGAGATATATTTATAGAGCGAGAGAGAGATACGTTGATTCATTGATCGGGTGATTAGTTGATTGGTGGAAGTGGTCGGTTGGTGGATTTATTGATCGATTGTGTTCTTCACAGGTCTGCTCCAGCAACTAAAAAGAAGGAACCTGCAAAATCATCCAAATCTGCCTTCTCTGACACAGTCAGACTGAGCAGTGATAGTGGTAAGTGTGTGTGTGTCTGTGTGTGGCTCTGTGTGTGTGTGTGTGTGTGTGCACGTGTGCCTGTGTCTGTATGTGACTCTGTGTGTGTGTGTGTGTGTGCATGTGCGTGTGTGTGTATGTGTGCGTGTGTGTGTGTGTGTGTGTGTGTGTGTGTGTGTGCATGTGTGTGCCACATGCGTGACTAATGTGTGTTTGTGTGTGTGCCACATGCGTCACTAATGCTGTTGTCCCCCCTCAGACGGCGGGAAGTCGGACAGCGACGATGGCAACGGCCCCTCGGTCTTCTCGTCTTTCTCCAGCAGCTCAGTCTTCGACAAATCAACGCCTGCCAAAAAAGGTAATACCGCCCCCCACCACTAGATGTCACTGCACACCCTCACTCTGACATCAGCCACAGAGGAGCAGTGCAGTCTATCCCTCTTTACTTTTGTCTCGTAAATCCCCGTCCGAGTTGGAAAGTGTAAATTACCCAGCTTTCTTGCGGCATTACACGCAGGCACGCCCCCTATACCTCAGAGTACTTGAGGGTACCCCGAGGTCGACGTACGACCTTACGACAAACATGGCTGCGCCCATAGTTGAGATGAGATGACGTGTATTTTTTTTTGCATATGTACTGTGTTGGTCATTTTAATGTTGATGCAATGCTCTCACACACTAGATTACATTGCTGCTTCAATCCGGTCACCAATTCATGCATTGCACGGTCTTGCTGTGCGTCGAATACAATGTAACGATTTGTTTTCCAGCCGGTTAGCTAAAGAGGCTACATGTAGCACAAAACAATAATAACAACGACTAGCCTCCTGCTAATGCCCCTCGTGGCTCCAGAGAAACGCAACAGCACTTGTTGAAATTGAAATAGGCGAAATTGAGTTACTAAAAAAAAGTTTTATTGTTAATTCACATTGACCATACCCAGTAAGGGAGAATGAGGGACGTGTTCTTGTGTTCTAGACCAATGTCCAGCACCAACGAGACAGCTGCTGCCCTGGTGGCATCCATGTTCTGCCCAAAAAGACTACAAACCCCAGCGTTTGCGCTAGCAACTTATTCATATGTCATATGGGTGGGCATACGAGGATTTACGATACAAAAGGAAAGGGCCATATTACTGAAGTGTGGACACCAACAACCTCCTCCAGGCTACGTGTGTGTGTGTGTGTGTGTAGTGTGTGTGTGTAGTGTTGTAGTGTGTGTGTGTGTGTAATATGTGTGTGTAGTGTGTATTACTGAGGTGTAGTCACTAACAGGCTATAGCTGATAAGAATTACCTCGGAAGCATAATCTCATTTTCTCTCATAGAAATACATATTTGATTGTCTAGTTAGTCTATCCCCATTCAGCCCTGTCAAAATGGTGATGGGGGAAGCTTTTTTCACTTCCGATTTCTAAGGGGTGTAAATTAAATTAAACTTTTAAACTCTAAGGTGTGTAACCAGCAGTTAAATTAAACTTTTTAAACTCTAAGGGGCGTAACCAGTAGTTAAATTATTTTTTTTTAAACTCTTACCAACAGTTAAATTAAACTTTTAAACTCTTACCAAATGTTCTCAGAAGTACAGCAAAGACATCTGTCTTATAATGTGGGATCGTGACAATAGGTTTTTGAGTGTGTGTGTGTAGTGTATATTTGTTGTATATGTTGAGTGTGTGTGTGTAGTGTATATTTGTTGTATATGTTGAGTGTGTGTGTGTGTAGTGTGTATTTGTTGTATATGTTGAGGGTATTTTAGTCATCGTGACAATAGGTTTGTGAGCTGATGTGATTTTGACTCGTTTCCGCTGAGCAGCTAAGAAGCCGACGGAATCGGTGCCTAAACCCAAGAAGACTCCGGCCAAAACTAAACCCAAACCCGACACATCGCTCTGGGAGTCAGACTCAGACACAGGGGCCAAGAAATCAACACCAGCACTCAAAGGTAAACGCACACACACACACACACACAAATGCATGCACACACTTAAACACAAACACACACACACGCACACTCAGTCATACACAAACACTCACTCATACACACACACACACCTGCACACTCATAGAAAATCAGTCTCCTATACAGTATACATGCTCATATGTACACATGCACACCCCCACCTGTGCTTACATGTGCACCCCCACCTAGGGTTATGCATATGAATATGCAGTGTGTGTGTGTGTGTGTGGGGGGTTATGCATATGAATATGCAGTGTGTGTGTGTGTGTGTGGGGGGTTATGCATGTATGAATATGCAGTGTGTGTGTGTGTGTGTGGGGGGTTATGCATATGAATATGCAGTGTGTGTGTGTGTGTGTGGGGGGTTATGCATGTATGAATATGCAGTGTGTGTGTGTGTGGGGGGGGGGTTATGCATATATGAATATGCAGTGTGTGTGTGTGTGTGTGTGGGGGGGGGGTTATGCATGTATGAATATGCAGTGTGTGTGTGTGTGTGTGTGTGGGGGGGGGGTTATGCATGTATGAATATGCAGTGTGTGTGTGTGTGTGGGGGGGGGTTATGCATGTATGAATATGCAGTGTGTGTGTGTGTGTGTGGGGGGGGGGGGGTTATGCATATGCAGTGTGTGTGTGTGTGTGTGGGGGGGGGGGGGGTTATGCATGTATGAATATGCAGTGTGTGTGTGTGTGGGGGGGGGTTATGCATGTATGAATATGCAGTGTGTGTGTGTGTGGGGGGGGGGGTTATGCATATATGAATATGCAGTGTGTGTGTGTGTGTGTGTGGGGGGGGGGTTATGCATGTATGAATATGCAGTGTGTGTGTGTGTGTGTGTGTGGGGGGGGGGTTATGCATGTATGAATATGCAGTGTGTGTGTGTG
>NW_027468685.1:332500-365000 GCF_046254945.1 Alosa pseudoharengus
GCCCTCCTGGGTTTTATTTTGACTTTTATTGTGATGTTCAATGCTTTCTACTGTGTAGGTGTTTTACAGTTTTGATTATTATTATTATTATTATTATTATTATTATACATTACAGGACTTGTTTTTTTATCATTGAAATGTATTCGTCCTGAGCGGCTTTTAGAGCTTTAGATGCGGTGCTCTTGCACATTTTAATTGTTAAAAAGTAAAAACAAAAAAAAGAACAAAATGTACCTTTTTGAGATGAAACTTGGAAAAATAAACATTAATGAAATGTAAATGAACTACTGAGGTGTACATCAGTGTTTCCTGGATCACGTTAGTCAACAACAAGCTCCTCAGAGATGCGGAAAACCCCTCAGTCTTCACCAGGGCACGGAGGCATTTCCATAGCTTTAACGACACTGTAGCTCTAAATAGAAGATAATATAATGTCAGTGTAGTAGCATTGAAAAGTAGTTATTATGTTTTTGTGAGAGCACAATTTCACATTTTCTAGTCATCTGTCTGACTATTACATCAATTATATCCATTATGCCAGTTACTTCTGTTCTCTTAGCCTCTGCAAATTAGCTTTAGTTAGCACAGAAACACACGCAGGAATAGTTTAAAATAAATATATTTTTATTATCTTGCCAGGAGAGTTCATGGGAAAGATAAAACGGTATATGAACATAAAAACCATTAATGTTATGTACAAACAAGAGACAGTTTGAAAAGACATCGGACAGAAAGCAGAGAGATGCTCTGTCAACCCCAGCATGACTGCAAGGACTCTGGGAGAAAAGAAACATCCATTTGTTCACTTTGTAACCCCCTCAGTATCCACGGCCTGCTGAGCTGACCCTCTTCCATATAGATGGCTGAAAGCAAACAGAATTGTTCGAATACAACTGTACATCACTGCATGAAAATTGAGGCATAGAGACATAAACCGTGACGACCCCCTTTTTGTCCCACCACAAACATTCAATGAGATTCCAGAGTTCTCACCACCACCAGCTCAGAGGCTGCAGGACTCTCAACAGAGAGAATGCTGCTGTTGGGCTTTTAAGGATTTGCAAACCGATTTAAATATGAAGACGTGATGCTCTGACATGGCCTGGTCGTTGGTGGTGTGGTGGGTTGTGGGAGGCCAAAGGAATGTCCCGTGAGGTGCGGCGCTCCAGTTGCGTCAGAGCCTCTGCTGACTGGCCACAGCTGTTTGGAATGGACTGGAATGCATCTGACTAGAGAGCTGAATAGAACCCAAGTTTTATCCAGGTCAGACCCGAGATGACCCAGGCCAGGTTTCGGCCTCATCTGAGGGGTACACTATGACACAAGATCAGTGATATGTTAAGCCTGGAGCCCGAGGTGTGCTCAAATTCAAGCATTAACATTTGCTTCTGTTTGTTCAACTTGTCATTTCAGGCTTTGTGCCCAACACCTAGCGGTGATCAGCACCACTAATCCTGCTTCACAGGAAACCCCTGGGCCATAGCTGGGAGTGGACCAATCAGTCATTCCCTTTTAATGCTGGAGTTCTGGGCCAGTAACCCTGACCACTTCATGATGAGTATGTTTGATTCTGCCGATATGACGATGGGCACTGCAGGTGATCTTGCACATGAAGGCATGAGGTCATGAAACCAGTGACATTCACATTCACTAACATTCAACAGAATGGAAACGGAACAGGACCTCTTATTGGCTGTGTTGCAGAAGCTAATGAGTGGAGACATTCTTCAGCTGTGGAACAAATCCAGCAACTAAAGATACACACACACACATTCTGATTAGACATTCTGATCAGAGCAACCAAAGATACACACACGCTCTTCTGTGGCGAGGCACGATTAAATTAATATGAAAATGCAAACTCATCACAGCTGGTTATGTACTGTATGGTGTGTGCAGCGTAGACATATGAAGTGCTCGTCAGCTGGTCATGTTGTATAGACATATGAAGTGCTCGTCAGCTGGTCAGGTACTGTACAGACATATGAAGTGCTCGTCAGCTGGTCATCAGCTGGTCATGTTGTATAGACATATGAAGTGCTCGTCAGCTGGTCATGTTGTATAGACATATGAAGTGCTCGTCAGCTGGTCATGTACTCTATAGACATATGAAGTGCTCGTCAGCTGGTCATGTTGTATAGACATATGAAGTGCTCGTCAGCTGGTCATGTACTGTACAGACATATGAAGTGCTCGTCAGCTGGTCATGTTGTATAGACATATGAAGTGCTCGTCAGCTGGTCATGTACTGTATGGCCAGAAGCTGCAGATTTAGCTTAAAGATACGAGGGAACAATTTAACATTCAGCGAGTCTGACATTCCCAAACTAATTAAATCGCCTGTACGAGGCGTAACTCAGCTGAAGGAGTTGACTCCAACAGAAAAAGTGCTTTAATGAATGGTGCTCGTCTCAAGTTGAGATGTTGCAACAGAGGGAAAGGTAAAGATGTAGCTGTAGATGGTGCTCGTCTCAAGTTGAGATGTTGCAACAGAGGTAAAACCAGGCCGTCCCTACTCGTGTGGTCCAGGTAGGATGTGCCATGGTCACATGTCCGGCTAGGCTGGATTAGACAACTTTAGATCTGGATCTCGTGTGGTCCAGGTAGGATGTGCCATGGTCACATGTCCGGCTAGGCTGGATTAGACAACTTTAGATCTGGAGTTGATTGAGACCAGGTAAGGATCAGATTCAAACCTTGACCACTTGAGATAACAGATTAGTTTATGACCAGATTCAGAATTAGTCCACTTGATCAGTTCATGATCCAGGTCACTTTAGGGCCAAATCTAGACCACATCCAGGTCACTTAAGGGCCAAATCTAGACCACATCCAGGTCACTTAAGGGCCAAATCTAGACCACATCCAGGTGACTTTAGGGCCACATCTAGACCAAATCCTGACCTTCTGACCAAAGGCTAGATCAAGACCAGACCCAGACCACTTCATATCTGGATTCAGACCAGTTTAGGGCCAGATCAATGTCAGCATCTCAAGTGAAACAACATTAAATACAATTAAATTGATGACTTCTTAATAAAACATAAAACTACAAATCCAAATACACTGCATGTTTGTGTTTGAAAGTCAAACATGACCAGCATCTGAGGCTGAGTTTTGGATTCCCTTATGATGAGATGATGAGAATGAGTGAGAGTAAGTACAGCAGAGAATGGCAACACCAGAGCTTTAGGTTCCCTTGTTGCTATGGTAACACCAGAGCTTTAGGTTCCCTTGTTGCTAAAACAACTTCATAAATGATGCTGTTATGGAGACCCTGTTTTTTTTCCCTACAGCCTAGACTTAGTTTCTCAGTCCTTTCATCCCAGCCTGGAGTTCCACCCTCACCATGTTCCCCACAGGATCCAATCAGGGGGAGATCAAGACCAGCTCAAGGGCACAACTGGATTGGATCAGGGGTAAATCTCTGTCCAATTGAGCCGCTATCCTGACAATGACAGAATGAACAAAGAGCAGTGGTCTCTTTAAGAAGGCATTTCCTTCGCCCATTTTAAGTGCCAAGGTTATGTAAGCATTAGTAATCTGTATGATTAAGTGTGTTTTTGAAATTGGCAACCAGACAATACAAGCATGTCCTGGCCTTCTGGAGTCCTACAGCAGTCGTGAGTGTAATGGTCTTGACTAAGAGGACGTGTTCTTGTGAGCGGGCGCTCCTAAACATCATGTACAATTCAGAGCGGTCAGGAGCTCATTAAGAATCTCATCAGTGTTCAGTGTGCAGGTTTTCATATCATTCTGAGGACCAGACAAAAACAAGGCTCCGTTTGGATAAAACGGCATCAAAAACACTCAACACCCTCTAAGGTCACGGAATGTGAGGTTCCATAGTTTGCAGCAAACAAAATGAAACCAATAATAAAAAAAATAACAAAATACAACACCAATAAGAATGTACAATCGATACGGTGGTGGAGTATGTTGAAGAACAGCACGGTTTTACAGAAAGATTGCAAATGCCCCTGCCTGCTCATACTGCGTTTCTCAGAAAGAAAAAAAGAAAGACACTTATGTAATAGAGGATCAGGATTCAGGATTCTGGTCTCTGGCCTAGAATCTGTGCATTTTGTTTAGTTAGCGTCAACTGTGTTGGGTGGCTGACCCAGGACTCAGCTGTGTTGGGTGGCTGACACAGGTCGAGACTCAACTGTGTTGGGTGGCTGACCCAAGTCGGCTTCTTCATGGTGGCGTCTGTGACTTTACTCTGACCACCATATTTGCCAAGTGCTGACAGTTATTCTTTTTTTTCCCTTTTTTTTTTTAAACCAAGTCCAGATAGTAGACTGGATGGGTTTTACCAGGACAGAAGTGCAAATGTTATATGTTTAGATCGCTGTGATTACGTTACTGCAAGTCAAACAAACCGTTGTGTGTGGTAGCTATGACAACACTGTAGTGAGTGGTAACTATGACAGACCATCTGCAGCTTCTGTCACCTCACAATTGCCTTGGAAACGCTGCCTATGGACGACTGCGGGCATCGGAGGATAGTATTGCCTTGATGTTTTTACTGATATCTGATGTCCAGTTGGGTGGAGGGCCATATGAGACCTGTCAAGTGAACCTCTGCCTTATTAGCCACCCCACAGCTAACCAGCTAACCTTATTAGCCACCCCACATCTAACCAGCTAACCTTATTAGCCACCTCACAGCTAACCTTATTAGCCACCCCACATCTAACCAGCTAACCTTATTAGCCACCCCACATCTAATTAGCTAACCTTATTAGCCACCCCACAGCTAACCAGCTAACCTTTTTAGCCACCCCACAGCTAACCTTATTAACCACCCCACAGCTAACCTGCTAACCTTATTAGCCACCCCACAGCTAACCAGCTAACTTTACCCTACAGCTAATGGGTCAAGTGAATCCTCTGCCTTATTAACCACCCCACAGCTAACCTTATCAGCCACCCCACAGCTAACTTCATTAGCCACCCCACAGCTAACCAGCTAACTTTACCCTACAGCTAATGGGTCAAGTGAATCCTCTGCCTTATTAGCCACCCCACAGCTAACCTTATTAGCCACCCCACAGCTAACCTTATTAGCCACCCCACAGCTAACTTCATTAGCCACCCCACAGCTAACCAGCTGACTTTACCCTACAGCTAATGGGTCAAGTGAATCCTCTGCCTTATTAGCCACCCCACAGCTAACCTGCTAACCTTATTAGCCACCCCACAGCGAACCAGCTAACCTTACCCTACAGCTAATGGGTCAAGTGAATCCTCTGCCTTATTAGCCACCCCACAGCTAACCTTATTAGCCACCCCACAACTAACCTGCTAAACTTATTAGCCACCCCACAACTAACCAGCTAACCTTACCCTACAGCTAATGGGTTAAGTGAATCCTCTGCCTTATTAGCCACCCCACAGCTAATCAGCTAACCTTATTAGCCACCCCACAGCTAATCAGCTAACCTTATTAGCCACCCCGCAGCTAATGGGGTGATATGAAAGTTGTCGCTGCGCATAAAGACTTGTTCCATAACAAACATGACAGTTTTTTTTTCTCTCCAAAATGCATGAAACAAACAATTAAATAAGAACAACACAATTTTAGACTTAACTGTCTATAGGCAAGAACATTCTACATAACTGTTTTGTAAAAGGACTTATACACAGCGCCCATCTTCTTCCTAGTGTTGCCTCAACCAATAATATTTAAGACAGTAAACAGAAGCACCACAGTCTTCAAGAAACAGAGCTAACCATACAATGGTATGTACAATGTGTGCCAACAACATGAGAGAGAGAGAATGAGAGAAAGAGAGAATGAGAGAAAGAGAGAATGAGAGAGAGAGAGAATGAGAGAAAGAGAGATTGATAAAGAGAAAGAAAAAGAAAGAGAAAAACTTGAAGCCCCTCATGCAGATGTTTTTGTTTTGAACTTCCAGGGACATGAGGAGTGTAAACACACACACACACACACACACAGGCGGTCTGTGTGTTTTGTTCCTAGTCTTTAGAGAGAATAATGCCTCTGTGCTGAGCTTCTGTCTAATGTACACACACACACACACATCACTGGTCCCTTCAGGCCAGAACTTTCTGCTTTGTTTTCTGTGTTGTGTGTTGAAGAGGCAAAAGGGAGATAAAACGTTGAGATTAAGAGGAGGGAAACCCCCCCCCCACACACACACACACACACACACACACACACACAGACAGATGGATAGATGGTAACCAGGGAGACGGGACGGGGGCAGTTCCTGCAACGTTGTCTTCATGTCTCTTGGACTCCTGGATGGCCGATAGTTTGTGTGTGTGTGTGTGTATGTGTGACGATAGTGTATGTGTGACGATAGTGTGCGTGTGTATCTGTATCTCTTGGACTCCTGGATGGCCGATAGTGTGTGTGTGTGTGACGATAGTGTGTGTGTGTGTGTGTGACGATAGTGTGTGTGTGTATCTGTGTCTCTTGGACTCCTGGATGGGCGATAGTGTGTGTGTGTGTGACGATAGTGTGTGTGACCATAGTGTGTGTGTGTATCTGTGTCTCTTGGACTCCTGGATGGGCGATAGTGTGTGTGTGTGTGACGATAGTGTGTGTGTGTGTGTGTGACGATAGTGTGTGTGTGTGTGTGTGACGATAGTGTGTGTGTGTATCTGTGTCTCTTGGACTCCTGGATGGCCGATAGTGTGTGTGTGTGTGACGATAGTGTGTGTGTGTGTGTGTGACGATAGTGTGTGTGTGTATCTGTGTCTCTTGGACTCCTGGATGGGCGAGTGCACAAATGGAACAGAATGTTCTCGACTTCTGAAACCGGAGGGTCCAAGAAGATTGACCATAGTGTGCGTGTGTGTACGTGTAACGATAGTGTGCGTGTGTGTACGTGTAACGATAGTGTGTGTGTACGTGTGAAGATAGTTTGTATGTGTGACGATGGCGTGTGTGTGTGTGTGTGTGTGACGATAGTGTGTGTGTATGTGTGACGATAGTGTGTGTGTATGTGTGACGATGGCGTGTGTGTGTGTGACGATAGTGTGTGTGTGTGTGTGTGACGATAGTGTGTGTGTATGTGTGACGATAGTGACGATAGTGTGTGTGTATGTGTGACGATAGTGTGTGTGTATGTGTGACGATAGTGTGTATGTGTGACGATAGTGAGTGTGTATGTGTGACGATGGCGTGTGTCTGTGTGTGACGATAGTGTGTGTGTATGTGTGACGATAGTGTGTGTGTATGTGTGACGATGGCGTGTGTGTGTGTGACGATAGTGTGTGTGTGTGTGTGTGACGATAGTGTGTGTGTATGTGTGACGATAGTGACGATAGTGTGTGTGTATGTGTGACGATAGTGTGTGTGTATGTGTGACGATAGTGTGTATGTGTGACGATAGTGAGTGTGTATGTGTGACGATGGCGTGTGTCTGTGTGTGTGTGACGATAGTGTGTGTGTATGTGTGACGATAGTGTGTATGTGTGACGATAGTGTGTGTGTGTGTGTGACGATAGTGTGTGTGTATGTGTGACGATAGTGTGTGTGTATGTGTGACGATAGTGTGTATGTGTGACGATAGTGTGTGTGTGTGTGTGTGACGATAGTGTGCACAGAGAAAGAAAGGAAAGAGAATGAGAGTGTGTGTGTAAGAGAGAGACTGTGTGTGTGTGTGTGTGTGTGTGTAAGAGAGAGACTGTGTGTGTGTGTGTGTGTGTGTGTGTGTGTGTGTGTAAGAGAGAGACTGTGTGTGTGTGTGTGTGTGTGTGTGTGTGGACGGGGTTCTAGGTGTGTGTGTGTGTGTGTGTGTGTGGACGGATGGGGTTCTAGGGTTCATCGTCCTGGCCGTCCTCTGAGGTGGGCTCAGGGGAGGGGGGGGCAGATTTTGGCTCTGGGGGGGCATCAGAGTCGTCCCCGCTGCCACTGTCCCCCCCTCGCCCCTCGCTGCCCCCCCCTCCCGCCTGGTGGCTCTGGCCCTCCGGGCCCTCGGAGTTCTCCAGCATCTCCTGGATGAGGGGGGGCATAGAGCCCGGGATCTCCATCTTTAGGGAGATGACCCGCTCCGCACCTGCATGGGGTCAAAGGGCACAGGTCAAATGGAAGTGGGAGCGTGTGTACTTGTGGGAGGGCTTAGCAGGACAATTTTCAAGACATTTCACCAGCATTGCTAGGACAGTGAGGTTTGGCAGGACCCTCAGATGTCCTTGTAAACATAACATTATAAAACGTGTTTTCTGACTTCTAAAAGACCCCCTGCACCTTTTATTCAAGTGTCCTTATAAACTCCAAACCTGACATTTTTGTGTCTGGAGTTGTATGGAATTGTGCCCCCTATCGACCAAAAGATGTCTTTGCAGCCCATACACATTCCCGGGAAATGTATACACAACCGCGGGAAATTCATACACAACCATACCGAACGTTCCAAAATGGAACGTCCAAATCACTTTGGCGCAAGCAGCGTCATTTGCCTGAAGGGAGGCTCCAAGGCTGCATGCACGGTTGAGGAGAAGGACGGAACCCTTCTCGACACTAAGAAAGATTGAACTATTGAATTCAAGCTACCTTCCTAGCCTATTTGTATGCCTGTTGACCAAGCTAATATTAACGTGTAACGTGAACAGGAAATAGTAGGCTACCCAGGCCGTGTAATGATGCAGGCAACCTTCCAGGACATGCAAAAAGACCGACATTTGAAGTTGAAGTGAATTGAACTAATCTGGGAAGTAAAGCTCTAACTTTTAGACAATATTGTTATCGTTTGGGAATATGATTGGCTAATGACATAAGAAGCCCAATGCCGATAGCTAACGACACAACAAAAGTCACTTATTGAGGATACGGTGAGCATAGGCTACTTTCCATCTGAGGCAGGGCTTAGAATAAACGCTCAATATGACGTGTGAAAACAGCTGTTGTTAGATATGAAGTTATGTTTCTTTTGGACATGAACGGGTAAATGACGAACTTTGTCATGATGTTGTATGATTTAACAAAAGAGATAGTTAGCTGCCAAAAAGTCTATGTCCGACGAGGTAATTTCGTTTCGCCTGTGCATATCTAAAGTGACATATGCCTCAAGTTCAGTACGTGAATTGCAGCAGTTATTTTGCACCTCTATTGTAATAATGTGACTATATATATATATATATAGGTTTACATTATGCAGATGCAATGTATAGGAAGCCTGACAGCCAGTCCTGAACTGCTGCAAACAGTGTAAACAGAGTAAACTTTCTGACCGACAAGACACAAGCATTGCATAACATAACATGAGGCTATTGGCCTCATTCATTCCAGCAACCTGCATGTGTGAGACAAAGTCACTTGTGGATTGAAGCTCATCACTGGGTGTTCGAGTGCATGCTTTGTTTTAAGCCGTGCGCTTTAGCGGCGAGGGCTGCTCTCTCAGCCGTCGCTTGTGCACGCAGGGAAGACACAGAGGACGCCTTTGACCCAGTCACGCTATTTTCAGGAGCAATCTCTACAATGTCTTTTTGTGGTCTTAATTTGTATCCTTTACAGTCTTCAACACGTGTAATATACTCCTCAAATACAGCCATTTTAGGTGCATACCATTCAGCGTGATATTTTTCCTTATCTCCATTAGTCATTAAAGCTTGCGCGTTTACGTGTGCTTCAGTAGGCCTCAATTCATTCATTGCACTTCTATAATGCAGCAACGCTTTCGTCAATCTTTTCAACACTTGCATGAGCATCAAACAAAGCCCTTGTCTCGTTCAGTTTTCTTGTACACACGCCCAGTTTGCCACTGCAAGTCGCGGTTAAAGCTTCTAGGTTTTCGTTACCATAGGCTATTTCAGAGATTAATTATTAGGGCATAGCCTACACTGCAGCTTCCACTTTAATTGTTGTTTAGTCACTTTCACGTTCTGCATTCAGCAATTGAAGTAGATTTGTTTAGAACATATTAATGATCACCTTCGTAATGTTCAGTTGTAGGCCATCCTTTGTTATCGTTTTAACAGGAAAACTTGTGAAAGCGCTTCAGGATATAAACTTCTACTCACGGGCCGGAGACTTGAAAGATACATCCAATAATCCCTCCAAAGCTTTGTCCTTGTCACGAAGTTTCAAAGCCGACAGTCCATAGTCCATGAAAAGTTCCAAAAGCTTATCACGGGAGTTTTTGACTAACGTTGCGGCCTCCAACGCAGTTCATAATTTGCGCGGAGCCGCTATGACAGGAGCAGTCAGAGATGTTAATGACGCGCGGGTTACTTTCTTTACTTAAACGTTTATTTGCTTTTAGATTCTTTACATTTCTCTTTACCACGGTCAAACAAATCTGCCCCCTTCCTACTCCCGCTAGTTGATTCCAAATCACCTGTGTGATCACCTGGGGCCTCATGTACAAAGCTTGCGTACGCACAAAAATGCTGCGTACGCCACTTCTCACGCTCACGTCCGGATGTACGAAGACTGACTTGAACGTGAGAATGTGCGGTCCTCCACGCAAACTTCATGTCTGGCGTACGCACATTTCCAATGTGTATTTCTATTAGCACTCGTCAGTTGGCGACACTTATAGGCAATGCAGCGCAACAACATTAGTTGATCGCGAATCTAGGCCTTTATTTGCACAGTATATTGTGAAACGTGGGTTATTAAAAATGATAACACTTCGAAAGTATGCCCATGTTTCTATATAAATGGACATGCAACATGCTCAAATTCTACTAAGTTATGCAACAACCTATCTATATGTCTATATATAATGACAACTGTAGACTTATTAGAGGATACGAATTAAAAGGGAATGTGAAACCTATAGCCTACATGGATATAATAGATAGGCTGACTAATAAGCGCGGATATAGCCTATCCCTTAGTGTGATTGACTGCGGATACTTTGACTTTCCTCGAGTAGCCTAAGCATTCGCATTATTGTTGTCACACTGTGTGCAAATATAGGGATATAATCCAGAAATCGTAATGTTGTGGCAATGTGGGCTGGATCAACTTCGTTTATTCCACCTCGAATGCGTGGTAGCCTACTTGGACACGATTGATTTAATGTTTTTTAAATTAATGCAGTGTTGTAATGGTTCAAATGCATCAAACCCAGTTATGCGAACCCTGTCACCTACTTGCAGACTGACCAATAATTCTGCCACGGTCTCTGACCCTATAACTAGCCACTGCTACGCTCTGCCACTACTGTTTTTTTTATTATTATTAATTACAGATGATAAACACGTAAGATTCTTGCCATTTCGTCGGATAAACACTCCGACGAAACACCTCGCATTCGCTGGACATAAACTTTTTTTTATTAATTTGATGATTTCAATTATTCAACTTTGGAGCAGTTTCGAGTGTGAATGGATCCACAAATGAGTTTTCATTGTTATTAATATTGCAGGATAGGCCATTTTGTCTTCGCGGAGGTCTGCGCTCTCGAGTGGCCTAGTTAGCATATTAAAATGAGTGTGATTGAGGGAGGAGAGAGGGTGGAGTGTAATGCTCGTGCATGTACGCTTAATTTCACGTTAATTGGGATGTACAAAGAAAAGCTGCGTGGAATGCTGCGTACGCACAGTTTCATACATCAGGATTTTTTTGTGCGTACGCTACTTTTCAGGTTTGCACGTACGCAATGTTTTAGTATGAAATCCACGCAAGTCTTTGTACATGAGGCCCCTGGTATAGCCTAAGGTGAGAGAAGGTGGGGCTATATAGGAACTAATGTGAATATGAATCTGTGCCCAAACACCCCCCGTGACACAGATTGATAAGTATAAGTATACACTTTTGATCCCGTGAGGGAAATTTGTTCTCTGCATTTATCCCAATCCGTGAATTAGTGAAATATACACAGTGAGGTGAAGCACACACTAATCCCTGCGCTGTGAACTGCCTGCTACAGCGGTGCTCGGGGAGCAGTGAAGGGTTAGGTGCCTTGCTCAAGGGCACTTCAGCCATGGATGTGGGCATGGGAGAGCAGTGCTCAACCACTTCCCCGCCCACATTTTTCCTACTGGGTCAGGAATCGAACCGGCAACCCTGGTTACAAGCCCAAAGCCCTAACCAGTAGGCCACGGCTGCCCATCTGGCATATTAGTTAATAACTTGCTTTCTGTTAATCCCAAATAGGGTTAGTAAACATAATTTGGTAAATATAAAATAATTTTGTTGCTTACTAACAGGCATGGTGCAAAGTAGGCCTATAATAGTCTGTTTTTAGTCTGGGTAGGCTGTCACTGATTGGTCCCATGTTCATCAAAATTATATGACTACTACAAGGCCTAAATCCCAATGTATAAATTAAAATGATTATTCATTTGTTATCTCATTGTCATGCTGAAGCCTAAGGCACTTTAATTATATACAGTAATTTTAGAAGTTCTCAAATGACCTGGCTGCACTGTTTTGTAGGCACACCCCCTTTAAGGTGATTGTGCAATGTAAGATGCAATATAAGATGCAAAATACTGTAAATAGTTTACATGGCCTACTAGAAAACCCTCTGGTACCAGAAATCAAGTTTTCATAACCACACCGTGCAAATCGGCTCTAACCTGTTGTATTTAAGTGAACTCTAGTAAGTTATTTACCACCCTATCACAACATAGATTAAATAAGTAATGGCGACTGTTCAATTAAAGCTCTGCAAGTTTATCTTCCAGGCCCACCATTGCATTATAATATTACTGTGCTTAAAGTAGCAACTAGCCAGGCTATTAACACAGAATTCCTTGCCACAGACCCATCACAAAATAAATCTGGTTAGCGATACTGTAGTACTATGACATCCACGCTTTCAACGATTGTAGAATATAGTAGGCCTATTACATGAGAGTTAACCACATAGTCCTGGTGTCCATGACTTCTGTCTTCTTTGGGCCTGGTGGTTAGCTACCTGCGTGTCTCCGCATTGATTTTGAAAGTCCAATTTGCACTCCTCTTAATCAAGAGCGCACAAACTCGAATTTACGCACGCACAGCTGTCTTATTGATGAAGAAAATGCGAACGACAACTCTCATCTAAGGCATCATGATGCTTTGTGACAGATGTTTCATTCATAGGCTTACTGCATGTAGGTTACAAGACAAACTAAACACTATACAGCTCGTTCTGCAAAGGGAAAGGCCTATATCAACTATTAGCCTAGACACAATGGGAGGATATAAGCATTCCTTCTTCATAAACAATGAATTGGCAAATAAATGACCTATATCAATAGCCAAACTCATTCTTTAATTTAACATTAGGCAATGAAGGGGTTTTCCAAACAAACTACTCCTTAACAAGCAAGCCATATGGCTGGTGTGTGTTCCTTATATCCCAAAAGTGTGCCATCCTGACTCTATTTATTTTTAACTTTAATTTTTAAGTTTAACTATTTAGCACTTACACAGGTCTGTACATGGTGAAGCCCTGAGACTCATGTATGTGAAGTTGCTTTGATCAGTGCTCACCTATGATTAATTGTGCACTACCAGAGCCCTGAAAGATGTATCTTAAAGAAACAGGCGCTAATTGTAGGCTATAATAGGCTTTAGGCTCATACACTGTTGATATTTGAACTTACACCTAATATGTCAAGAATAGAATTGTGAAAGGCTTTCAGCACATAATAAGGTGCTATTAATTACATATAAATAAGATAAATCTATTATTAAATAATAAGATAAAAAGCAAAATGTGCACACAAAATGAGACAGGCCTATAGACAATTCTAGTATTAGCTATCCTAAGCTGTGATGACAGCTGAACTAACACACCTAATGAAACATAAAAATATTAAATGACTCACTAATTATTAATCACAATACACAAAAAAAGAAAAAAGTGGCTACTTAAACGCAATATCGTGTATGGGTGCGCGCTAGCTCTCTCTTTTTTGACTATAAATGTGTTTGCATCCCTGCATTTATCGGTGAGATTTTGGTACCTTTCTGAGGCAGGGTCTTTTTGATTTTGCAATGGCCTTCATGCTGATTGGAAGATTTTCGCGGGTATATTTTTTATGCGTGCTTGACGTCAATATAACTCGATGCACGCTGGCCAACAAAAACAGATTTCAGCGCCTGGTGTTTACGTAATCAGAAAAAGAGCTGTGAAGACTTTTTGTAAGTGGAGACACACGGATTGCTGCTGTCTGAGAGGGCGAAGTGAATTGGCCCAAGTGGGCTGGGTGACTTGTCGGCTAGTGGAAACTGCCCTACTGTTGCAATCATTTGTCACCATTTTTAAGGGTGGAGGTTGAGGGTGTTTGGTTAGTGGTAAAATAGACTGTTTTTACTGTGTGTTGGTGTCCAGGACTCAGCTGTGGTCTACCAGGACAGCATGGTATGCAAGAACAAATTTTGTCAACAGACTGATCTCTTCCCAGCAGTGATTTGAGTTGAGTTTTCGTTGGTCTGTGTGTGGACAAGACAAATCTATGTTGTGTGAGGAAAGTGTTTATCACGACTGTTCTTGTTGCATACAGTAGTTTGCCGACTGTAAAGCTGCTATATTGTATGTGTGTGTTGGTTTCCACAACAAAATCATGATTTGCTAGGACGGCATGGTATGCAAGGACAATTTTTGACAACAGACTGATCTCTTACCAGCAGTGATTTGAGTTGAGCTTTCGTTGGTCTGTGTGTGGACAAGACAAATCTATGTTGTGTGAGAACAGTGTTTATCAGGACTTGACTTTTTGTGTAGTTTGTCTAAGCAGCTATACTGTATGTGTGTGTTGGTTTCCATCACAAAGTCATGTTATGGAAGGACCGCATGGTATGCAAGAACCACCTCAAACAGAGGGTTTTTGTAGTGATCTGTATGGGGCAGACATTGGGGCAGTAATTGTGTAATAATGTATTGAAAAATAAAATTGAAATGCCAGAAAGTGTTTATCCATGGGCTGAAGTTTTAGCTGTTGTTGCAGTGTTGTGTAGGCAGTTTCTGCTGGTTGTATGATGTTGCTTTGATAACAGACACAGTCTAAAATTTGGCTAAGTCTTGGAGAAAACCCTGTATGGGAGAACAGTGCAGAAACATTGTAAAATTCTTGCTATACTTTGGGCAAGGCACCTAACCCCTCACTGCTCCCCGAGCGCCGCTGTTGTTGCAGGCAGCTCACTGCGCCGGGATTAGTGTGTGCTTCACCTCACTGTGTGTTCACTGTGTGCTGAGTGTGTTTCACTAATTCACCGAATTGGGATAAATGCAGAGGCTAAATTTCCCTCACGGGATCAAAAGAGTATATATACTTATACTTATATATCAGTTGTCTCCACCTATTACTTGTATATCTTACGATTTCAGTGCCTGGTGTTTACATAATCAGAAAAAGAGCCGTGAAGACTTTTTGTAAGTGGAGACACACGGATTGCTGCTGTCTCAGAGGGCAAAGTGAATTGGCCCAAGTGGGCTGTGTGACTTGTCGGCTAGTGGAAACTGCCCTAATGTTGCCATCATTTGTCACCATTTTTGAGGGTGGAGTTTGAGGGTGTTTGCTTAGTGGTAAAATAGACTGTTTTTACTGTGTGTTGGTGTCCAGGACTCAGCTGTGGTCTACTAGGACCGCATGGTATGCAAGAACAAATTTTGTCAACAGACTGATCTCTTACCAGCAGTGATTTGAGTTGAGCTTTCGTTGGTCTGTGTGTGGACAAGACAAATCTGTGTTGTGTGAGGACAGTGTTTATCAGGACTCATCTTGTTGTATACAGTAGTTTGTCGACTTTAAAGCTGTATTTGTGTGTGTTGGTTTCCACAACAAAATCATGTTGTGCTAGGACGGCATGGTATGCAAGGACAATTTTTGACAACACACTGATCTCTTACCAGCAGTGATTTGAGTTGAGCTTTCGTTGGTCTGTGTGTGGACAAGACAAATCTATGTTGTGTGAGGACAGTGTTTATCAGGACTCATCTTGTTGTATACAGTAGTTTGTCGACTTTAAAGCTGCATTTGTGTGTGTTGGTTTCCACAACAAAATCATGTTGTGCTAGGACGGCATGGTATGCAAGGACACTTTTTGACAACACACTGATCTCTTACCAGCAGTGATTTGAGTTGAGCTTTCGTTGGTCTGTGTGTGGACAAGACAAATCTATGTTTTGTGAGGACAGTTTTTATCAGGACTCATCTTGTTGTATACAGTAGTTTGTCGACTTTAAAGCTGTATTTGTGTGTGTTGGTTTCCACAACAAAATCATGTTGTGCTAGGACGGCATGGTATGCAAGGACACTTTTTGACAACACACTGATCTCTTACCAGCAGTGATTTGAGTTGAGCTTTCGTTGGTCTGTGTGTGGACAAGACAAATCTATGTTCTGTGAGGACAGTTTTTATCAGGACTCATCTTGTTGTATACAGTAGTTTGTCGACTTTAAAGCTGCTATATTGTATTTGTGTGTGTTGGTTTCTGCAACAAAATCATGTTGTGCTAGGACGGCATGGTATGCAAGGACAATTTTTAACAACAGACTGATCTCTGACCAACAGTGATTTGAGTTGAGCTTCCGTTGGTCTGTGTATGGACAAGACAAATCTAAGTTGTGTGAGAACAGTGTTTATCAGGACTTGACTTTTTGTGTAGTTTGTCTAAGCAGCTTTACTGTATGTGTGTGTTGGTTTCCATCACAAAGTCATGTTGTGGAAGGACCGCATGGTATGCAAGAACTAACTCAACTAACTTTTAGCGATCTGTATGGGGCAGACTTTGGGGCAGTTATTGTGCAATAATGTATTGAAAAATAAAAAATTGAAATGCCAGAAAGTGTTTATCAATGGGCTGAAGTTTTAGCTGTTGTTTGCAGTGTTGTGTAGGCAGTTTCTGCTGGTTGTATGATGTTGCTTTGATAACAGACACAGTCTAAAATTTGGTTTAGTCTTGGAGAAAACCCTGTATGGGAGAACAGTGCAGAAACATTGTAAAATTCTTGCTATACTGTGAGCAAGGCACCTAACCCCTCACTGCTCCCCGAGCGCCGCTGTTGTTGCAGGCAGCTCACTGCGCTGGGATTAGTGTGTGCTTCACCTCACTGTGTGTTCAATGTGTGCTGAGTGTGTTTCAGTAATTCACAGATTGGGATAAATGCAGAGACCAAATTTCCCTCACAGGATCGATCAAAAGAGTATATACTTATACTTATACTTATATATCAGTTGTCTCCACCTATTACTTGTATATCTTACGATTTCAGCGCCTGGTGTTTACGTAATCAGAAAAAGAGCCGTGAAGACTTTTTGTAAGTGGAGACACAGGGATTGCTGCTGTCTCAGAGGGCAAAGTGAATTGGCCCAAGTGGGCTGGGTGACTTGTTGGCTAGTGGAAACTGCCCTACTGTTGCCATCATTTGTCACCATTTTTGAGGACGGAGGTTGAGGGTGTTTGCTTAGTGATACAATAGACTGTTTTTACTGTGTGTTGGTGTCTAGGACTCAGCTGTGGTCTACTAGGACCACATGGTATGCAAGAACAACTTTTGTCAACAGACTGATCTCTTACTAGCAGTGATTTGAGTTGAGCTTTCGTTGGTCTGTGTGTGGACAAGACAAATCTATGTTGTGTGAGGACAGTGTTTATCAGGACTCATCTTGTTGTACACAGTAGTTTGTCGACTTTAAAGCTGCTATATTGTATTTGTGTGTGTTGGTTTCCACAACAAAATCATGTTGTGCTAGGACGGCATGGTATGCAAGGACAATTTTTGACAACAGACTGATCTCTTACCAGCAGTGATTTGAGTTGAGCTTTCGTTGGTCTGTGTGTGGACAAGACAAATCTATGTTCTGTGAGGACAGTGTTTATCAGGACTCGTCTTGTTGTATACTTTGTCGACTTTAAAGCTGCTATATTGTATTTGTGTGTGTTGGTTTAGCTAGAGAGACGAAACGTTGCATGCTCCATGTGGGTCATGAGCAGAAGGTCTGACTCGAATTTCAGCCTCCTAGCTCCATGCGAACACCCACAACTCCACCTCTGAAGTGGAAGTGGACCACTTTTTTATGTTTTTCCTTCTCGTTTTTTTTTTTGTGGGCATCTCAGAGATGCCACCTTTGGAACAGTTGGTGGGGGCCTCATGGCGGTGCTGTGCGTTTCAGTCCCGACCCTCTAGCACCTAGCGTTACCATGCCGGAAGAGGGAAACCTTATATATTTTGAACCGTTTACCTACTTCCGAGAATAATCCACTGACTCCAAACTGAGCCCAGCTTGTTTGTGATGCCCAGTTGTTCAACATATTCTGATTTCATACTGATCGGAACAACATAAGTGTGGTTTTTGGCTAAAAATTGAAAAATGGCTAAACGTTACCAATTCCACTACTTTGTCATTTTGAATAACTGCCATATGTACCCTAGCAACACCCTGACAACCACCTTAATTACCCTAGCAACAGCCTAGCAACCATCTTAATTACCCTAGCAGCAACCTAGCAACCACCTCTATGATATCAACCTAGCAACCACCATAGCAACCAACATCATTACGCTAGCAACCACCAATGCAACAGTGTTATTTTGCATATAAACCACCATATATACCCTAGCAACACACTAGCAACCATCTTAAATACCCTAGCAACAACCTAGCAACCACTTGTATAATGTCAAACTAACAACCACCATAGTGACCAACATGATTACCATAACAACCACCATAGCAACTGTTATTTTTTATAGCAACCACTATATCTACCCTAGCAACACTCTAGCAACCATCTTGATTACCCTAGCAACAACCTAGCAACCACCACTATAAAGTGACCATAGCAACCACCAAAGCAACCAGGTTATTTAGCATAGCAACCACCATATGTACCCTACCAACACTATATATTTACTGATTGGACCATGTGTGTGTTTTGGTTAAAATTAAAAAAATGGTTAAATGTTAAATCGTCAAAAAAGAATGTTTTGCAGGCACAATGCTTTGCACTATACTTAGAGAGACGAAACTTTGCATGCTCCATGTGGGTCATGAGCAGAAGGTCTGACTCGAATTTCAGCCTCCTAGCTCCATGCGAACACCCACAACTCCACCTCTAAAGTGGAAGTGGTCCACTTTTTTATGTTTCTCCTTCTTGGTTTTTTTTTTGTGGGTGTCTCAGAGATCCCACCTTTGAAACAGTTGTCGGGGGCCTCAAGGCGGTGCCGTGCATCTCAGTCCTGACCCTCTAGCACCTAGCGTTACCGCGCCAGAAGAGGGAAACCTTGTACGTTTCAAACCATTTACCTCCTTCCTGGAATAACCCACCGACTCCAAACCAAGCCCAGCTTGTTTGTGATGTCTCGTTGTTCAACATATTCTGATTTCATACTGATCGGAACAACATAAGTGTGTTTTTTGGCTAAAAATTGAAAAATGGCTAAACGTTACCAATTCCACTACTTTGTCATTTTGAATACCTGCCATATGTACCCTAGCAACACCCTGACAACCACCTTAATTACCCTAGCAACAGCCTAGCAACCATCTTAATTACCCTAGCAGCAACCTAGCAACCACCTCTATGATGTCAACCTAGCAACCACCATAGCAACCAACATCATTACGCTAGCAACCACCATTGCAACCGTGTTATTTTGCATATCAACCACCATATATACCCTAGCAACACACTAGCAACCATCTTAAATACCCTAGCAACAACCTAGCAACCACTTGTATAATGTCAAACTAACAACCACCATAGCAACCAACATGATTACCATAACAACCACCATAGCAACTGTGTTATTTTGCATAGCAACCACCATATCTACCCTAGCAACACTCTAGCAACCATCCTGATTACCCTAGCAACAACCTAGCAACCACCACTATAAAGTGACCATAGCAACCACCAAAGCAACCAGGTTATTTAGCATAGAAACCATCATATGTACCCTAGCAACACTATATATTTACTGATTGGACCAACATATGTGTGTTTTTTGGTTCAAATGTAAAAAATGGCTAAATGTTAAATCGTCCAAAAATTATGTTTTGCAGGTACAATGCTTTGCACTATAGCTAGAGAGACGAAACGTTGCATGCTCCATGTGGGTCATGAGCAGAAGGTCTGACTCGAATTTCAGCCTCCTAGCTCCATGCGAACACCCACAACTCCACCTCTGAAGTGGAAGTGGTCCACTTTTTTATGTTTTTCCTTCTCGGTTTTTTTTTTGTGGGTGTCTCGGAGATCCCACCTTTGAAACAGTTGTCGGGGGCCTCAAGGCGGTGCCGTGCATCTCAGTCCTGACCCTCTAGCACCTAGCGTTACCGCGCCAGAAGAGGGAAACCTTGTACGTTTCAAACCATTTACCTCCTTCCTGGAATAATCCACCGACTCCAAACCAAGCCCAGCTTGTTTGTGATGTCTCGTTGTTCAACATATTCTGATTTCATACTGATCGGAACAACATAAGTGTGGTTTTTGGCTAAAAATTGAAAAATGGCTAAACGTTACCAATTCCACTACTTTGTCATTTTGAATACCTGCCATATGTACCCTAGCAACACCCTGACAACCACCTTAATTACCCTAGCAACAGCCTAGCAACCATCTTAATTACCCTAGCAGCAACCTAGCAACCACCTCTATGATGTCAACCTAGCAACCACCATAGCAACCAACATCATTACGCTAGCAACCACCATTGCAACCGTGTTATTTTGCATATCAACCACCATATATACCCTAGCAACACACTAGCAACCATCTTAAATACCCTAGCAACAACCTAGCAACCACTTGTATAATGTCAAACTAACAACCACCATAGCGACCAACATAATTACCATAACAACCACCATAGCAACTGTGTTATTTTTTATAGCAACCACTATATCTACCCTAGCAACACTCTAGCAACCATCTTGATTACCCTAGCAACAACCTAGCAACCACCACTATAAAGTGACCATAGCAACACTATATATTTACTGATCGGACCAACATATGTGTGTTTTTTGGTTTAAATTTAAAAAATGGCTAAATGTTAAATCGTCAAAAAAGTATGTTTTGCAGGCACAATGCTTTGCACTATGGCTAGAGAGACGAAACTTTGCATGCTCCATGTGGGTCATGAGCAGAAGGTCTGACACGAATGTCAGCCTCCTAGCTCCATGTGAACACCTACAACTCCACCTCTGAAGTGGAAGTGGACCACTTTTTTATGTTTTTCCTTCTCGGTTTTTTTTTTGTGGGTGTCTCAGAGATCCCACCTTTGAAACAGTTGTCGGGGGCCTCAAGGCGGTGCCGTGCATCTCAGTCCTGACCCTCTAGCACCTAGCGTTACCGCGCCAGAAGAGGGAAACCTTGTACGTTTCAAACCATTTACCTCCTTCCTGGAATAACCCACCGACTCCAAACCAAGCCCAGCTTGTTTGTGATGTCTCGTTGTTCAACATATTCTGATTTCATACTGATCGGAACAACATAAGTGTGTTTTTTGGCTAAAAATTGAAAAATGGCTAAACGTTACCAATTCCACTACTTTGTCATTTTGAATACCTGCCATATGTACCCTAGCAACACCCTGACAACCACCTTAATTACCCTAGCAACAGCCTAGCAACCATCTTAATTACCCTAGCAGCAACCTAGCAACCACCTCTATGATGTCAACCTAGCAACCACCATAGCAACCAACATCATTACGCTAGCAACCACCATTGCAACCGTGTTATTTTGCATATCAACCACCATATATACCCTAGCAACACACTAGCAACCATCTTAAATACCCTAGCAACAACCTAGCAACCACTTGTATAATGTCAAACTAACAACCACCATAGCGACCAACATAATTACCATAACAACCACCATAGCAACTGTGTTATTTTTTTATAGCAACCACTATATCTACCCTAGCAACACTCTAGCAACCATCTTGATTACCCTAGCAACAACCTAGCAACCACCACTATAAAGTGACCATAGCAACCACCAAATCAACCGCGTGATTTAGCATAGCAACCACCATATGTACTCTAGCAACACTATATATTTACTGATCGGACCAACATATGTGTGTTTTTTGGTTTAAATTTAAAAAATGGCTAAATGTTAAATCGTCAAAAAAGTATGTTTTGCAGGCACAATGCTTTGCACTATGGCTAGAGAGACGAAACTTTGCATGCTCCATGTGGGTCATGAGCAGAAGGTCTGACACGAATGTCAGCCTCCTAGCTCCATGTGAACACCTACAACTCCACCTCTGAAGTGGAAGTGGACCACTTTTTTATGTTTTTCCTTCTCGGTTTTTTTTTTGTGGGTGTCTCAGAGATCCCACCTTTGAAACAGTTGTCGGGGGCCTCAAGGCGGTGCCGTGCATCTCAGTCCTGACCCTCTAGCACCTAGCGTTACCGCGTCAGAAGAGGGAAACCTTGTACGTTTCAAACCATTTACCTCCTTCCTGGAATAACCCACCGACTCCAAACCAAGCCCAGCTTGTTTGTGATGTCTCGTTGTTCAACATATTCTGATTTCATACTGATCGGAACAACATAAGTGTGTTTTTTGGCTAAAAATTGAAAAATGGCTAAACGTTACCAATTCCACTACTTTGTCATTTTGAATACCTGCCATATGTACCCTAGCAACACCCTGACAACCACCTTAATTACCCTAGCAACAGCCTAGCAACCATCTTAATTACCCTAGCAGCAACCTAGCAACCACCTCTATGATGTCAACCTAGCAACCACCATAGCAACCACCATAGCAACCAACATCATTACGCTAGCAACCACCATTGCAACCATGTTATTTTGCATATGAACCACCATATATACCCTAGCAACACACTAGCAACCATCTTAAATACCCAAGCAACATTCTAGCAACCACTTGTATAATGTCAAACTAACAACCACCATAGCAACCAACATGATTGCCATAACAACCACCATAACAACTGTGTTATTTTGCATAGCAACCACACTATCTACCCTAGCAACACTCTAGCAACCATCCTGATTACCCTAGCAACAACCTAGCAACCACCACTATAAAGTGACCATAGCAACCACCAAAGCAACCAGGTTATTTAGCATAGCAACCACCATATGTACCCTACCAACACAATATATTTACTGATTGGACCATGTGTGTTTTTTGGTTAAAATTAAAAAAATGGCTAAATGTTAAATCGTCAAAAAAGTATGTTTTGCAGGCACAATGCTTTGCACTATACTTAGAGAGACGAAACTTTGCATGCTCCATGTGGGTCATGAGCAGAAGGTCTGACTCGAATTTCAGCCTCCTAGCTCCATGCGAACACCCACAACTCCACCTCTAAAGTGGAAATGGTCCACTTTTTTATGTTTCTCCTTCTTGTTTTTTTTTTTGTGCGTGTCTCAGAGATTCCACCTTTGAAACAGTTGTCGGGGGCCTCAAGGCGGTGCCGTGCATCTCAGTCCTGACCCTCTAGCACCTAGCGTTACCGCGCCAGAAGAGGGAAACCTTGTACGTTTCAAACCATTTACCTCCTTCCTGGAATAATCCACCGACTCCAAACCAAGCCCAGCTTGTTTGTGATGTCTCGTTGTTCAACATATTCTGATTTCATACTGATCGGAACAACATAAGTGTGGTTTTTGGCTAAAAATTGAAAAATGGCTAAACGTTACCAATTCCACTACTTTGTCATTTTGAATACCTGCCATATGTACCCTAGCAACACCCTGACAACCACCTTAATTACCCTAGCAACAGCCTAGCAACCATCTTAATTACCCTAGCAGCAACCTAGCAACCACCTCTATGATGTCAACCTAGCAACCACCATAGCAACCAACATCATTACGCTAGCAACCACCATTGCAACCGTGTTATTTTGCATATCAACCACCATATATACCCTAGCAACACACTAGCAACCATCTTAAATACCCTAGCAACAACCTAGCAACCACTTGTATAATGTCAAACTAACAACCACCATAGCGACCAACATAATTACCATAACAACCACCATAGCAACTGTGTTATTTTTTATAGCAACCACTATATCTACCCTAGCAACACTCTAGCAACCATCTTGATTACCCTAGCAACAACCTAGCAACCACCACTATAAAGTGACCATAGCAACCACCAAATCAACCGCGTGATTTAGCATAGCAACCACCATATGTACTCTAGCAACACTATATATTTACTGATCGGACCAACATATGTGTGTTTTTTGGTTTAAATTTAAAAAATGGCTAAATGTTAAATCGTCAAAAAAGTATGTTTTGCAGGCACAATGCTTTGCACTATGGCTAGAGAGACGAAACTTTGCATGCTCCATGTGGGTCATGAGCAGAAGGTCTGACACGAATGTCAGCCTCCTAGCTCCATGTGAACACCTACAACTCCACCTCTGAAGTGGAAGTGGACCACTTTTTTATGTTTTTCCTTCTCGGTTTTTTTTTTGTGGGTGTCTCAGAGATCCCACCTTTGAAACAGTTGTCGGGGGCCTCAAGGCGGTGCCGTGCATCTCAGTCCTGACCCTCTAGCACCTAGCGTTACCGCGTCAGAAGAGGGAAACCTTGTACGTTTCAAACCATTTACCTCCTTCCTGGAATAACCCACCGACTCCAAACCAAGCCCAGCTTGTTTGTGATGTCTCGTTGTTCAACATATTCTGATTTCATACTGATCGGAACAACATAAGTGTGTTTTTTGGCTAAAAATTGAAAAATGGCTAAACGTTACCAATTCCACTACTTTGTCATTTTGAATACCTGCCATATGTACCCTAGCAACACCCTGACAACCACCTTAATTACCCTAGCAACAGCCTAGCAACCATCTTAATTACCCTAGCAGCAACCTAGCAACCACCTCTATGATGTCAACCTAGCAACCACCATAGCAACCACCATAGCAACCAACATCATTACGCTAGCAACCACCATTGCAACCATGTTATTTTGCATATGAACCACCATATATACCCTAGCAACACACTAGCAACCATCTTAAATACCCAAGCAACATTCTAGCAACCACTTGTATAATGTCAAACTAACAACCACCATAGCAACCAACATGATTGCCATAACAACCACCATAACAACTGTGTTATTTTGCATAGCAACCACACTATCTACCCTAGCAACACTCTAGCAACCATCCTGATTACCCTAGCAACAACCTAGCAACCACCACTATAAAGTGACCATAGCAACCACCAAAGCAACCAGGTTATTTAGCATAGCAACCACCATATGTACCCTACCAACACAATATATTTACTGATTGGACCATGTGTGTTTTTTGGTTAAAATTAAAAAAATGGCTAAATGTTAAATCGTCAAAAAAGTATGTTTTGCAGGCACAATGCTTTGCACTATACTTAGAGAGACGAAACTTTGCATGCTCCATGTGGGTCATGAGCAGAAGGTCTGACTCGAATTTCAGCCTCCTAGCTCCATGCGAACACCCACAACTCCACCTCTAAAGTGGAAATGGTCCACTTTTTTATGTTTCTCCTTCTTGTTTTTTTTTTTGTGCGTGTCTCAGAGATTCCACCTTTGAAACAGTTGTCGGGGGCCTCAAGGCGGTGCCGTGCATCTCAGTCCTGACCCTCTAGCACCTAGCATTACCGCGCCAGAAGAGGGAAACCTTGTACGTTTCAAACCATTTACCTCCTTCCTGGAATAACCCACCGACTCCAAACCAAGCCCAGCTTGTTTGTGATGTCTCGTTGTTCAGCATATTCTGATTTCATACTGATCGGAACAACATAAGTGTGGTTTTTGGCTAAAAATTGAAAAATGGCTAAACGTTACCAATTCCACTACTTTGTTATTTTGAATAACAACTGCCATATGTACCCTAGCAACACCCTGACAACCACCTTAATTACCCTAGCAACAGCCTAGCAACCATCTTAATTACCCTAGCAGCAACCTAGCAACCACCTCTATGATGTCAACCTAGCAACCACCATAGCAACCAACATCATTACGCTAGCAACCACCATTGCAACCATGTTATTTTGCATATGAACCACCATATATACCCTAGCAACACACTAGCAACCATCTTAAATACCCTAGCAACATTCTAGCAACCACTTGTATAATGTCAAACTAACAACCACCATAGCAACCAACATGATTGCCATAACAACCACCATAACAACTGTGTTATTTTGCATAGCAACCACACTATCTACCCTAGCAACACTCTAGCAACCATCTTGATTACCCTAGCAACAACCTAGCAACCACCACTATAAAGTGACCATAGCAACCACCAAAGCAACCAGGTTATTTAGCATAGCAACCACCATATGTACCCTACCAACACTATATATTTACTGATTGGAACATGTGTGTTTTTTGGTTAAAATAAAAAAAATGGCTAAATGTTAAATCGTCAAAAAAGTATGTTTTGCAGGCACAATGCTTTGCACTATAGCTAGAGAGATGAAACTTTGCATGCTCCATGTGGGTCATGAGCAGAAGGTCTGACACGAATGTCAGCCTCCTAGCTCCATGCGAACACCCACAACTCCACCTCTAAAGTGGAAATGGTCCACTTTTTAATGTTTTTCCTTCTCGTTTTTTTTTTGTGGGCGTCTCAGAGATGCCACCTTTGGAACACTTGGTGGGGGCCTCAAGGCGGTGCTGTGCGTCTTGGTCCCAACCCTCTAGCACCTAGCGTTACCATGCCGGAAGAGGGAAACCTCATATATTTCGAACCGTTTACCTACTTCCGAAAATAATCCACTGACTCCAAACTGAGCCCGGCTTGTTTGTGATGCCCAGTTGTTCAACATATTCTGATTTCATACTGATCGGAACGACATAAGTGTGTTTTTTGGCTAAAAGTTTAAGAAATGGCTAAATGTTAAATCTTCAAAAAAGTATGTTTTGCAGGCACAATGCTTTGCACTTTAGCTAGAGAGACGAAACTTTGCATGCTCCATGTGGGTCATGAGCAGAAGGTCTGACTCGAATTTCAGCCTCCTAGCTCCATGCGAACACCCACAACCCCACCTCTGAAGTGGAAGTGGTCCACTTTTTTATGTTTTTCCTTCTCGGTTTTTTTTGTGGGCATCTCAGAGATCCCACCTTTGAAACAGTTGTCGGGGGCCTCAAGGCGGTGCCGTGCATCTCAGTCCTGACCCTCTAGCACCTAGCGTTACGGCGCCAGAAGAGGGAAACCTTGTACGTTTCAAACCATTTACCTCCTTCCTGGAATAACCCACCGACTCTAGTATATTTCTCAGATGGGAATATTTACTTTTACTGAAGTAATTTTTAAAGGAAGTAATTGTACTTTTACTTGAGTTTAGGTTTTCAGTACTCTACCCACCACTGGATGTTATAATCCAACGCTCAGTCTAGCAACCAATGGTCACAAACACCAGACAAATGGCCATCTAACAGTATGCAGTATGCAGCATGTCATTGGGGTTATCAAGTGGGAACTTTTATTCACTGATGTTTCATTAAGTTAGGCCTACAACACCTCATAAAGGCTTAATGGGGACACCAGCATCCTGGAGTCACCCCCCTCAATGTTGCCACCACATTACCACATTTAGTGCATCCAATACTCTATTTACTATAGACTACAATAGACTACTTACCATGTCTGTGTGTTGTGTTCAGACTGACCCCATAATCCATATTTGTCCTTTTAAACTAGATATTTTTCATATCTGTGTATGTGTATCACACTGACCTAATATACCATGTATATCCTTTTAAAACATATACTTACCATGTCTGTGTGTTGTGTTCAGACCGACCCCCTAATCCAAATTTATCCTTTTAAACTAGATATTTTTCATGTCTGTGTATGTGTATCACACTGACCTAATATACCACGTATGTCCTTTTAAAACATATACTTACCATGTCTGTGTGTTGTGTTCAGACCGACCCCCTAATCCATATTTGTCCTTTTAAACTAGATATTTGTCATGTCTGTGTATGTGTATCACACTGACC
This sequence comes from Alosa pseudoharengus, assembly GCF_046254945.1. NCBI lineage: Eukaryota > Metazoa > Chordata > Actinopteri > Clupeiformes > Clupeidae > Alosa > Alosa pseudoharengus. The sequence continues at coordinate 360,384 of NW_027468685.1, forward strand.
TAATATACCACGTATGACCTTGTAAAACATATACTTACCATGTCTGTGTGTTGTGTTCAGACCGACCCCCTAATCCATATTTGTCCTTTTAAACTACATATTTGTCATGTCTGTGTATGTGTATCACACTGACCTAATATACCACGTATGACCTTGTAAACATGCTTTCTAACATGTCTCCTTAAACCATTGAAAAGTCAGAAAATTCCTATTTCAGACTGTGATGTGTGTATATGAATTTTTAACGCAGATGTATCTTAGTTAGAACAAAACAAATTTTTTTGATGTCCTTTTCGTAGCTGTAACATCAAGGGAAAGGGTGGTCCTCTCAAACAATGATTAGTTCAGGTCTGCTGAAAATGTCCTGCTAAACCCTCAAACCAGTATGTGTGTGTGTGTGTGTGTGTGTATGTGTGCACATGTGTGTGTGTATGTGTGCACGTGCGTGTGTATGTGTGCACGTGTGTGTGTGTGTGTGTATGTATGCACGTGTGTGTGTGTGTGTGTATGTGTGCACGTGCGTGTGTATGTGTGCACGTGTGTGTGTGTGTGTGTATGTGTGCACGTGTGTGTGTGTGTGTGTGTGTGTATGTGTGCACGTGTGTGTGTGTGTGTGTGTGTGTGTGTGTGTATGTGTGCACGTGTGTGTGTGTATGTGTGCACGTGCGTGTGTATGTGTGCACGTGTGTGTGTGTGTATGTGTGCACGTGTGTGTGTGTGTGTGTATGTGTGCACGTGCGTGTGTATGTGTGCACGTGTGTGTGTGTGTGTATGTGTGCACGTGTGTGTGTGTGTGTATGTGTGCACGTGCGTGTGTATGTGTGCACGTGTGTGTGTGTGTGTGTGTATGTGTGCACGTGTGTGTGTGTGTGTGTATGTGTGCACGTGTGTGTATGTGTGCACGTGTGTGTGTGTGTGTGTATGTGTGCACGTGTGTGTGTATGTGTGCGTGTGCGTGTGTGTATGTGTGCACGTGTGTGTGTATGTGTGCACGTGTGTGTGTGTATGTGTGCACGTGCGTGTGTGTGTGTCACCTTTGGCGCTGATGCTGCGCAGGTCGGTGATCTTCATCAGGGTCTTGGGGAACATGTGCGGCTTGCTGGGCCTCCTCTTCCTCACGTAGATCTTCAGCGCCTCCAGCAGCGGCTCCTGCAGCTCGTCCACCTTTGAGGGCTCCTCCAGATCCTGCCGATCTGCACGCACACACACACACGCGCACACGCACACACACACAGTTACTTAAAGAAGAGAGGGAGAGAAAGTGGAGAGGGAGGACAGAAGTAAGAGAGAGAAGGTAGTTGGATAGAGAGGAGACTTTTAACTTCCCTGCTGAAAAACCAGCCTGACCAGCTTAAGGTGGTTTGCATCAGCGTACTATGGTTTTGCTTGTCGTACCACCTCAAGCCTCAAGGTGTTGCTGGTCTATGTTGCTGGTTTAACTGGCCATGCCAGTCCTGCTGAAAAAACAGCCTGACCAGCTTAAGGTGGTTTGCTGGTTGACCACCCTATGATGGTTGACCTGCTAGACCAGCAAAACTTGCAAAAACATACCTTCAGCTGGCTTATGATGGTAATTCAGCCAGTTTTGCTTGTTGTACCACCTCAAGCTGGTCATTTTAGCTGGTGTTGTTGGTCTACACTGCTGGTTTAACTGGCTATGCCACCTTATGTTGGTCACCCTGCTGAAAAAAACAGCCTGACCAGCTAAAGGTGGTTTGCTGGTTGACCAGCTTGTTGACCAGCTAATTTGACCACCCTATGATGGTTGACCTGCTAGACCTGCAAAACTCTTGCGAAAACATACCTTCAGCTGGTTTACCCACCTAACGATGGTAATTCAGCTGGTTTTGCTTGTCGTACCACCTCAAGCTGGTCATTTTAGCTGGTGTTGCTGGTCTACACTGCTGGTTTAACTGGCCGTGCCAGCTTATGTTGGTCAAACCAGCATGACCATCTTACACCAACAATGTCAAGCTTAGCAGGCTGGTCACCAGCATAAACATCTTGCACCAGCTGTATCTCACACGACAGGCTGGTCAAACCAGCATGACCAGCTTCCTCAGATGGTCACGCCAGCATATCCAGCTGGTGGTCCAACCAGCTACACCAGCAAAGACCAGCAAGAGCTGGAAGAAAACCAGCTAAAACCAGCTACTAGCATAAGCTGGTTTCTAGCTGGTTTTTTCAGCAGGGCATTCTAGCAAACCAGCATGACCAGCTTGACAGGCTGGTCACCAGCATGACCATCTTGCACCGGCTGTATCCCACAAGAAAGGCTGGTCACACCAGCATGACCAGCTTCCTGGCCCAACCAGCTACACCAGCAAAGACCAGTTTATTAGTCTAGCTCTAGCTAAGTATGCAAAGTATGTAGTCAATCACACTAAGGGCTAACTACATGACGCTTATTAGTCTAGCTCTAGCTAAGTATGCAGTCAGTCACACTAAAGGGCTTACTGCATGGCGCTAACTACTTTAGTCTTATTAGTCTAGTTACAGCTAAGTATGCCTAGCCTATAAATCTAGATGCACCCTAGCAGCAGCAAATTACATTTGCTTCCAGGGCTGGTCTAGCAACTCTCCGTTGGCTTGTGAGCTCGAACAATTAAACTTCTATCAGGCCAATCAAATCGTGTATAGAGTCGTTAGGCGGTCTTAACACAATGATTGATGGCAGAGTTGCAACGGTTTGGCTTGAATTCCCTGCTACTTGAAAACAAAGAAGATAGATGTTGCTGTTGGCCAGGGGTGTCCAAACTACGGCCCGCGGGCCAACTGCGGCCCGCCACGCACTTTAATCCGGCCCGCCGAGCATTTATTAGTTAATCATAGATCCGGCCCGCCACACACTTTAATCCGGCCTGCCCTGCATTTAATTAATTAGGTTATCATAGGCCGCTCGCTATTCCAGCATAGACAATGTTGTGAATAACTGTAGGCTACTGCAAACTTCTTTACGCTCTTCCTAGAGAGCGTTTACCATGTCAATGTCAAAACAGCTTGTTACATCGAGATAGTATCTCCATTGCAGCAGATCTAACTAGGCGTTATGCCACTCCATTTAATTGGGAACGCATTTGAGCGTGCACAAGAGGGAGAGACTGCGACAGCTTCCAGCTGGCTTGTTATTGTTGATAATTGATATCTCCTTTTTATAAGAAACGTTTAAAAGGAAATCGTGATGGCAACAGTAGTTTCCACTACTGACCATTTATAAACTGTGAGCCATAGGCACAGCACTAGCCATAGGCTCGCGGAGCTGGCAAAAGAGCCTTAAAGTGACAGTGCACCATTTATAAATGAATTAAACAACATCAAATGAACAGTATTTCGTAAGAATTAATTTTCTACAACAGTACTACTTTGTCATTTAAATGATACAAAACAATATATATATATATATATATATATATATATATATATATATATATATATATATATATATATATATATATACACACACACACACATATATATATATATATATATATATATATATATATATATATATATATATAATGTTTTGTATCATTTAAATGACAAAGTAATTCTGTTTTTTCATTTTTTTTTTTTGTGTGGCCCGCCGGCCAATTTTCAAAACCCAATGTGGCCCTTGAGTCAAAAAGTTTGGACACCCCTGCTGTTGGCCAACAGTGTGACACGAGTTAAGCTTGTTTTAAGTTGGCAAGTTTGAACTAGCCAACTAGCTCAACTAGCTCCGCTGGTGGGAAAACGCATGGGACTCAGCGCTGTCCTATTGTGTGCAGAGGGAATTTGAAAGACAACCGATTATCCCGCCCCTTGGACTGAGCACTGCGAACGGTGAGTGCCCAGACCCTACATTTTAAAGGATAATTCCGGTGTGATTTTGACCTAAAGTGTGTTGAAACATGATACCGAGTGTGAACGTATGTCTCATAGCTCACCTCGGCTTGTCCCCTGCACTCAGAAATCTGGCGCTAGTTAGCCAATGCTACCAACAGTGTTTCGTTGTGGTGCCTCGGGCATCGGCCTAGCCATGCAAATAAATCACTGTTTTACACCATTTACGAGGCTCAAAGTAGATCCATACTTCATTGGTAGACTTCCGAGGGCCTTGACATTTAAAACGAGACATGGAGAACTTTGAAAAAGCACTGGTAGTTTATTTACAAGACGATTTATACAGACAGTACCTTAAGGAATTTTACCGTTCGACGCCATCTTGAATTTAGTCACAATAAGTCGAGCGACGAGTACGAACGAACAAGTATGAAAAGGGATCAGATTCCAAAAATAATTCAGTGGAGATGCATGGATTCTAGTTGGGGCTACTGGAAGCAATATAAAAGATGTTTGGACCAGGACACGATGGCATCACTAGTTTGTGTGTGTGTGTGTGTGTGTGTTTTGAGTGCTGTTCGGGCTGCAAATTTCGGTCCGAACACGGCCCGTGTCCGACAGAGTTGCCGAGAGAGTGAACCCGACAGGCATTTCCATTTTTATGTCCGAACCCGACCCGAGCCCGACGCAGATGATGCCTCAGTTATTCCCATGCTAGTGATTAAATGTTCACGTTTGTGGATAGCCTGTCTTTTTTTAGCCTATTAAACGGAACAAACAAATGGAATTCTTGTC
>NW_027468685.1:372500-407500 GCF_046254945.1 Alosa pseudoharengus
ACAGCAACCAATAAAAACCCATCGCCTCCAGGAACCCACCTACAGCAACCAATAAAAATCCATCGCCCCCAGGAACCCCCTAACAGCAACCAATACAAATCCATCGCCCCCAGCAACCTACTAACAGCAACCAATAAAAACCCATCGCCCCAGCAACCCACTAACGATGCCCCATATGTGCACAGCCCTGCTCCAATACAAATTAGATATCAACAAGCAACCACACCCCCTCAGACTACACAACAAACAACCACACCCCCTCAGACTACACAACAAACAACAAACAACCACACCCCCTCAGACTACACAACAAACAACAATAAACAACCACACCCCCTCAGACTACACAACAAACACAGTGAACAGGACTGGAGAGAGCACTGCTCCTTGTGGAGCTCCAGAGCTGCTGATCACAGAGAGTCAGTTCTTATGCGGCCACTTTCTCCTCATATGCAAACTGTAGCGGGTCTAGTGCATGGCGTACCCTGGGGTCTGAGTATCCTCAAAACCAGTCGCTCCATGGTCTTCAGCATGTCATGTTAGAGCGACCGGCCTGAAGTCGTTAAGCTCACTGGGGTGTGGCTTCTTGGGGACGGGGATGAGACATGATGTCTCTTCCTAGACGGAGACTCATGTTGAAGACGTGCTTCAGTGGCTCCCCCAGTTCAGCAGCACAGGCCCTAAGCAGCCTTGGACACTGTCAGGCCCCACTGCCTTCCTGTGGCGGAGTTTCTTCAGCTGTCCTTTGACCTGATCTGCCGTGATGATGGGGGGGGGTGGAGGTGAGGGGTGCGTCTGGTGACCAGAATCAGTGTAGTTGCATTGTTTGCATGGTCACCTTGTGGGGGAGGGGAGTATCAGCCTTTGGTGGAGGTGCGTGTTGCACTGAGAGTGAGGGTGGAGGTGTGAGTTGGGCAGGCCAACAAGCAAGAGCAGTGTCTGAGTCAGCAGGGGGTGATGGACAGACCACTGCTTTTGGAGCTGGAGCAGGGCAGTTGAACCTGTTGTAGAAGTGGTTCAACTAGTTCGCCCTGTCCAGAGCTCCCTCCACAGAAATGCTGCTCTTCCTCAGGCCAGTGATGGTCTTCATTCCGTCCCAGACCTCCTTCACATTGTTCTCCTGAAACTTCTGTTCCACCTTCCTTCTGTATTCCTCCTTAGCCTCTTTCAGCCTGGCTTTGAGTTCCCCCTATACGAGCCTCAGCTCTGCCATATCCCCCTCTCTGAACGCCATCTTTTTCCTATTGAGAAGGGTCTTGACATTGCTGGTTATCCAAGGCTTGTTGTTTGGAAAGCAGCGTACAGTTCTCGTCAAAGACTCATCTTCTTCTGGTGTCCACTTCCTGAAGGTGCGTGTGGCAGCCGCTAGCCTCTGTACTTTTGGTTTGTACATTGGCTAAAGATGAATGAGGTTGTGGTCTGACTTCCCAAGTGGGGGGAGGGGGTGGCTCTGTATGCATCCCTCACATTTGCATACATGAGTGCATACATAGTCCTGTTTTTCCTAGTTGGGCAATCAACAAACTGGTAGAAATTAGTGAGGGTGGAATCCAGTGTGGTTGAAGTTGCCAGAGATCGCAAAAAAAGCATCTGTGTGTTGAGTTTGGAGCCTAGTGACTGTAGAATGAATGACGTCACACGCTGTGTCCGGGAGGTCTTGTGGTGGAACGTAAACACAGACAACAATGGCGTGCGAGAGCTCCCTCGCCATGTAATATGGTCGGAGACTAACTGCAAGTAACTCCTTCACTGTAACATGTCCGGGATTGCACCATCTGTTGTTTATGTATAGCACCAGTCCACCTCCCTTCTTTTTGCCAGAAAGTTTATTGTTTCTGTCCAAACGAGCCACACTGAAGCCAGGTAGCTCAACGTTAGCAGTAGGAATGCAACTAGTTAGCCACGTCTCCATGAGGCATATCAGGCTACATTCCCTGTAAAGCTTCTGATTGCTTACAAGGACAGCCAGTCCGTCAGTCTTCAGTGAGTTCGTCAATGAGTTCACGTTCCCCATCACTACTGATGAAATTGAGGGCTTGTTAGTCAGTGAGTTCACGTTCCCCATCACTACTGATGGAATTGAGGGCTTGTATCGCCACGTCCTCACTCTAAGTCCCGCTCTACAGCCCCGAAAGCACCACAATTCCTCAGGGATGTTAACGTGAACACCACCGGCATTCCTCAGGGATGTTAACGTGAACACCACCGGCATTCCGCAGGGATGTTAACGTGAACACCACCTGCATTCCTTCGTAGTGCGAGCAGCTGATTGCTCAGGGATGTTAACGTGAACACCACCGGCATTCCTTCGTAGTGCGAGCCAGGGCTGTAATACTCGAGTCCGGTCTTGGACTCGAGACCGTTTTTCTATGGTCTCGGACTTGTCTCGGACTCGCTAGTATTTGGACTTGGTCTTGTTTCGGTCTCAGCCACTGGTCTTGCCAAATATGGCTTTTGGTCTCGACCGAGTCCAGCTGTCTTTAGGGCCATCAAAATTAACGTGTTAATCGCCGCGATTCATTTTGAAATACATAATGCGTTACAAAATATTAACGCAATAGTGTTTACCTTTGTGGGGGGCTGATGTCACGTAACGGAAGCCGCAAAACCTAAAACCGCAAGCCTGAGAGTTTATTTTACTCTGTGGAGTTAGCTCAAGATGAAGAGGATGAACTAACATTTAGCCAATAAATAGTAGCTTTACTGCAAACTGCTTTTCACTCTTGTTAAATAACGTTTACAATGTCAAAATGCACCAACAGCAACAGTTACATAAAGATGATACTTTTCGGGTCCTCTCCATTAAGATCCAACTTGAACGTATGCTACTCCATTTAATTGAGAGCGCGTCTGAGCGCACACGAGAGGGAGAGAAAACGATTGGCAGGCTCCAGTTGGCTTGTCGTTGTTGATGATAATTAATATCTCCTTTATAATATAAGAAACTTATAAAAGGAAGGCAACAAAGACGAGGTTAGAGGAGATTGCGGATTTATCCGGTTTCCACTACTGACCAGTTATAAACTGTGAGAGCCAGGGCACTTTGACATACTGTAGGCTGCACTCACTGTGATTTGAAAAATGGACAAAAATATTGTAGGATTCTCTGGTTGTTGCGTTGTGTTTTAGTTCTAACAGTTGTATTGAAGATGGTCAATAAAGCTTGACGGCGGAATCAGGATCGGCGATTAGATGATGATTTATTGTAGATGGTACAATAATGAATAACAGAACACAGGCTAAGTCTCGAACAGTAAAACTGTGCAGAGTCTAACAGTTGTGGTTGTTATTAGAAGCGGCGGCTGAGCCTTCCGACAGAAGATGCTCCTTGGTCGCTTCCTCGATCCGTCTCAGAGTCAAAACCTAAGACAAAGCCTGTTATACTAAAACATACAAACGAAAATCATGCCAACGTGGCAGATGCCCACAGGTGTACATTCCTTTATTTCCAAAGGAATGAAAACTGTTTATACCAACTTAATATCATGCGTATCATTGTTAATATTGTGCAATACATGTGGTACAAACAATATTAGAGCTGGACTAGCTATAGGCTATATTTCAATGGAGCTGTTAAAAAAAAGAACGTGTGAGAACGTGGCCACAATGGGCTTAAAGTGACAGTGCACCATTTACAAATGAGTTAAACAGCATCAAATGTGTAGTATTTCTTAAGAAATGAATACTTTAAAACACAATTACTGTGTCAGTATTATCATTTAAATAATATAAAAGTGTTTTACTTTTACCTTTGTGGTTACTCATTAAAGGAGAACTTGGCAACTATTTCAACGTAATAAACCCGTTTAGAAATCATTTGGATGGTTAAATGACCTGTTCCGGTGAAAATGGTGACTTTCCCTGCTGCGCCTAGCGTCCTCAGGCAGAAGACCAACCTTGCAACATTGAGACTACCTTCCCGGAAAGAAGTGAGAAACAAGAAACTAGTTTTAAATCGTATTTCTTACCTTGTAACATCCACATAGTTCTGCCAAACTTATGCTAACCGTTCGCTAGCTTGTAAACAAATCCATGTGCTTCATCCATTACCTTTTCCCACAGTTTGAAATAGCATAATGCACAATTTCTCCAGCAGAGGGGGAAATCCTGCCAAGTTTCCCTTAATTTTGTGATTTATGTTGTATTTAATATTTTTAATTGAGATTAATTCATTTCAAAATATATATTTTTAATCGTTTGACAGTCCTATAATACTATTGGAGGAGAAGGGGAATGGCTACACTTACAAATCCTGGGTGTTGTCACACTGTTTTTGCTTTTAGATAATAATAACCCAAAATGATTGTCTTGAAACTGTCATGCATTAGACTTTTTTTCCTATCCTGGACTCGGTCTTGACTCGGACTCGAACCTTTTTGGACTCGGTCTTGTCTTGGACTCGAACCTCTTTGGACTTGGTCTTGACTTGGTCTCGACTAGTCCTGGGGCCTGTACTACGAAGCGGGGTTACTGGCTTATCTGGATAACTTCGAGAGTAACTTGATCACGTGTGGCGTAACTTCCCGATTAACCCGTACTACGAAAGGTGGAAAGGTTTTAACCGAGGTATGCTGCCATGGCAATTTACGCTGCATCTCAAACCTGCTCCGACCAGGTTATGTTCTTGGTTAACCCGAGGTTTCTGTTAACCACACCCTTTATAAGTACCACCCCTCCACTAACAATTTCTCCCGAGACATGTCGGCGTACCTGGATGATCCATACGACATTGGAGCGCAAATCGTGAGGGACTCTCTTCGCAGGGCGAGGGGTTTTAGAGACCGCCAGAAAATATATATAGCCTACCCGGACGATATTCTCTATGAAGATATAGATTGTCATCCGAGGGAATTCGTTATCTTTGTCAGATGATCTAGGAAGACGCCTCATAGCAATGCCCGTACGTGGACATTCATGTATTCCATTGGTGATGCTGAACATCTGAGCAAGAATAGCCTACTGTATGTCCGAAAATAAATCGGACATAGGCCTACAGTATGCTGAACATCTGAGCAAGAATAAATCGGACATATAGTAGGCCTAATAAATTAAAATCACCATTTTTACAAACGTATTGAATTGAATGTCATATTACTGTACCCTGCACATAAAGGCTACACATTTCCACAGCACCAGAATCCGACCGAATGCCTCCCTCAACCCCCTCCATAATCGGCCTTCCACTATTATTTGCGATGGCCAACTCCTCTGCTACTGTAAAACACTCTGGTGCCTTACAGTAGTGTTCAAAGACACCTTTTTCTTGTTAGCTGTAAAACAGGCCAAGTGAAGGCTATAAGCATAGGCCTACATGTTTTCATAATTAAGAAATATTAATGCAAGCTATGACTATATAAACCACTATTCTGAATAATGTGTTTGTGTTTCATTTTCACCTGCTGCCATGTGCGTTTGGCAATGGTGTTGCATCTGAAATGTTCACAGGATTAGGCATACACTAAATCAGTCAATGGGGCTACTTAAACATTCAATTATCCTTATTACTGTAATCTATATGCCCACTTCTAAATTGTGTTGCATCTGTAGGCATTTCTATGAACTCAAAATAAATAAGCAATTTAATTATTTAAACTCATTAAATACATTCCGCAAGCTATTAATCCTCCGTATTTGAAGAACATGTGGACATAAAACTTTACTTTTAGGCATTTAGGCTACCCGATCTGCAATACGTTGCCATCAGCCTTGCCTTGCTTTGTTCACTGCCGACGTATTTGATTTTTGTCGTAGAGTGGGTTTTAATTCCTCATAACTTGTCATAATAATTGTGCATTCCTCATCTGTAAAATAAGGTGATCGCGTCATCACTGAAAGTGGTGATTTGTGCTGCAACCCGCCCCTTTTATGTGAACGCGCACAAACTCCAATGAGGTTAACCCCGGCTCAACAAATCAACTTCATAATCAGCGTCGTAGTACCGATTAACACCACTTAAGATAACCAGGTTTTGTCAACCCCGGTTTAACAAAGTAACCCTGGGTTACATCTGGGTAGGTTAAGCTCCCTTCGTAGTACAGGCCCCTAGTCTTGGATTTTTCTTGGACTCGACAAAGGTGGTCTTGACTACAGCCCTGGTGCGAGCAGCTGATTCCTTGTATAAACAAGTTTGTTGACGCCAGAACATTGTATTAACTGATCCATATGCATAGGATAGAATAAAAAAAAGAAAACACTCCTAAAAGTGTGTAATCCAGTTACGAAGTGAAGAAAGAAACACACACAAAGACACAGAGCTACAAAGGATTGCTGCCACCCGCGTCGGCATTGGACAAGACAGGCTATACACTATATAGAATATAGAATACATACTATATAGCTCAGCATAGGCTGCTCCACTATATACATACAGTATAGAATATAGAATACATACTATATAGCTCAGCATAGGCTGCTCCACTATATACATACAGTATAGAATATAGAATACAGCTCCACTGCACTCACAGCAGGACCAGTAGGTTCCCCTGCACTCACAGCAGGACCAGTAGGTTCCCCTGTACTCTGTAAAGACCAGTAGGTTCCCCTGTACTCTGTAAAGAGGAGGACCAGTAGGTTCTCGAACACACATATGCACACACACACACACATGCACAAGCAAGCACACAGACACTCGCACATATACACACACACACACACACACACACATATATATATACAAGCACAGACACACTCACCAGGATGTCGAGGCAGGCTGCTTTGAGGAGTGTGATCTGGTCAGCGATGGTGAGGCCGGTGAAGCCGGGCACGCGCTTAGCAAACTCCACGATCTTGATAATGCACTTGGTGGCCAGCTCGCTGAACTTGTCCCACAACCCCAGATCCAAACGCACACGGTGGTCAGCACTGGAGTTCTGCAGAACACACACACGCGCACACACACACACATACACACACACGCACACGCACACACGCACACGCACACACACACACACACGCACACACACGCGCGCACACACACACACACACGCACCCACACACACACACACACACAGAGTGAGTTCAGCTGTTATTCAGAGTAAAAAGGTAGGCGTGTGTGTAGCTGTGTGTGTTTGTGTTCCAGGGAAATAACTCAATGACCTTGACCAGCCCTGATATACAATATTGTACTCATTCAGTAGGAGCACACACACACACACACACACACACGTGCTGATGTGGCAAGATGGCGGCACACTCACAGCTCTGCCTATTTGTGCCTTCTCTTGTGTTTATCTACCTACACTACTGAACACTACAGCCGTCTAGACTTACTGGACATCTGGACTAACCCTAACCCTTACTGGACATTGGTTTCCAACTGAAGATGACCATCTCCAGCGACTTTCGTCGCACTCACAACATTCCGGACGAGATGGTGAGACCAGCGGGATCTCCGCAGGCGACTCAGACAGCGACGCGAGAAGAAACAAACGAGAGGCTGCGGGGTGGGCTACTGGCTAGGCTAAGGGCTAGGCTACTGGCTAGGCTAAGGGCTGGGCTACTGGCTAGGCTACTGGCTAGGCTAAGGGCTAGGCTAAGGGCTAGGCTAAGGGCTGGGTTACTGGCTAGGCTAAGGGCTAGGCTAAGGGCTGGGCTACTGGCTAGGCTAAGGGCTGGGCTACTGGCTAGGCTAAGGGCTGGGCTAAGGGCTAGGCTACTGGCTAGGCTAAGGGCTAGGCTAAGGGCTGGGCTACTGGCTAGGCTGCGGGGTGGGCTACTGGCTAGGCTAAGGGCTAGGCTAAGGGCTAGGCTAAGGGCTGGGCTACTGGCTAGGCTAAGGGCTGGGCTACTGGCTAGGCTAAGGGCTGGGCTAAGGGCTAGGCTACTGGCTAGGCTAAGGGCTAGGCTAAGGGCTAGGCTAAGGGCTGGGCTACTGGCTAGGCTAAGGGCTGGGCTAAGGGCTAGGCTAAGGGCTGGGCTACTGGCTAGGCTAAGGGCTGGGCTACTGGCTAGGCTACTGGCTAGGCTAAGGGCTGGGCTAAGGGCTGGGCTACTGGCTAGGCTAAGGGCTAGGCTAAGGGCTGGGCTACTGGCTAGGCTAAGGGCTGGGCTACTGGCTAGGCTAAGGGCTGGGCTACTGGCTAGGCTAAGGGCTGGGCTACTGGCTAGGCTGCGGGGTGGGCTACTGGCTAGGCTAAGGGCTGGGCTACTGGCTAGGCTAAGGGCTGGGCTACTGGCTAGGCTAAGGGCTAGGCTAAGGGCTGGGCTAAGGGCTGGGCTACTGGCTAGGCTAAGGGCTGGGCTACTGGCTAGGCTAAGGGCTGGGCTACTGGCTAGGCTGCGGGGTGGGCTACTGGCTAGGCTAAGGGCTGGGCTACTGGCTAGGCTAAGGGCTGGGCTACTGGCTAGGCTAAGGGCTGGGCTACTGGCTAGGCTAAGGGCTAGGCTAAGGGCTGGGCTACTGGCTAGACTAGGGGCTGGGCTACTGGCTAGGCTGCAGGATGGGCTACTGGCTAGGCTAAGGGCTAGGCTACTGGCTAGGCTAAGGGCTGGGCTACTGGCTAGGCTAAGGGCTGGGCTACTGGCTAGGCTGCGGGGTGGGCTACTGGCTAGGCTAAGGGCTAGGCTAAGGGCTGGGCTACTGGCTAGGCTAAGGGCTGGGCTACTGGCTAGGCTAAGGACTGGGCTAAGGGCTGGGCTAAGGGCTAGGCTAAGGGCTGGGCTACTGGCTAGGCTGCAGGATGGGCTACTGGCTAGACTGCAGGGTGGGCTTCTGGCTAGGCTAAGGGCTAGGCTACTGGCTAGGCTGCAGGGTGGGCTACTGGCTAGGCTAAGGGCTGGGTTAATGGCTAGGCTAAGGGCTGGGCTACTGGCTAGGCTAAGGGCTGGGCTACTGGCTAGGCTAAGGAAACAGCCACTCAAACCTCCGCTGCCGAGTTTCTAGCTTACAAACGCCAGACCCATGGTACACAAAACGGACTATGTGGAAATACAGCTGGCTGGTAATCGTTGTGTTCGCGATTGCTGTGTGTTTATTTTCACATAGACATGGCTACATACACAAATCCCTGATACCACGGTGCAGCTAGCAGGCCGCAAGCACACAGATACTACTTTGGGGGCAGCAGTGCCCTACAGGTTAGCACTTCAGACCCCGACCAGTAGGAATGGCTGAAGTGCCCTTGAGCAAGGCACCTAACCCCTCACTGCTTCCAGAGCGCCGCTGTAGCAGGCAGCTCACTGCGCCGGGATTAGTGTGTGCTTCACCTCGCTGAGTGTGTTTCACTAATTCACGGATTGGGATAAATGCAGAGACCAAATTTCCCTCACAGGATCAAAAGAGTATATATACTTATACTATACTTATACTAGATAGGGATCAAAAGAGTATATATACTTATACTATACTTGTACTAGATAGGGATCAAAAGAGTATATATACTTTATACTATACTTGTACTAGATAGGGATCAAAAGAGTATATATACTTATACTAGATAGGACAGGAACAGTGACTGCGGAAGGAACAGAGGAGGGGGGCTCTGCATCTATGTGCTTTGTGCATCTGTGTGCTTTGTGCATCTATGTGCTTTGAGAAACTGGTTTTGAGACACATCAACACTTGGCACTAAACATCACCAAGACCAAGGAACTCGTCCTGGACCAAGGAACTCGTCCAGGGGCCTCATTTATAAAGAGTTCTTACGCACAGATTTGATCTTAGACCGTGCGTACGCTCAAATCCATGCCAACGCTCAGATTTATAAAAACCGTCTTTGACGTGGAAAAGTGCTTATCTCCACGTCAGGTTCAAACTTGACGTACGACCATTTCCTTGTGGTAATGCCGGGGTACTGCAAGTAATCTGAGGTCTAAGTGCGATGCATTTTCAAAATTCCAAGACCAACGATCTCATGTCTTTCTTTGCCATATGCATGATCAATATCATGATATAACTGTGGTCACATTGTACAGACCCCCCTGGCCCATACGCTGAATTCTTAGAGGAATTTTCTGATTTCCTTTCTACTTTAACTACCGGAACAGGAAAAATACTTATATTGGGTGATTTTAATATTCATATGGATAATGTGAACGATTGTCTCACAATTGCATTTCAATCCCTAATTGACCATGTCGGGTTCTGCCAAAATGTTAATTCACCCACGCACCGAGATAACCATACTATTGATCTAGTCTTGTCATACGGCATAAGCATAGAGCAGTTAACAATCTTGCCACAACACCCGACCTTAACTGACCACCATCTAATTACTTTTACAATGACATTACAACATGCAGTACCTAATTTAGCTGAATACTACAGCCACGGCTTATCTGAAAAAACGAATGCAGACTTTCTAGAAAAAAATTCGCTTACGCCTGCCCCATTCCGGACTCATGTGGTAGGCCTATCAGAAGGCCCTTTCCTTAATCCAGCCGAGGTCGACTTGTTAACTGATAATGTGATGAACTCATTACGCTCAACCCTTGACTCAGTAGCACCACTCAAAAAGAGAATAAGAAAACATGTAAGGCGTGCTCCATGGTATACCACACAGACAAAAACACTCAAACAAACAGCGCGTAAACTTGAACAAAAATGGCGTACCACTAAATTGGAAGTTTTTCGCCAAGCATGGAAAGATAGCCTTATCACCTACAAAAAAGCACTCAACGAAGCTAAGTCAACCTACTATTCCTCGCTGATCGAAAAAAACAAAAACAATACAAAATTTCTCTTTACCACAATCTCCCGCCTGACGAAGAGCCACACCGAAGTAACCGAATCTATCCCTATTTGCCTAAACAGTAATGACTTCATGAACTTTTTCAATGACAAAATTTAAACAATTAGAGATAAGATTAATAACCAATCAGTCTCACCAAATATTCATACTCCATTGCTGAACGGTAGCGAAAATATAATTGAATCACAGATGAGACGAACAACGTTGAATTCATTTACACCTATCGACATATTAGACCTCACTTCCACAATCTCTTCATCAAAATCTACAACTAGTTTACTAGATCCTATTCCTACCCCTCTTCTGAAGACTGCTCTCCCTTTCTTGGACAATGTTCTGCTCCAGATTATAAATAACTCACTACTATCAGGCCATGTACCACAGTCGTTTAAGTTATCTGTTATTAAGCCATCCCTCAAAAAGCCTACCCTTGACCCTAACAACCTGGCCAACTATAGGCCTATATCTAATCTCCCTTTTTTGTCAAAAATACTAGAAAAATTGTGTGGAAACAAATTGGTACCTTCTTGCATATTAATAAAATCCAAGAATTATATCAGTCTAGTTTCAGAGCTCACCACAGTACTGAATCAGCCTTAGTTAAAGTTTTTAATGACCTCCTCATCACTGCTGATAATGGACATATATCAATATTGGTCCTCCTGGACCTCAGTGCTGCCTTTGACACCATAGACCACAATATACTACTCCACAGGCTTGAACATTCAGCACTCGCTTGGTTTAGATCATACCTTTCTAACCGCAGACAATTTGTACAGGTTCACAATAAACCGTCTACCCAGACTATGGTAAAATATGGGGTGCCTCAAGTCTCAGTACTAGGGCCCCTGTTATTTTCTCTCTATATGCTTCCTCTAGGCTCAGAAATTAGGAAACATGGCATTAAATTTAATTCTTATGCAGACGATACACAACTATACCTTTCCATAAAACCTGACGAATTAACTCCGTTAGCCAAACTTGACACATGTATAAGAGACATAAAGACATGGATGACAAATAATTTCCTGCTCTTGAACTCCGATAAAACAGAAGTCATGGTTTTAGGTCCTAAAAAGACGAGGGATATCCTATCCTCATCACAGGCTACATTTACTGATCTTCGACTATCCTCATCTAGCCTGGGTGTTCCCATGCTGCCTTGCGCACGATTTGATTCACGCTGCTAAGGCAGCCTGGAGACCATGGAGCAAATTTTCGCCTGAGATAGGAGACCAATCACAGAACAAGGGGGAAAGCAAGACGATGATGAGCTATGCACAGACGCATTTGATAAACATCCGTGGCACCCAATAAACGGATCTGGGCATTTTTTTCAAATACGAGAAAATGAACGCTTGGTTCCCAGACCACGTCTCATTGAGAAGTGGTGGCGCTAGCCAGGCTAATCCTCATCCACAAGTGTTAAAAATCTAGGAGTTACAATTGACCAAGACCTATCACTAAGTAATCACATAAAACAGATTACCAAAACTTCATTTTATCACTTAAGGAACATTTCAAAGATAAGGAGGTCTTTATCCTTACCAGACGCTGAGAAATTAATCCATGCTTTTGTCACCTCTAGGATTGATTATGGCAATGCTCTATACGCTGTCTGCAGTAACACCTGTCTAAAGAGCCTACAGCTTATACAAAATGCAGCTGCTCGCACACTCACTAGAACTAAAAAATATGAACATATTTCCCCTATCCTGGCATCTCTACACTGGCTGCCTGTTAAAAGTTGCATTGACTTCAAAATATTACTTCTAACAAAGCCATTAATGGCCAGGCACCAGAATATATTAAAGATCTCCTAGTCCCATATAACCCACCTAGACCGCTACGATCACAGAATACTGGCCTTCTTGTAATTCCAAGAATCTCAAAAACTACAGTAGGAGGCAGAGCTTTCAGCTATCGCGCACCCCTCCTCTGGAATAATCTTCCTTCCTCAATTCGACTAGCAGACACCCTCCCTATTTTTAAGTCTAGACTTAAAACATACCTCTTTACTGCCTCCCATAGTTAGGTATGGTGCGGTGTGGAACTTCACCCACCTCAGGGATTTTGGAATGGACCACCCTGCTGAGTCCTCGTGTGACTGACACCCCAGTCGCGCATGTGATGGTGGTCACTGACCATACCTGCGCTGGTGCCGACTACCCCTCACCATGCCTTAGTTATGCTGCTATAGCATAGTGCTGTCATGGACTTTTCATGTGTCACGCCGTACAACCCCCCCCTCTCCTCTCTCCCCTTCTCTCTCAACTCTCCCTCTCTTGCCTATTCTCACTATGATATACTGTAACAATATATAGTACCACTAATTGATTATTGACATTAAAGGAGACATATTATACCTCTTTTTAAACAAGTTAGAATAGGTCTATGGGCTATACAAAACATGTTCATAAAGTTTTTTGCACAAAATCAATCTCACATAAAGAGATCTCTGCAGCCTCTATTCTTGCCAGCTTCAGTCCCTATCAGAATGAGCCGTTTAAGGACTCTGTCACTTTTATGCAAATAAGATACTGCTGGCCACGCCCCACCTGTCAGATGTTTACGTTCGTTTTCTTCATGTGAAAACCTCCACTGCTTGGGTGAAAATGACGGAATACAGAGGCGCACTCTAGCCCAACATTTTCGACCCAGAGTCGGACCCAGATCAAGATGAAGAGGAGCCACCTGCAGAAACACCTTCACGAATGCTGCAAGCAGTTTCTAAATGGTTTGTTAACTTTTTAAATCAATGTATTTGCTATCTCTCCTACGTGCCAAATTAGTCTTGGCTATTAGCCTTTACCCTGTTCAGCCTGTTACGAAGTAAACGTAATGTAATTTTTCGTGACAAAGCCAGTCTTTTTACAATATTTAACATTTGCTTGTATTTGAAACTTCACTAGATTAACAGCAGTTGATTAGCTTTAATGCTAGGGACTGTGCTAGCATAGCACTCACCTTACCATTATAGATCACACGACTTCTGCAGCAGACGGGTTTATACCCGGTGTGCCTGAATGTTTATTCTCTTCAGAACACACTGAACATATACAGAGCTGACCATGGGGCCTTACGGCTACGGGGAATAGAGCAGTACGTGTTATTTATTAAGCTACTTATTAGTTTTTCCCAGTGTTTATGAGAAGTGACAGGCTACCATTTTTATCAGCAAAAGCAGATGTTAGTCTTAATAATGTTCATAGGTCACTAATGGCCTTACACACCAACACATGCCCCAATTGTTGTTTTCTTTCTTTTTATGTATGGCTATTGTCTGCAAATTCAGCAGGTATCAAACATACACTCGTGACACATTTAAGACATTACAATATATTTATCACACAAAACAGAAAAAAAACATGACATATGCAATATGACAATTGCACTTTTGACAGAACTGACAGATTATGTAACCTGCTAACTACTGCAATGTTTTTTTTTTTTTTTTTAGTCGTTACAGATAGCTTGCCTACAGGAGCTTTGTCAGTTGGTGTTGGGGATTCCTTGGATGCAGAATAAGGGTCGTCATCCCGTCCAATACGTGGGCTTCAAACTGCCTCCCCTGGATTGAAGCGAGACACATAGTTGGCGATCACCTCCTCCTTCTCTGGGTACTCAAACTCTGAGGACAGGTCCGGAGGAATGCTTATTTTCAGGAGTTCCTCCCTGTATGCTTCTTGGTCCACAAAGACCTCGCCCATGATGAAGCCCATCAAGTCTTCCACATACCCTGTGCAATATTTCACACTTCGTAACTATGTACATAGTTTGTAAAGTATTTCATTGTACATTTATTTATTGTTTTGTTCATTGTAAAAGACACCATAGTGCAATAGCATGCAAAATGAACAGATCTTTTATTGTTGATAAATAAAAAAATATGTAACTTACGGAATGTTGTCTCGGTTTTGATGGGTTTCACCCTGCACTGTCCCTTCCTGTACTTTGGGAAATGCATCCTGTAGAGAGGGTCCCCAGAGGATAAGGTGGCCTGGTCTCGTGCAGCATCCTCATTGTAATGCAGAGCAGCCAGGTAGAGTCTTGCGCAGTAAAGAGAAAACCAAACATGAAAATAATGGCATGCACATAATATGCACGTTTACTTTGAGCTAAAAACTGAGGCTACAACTTCTTGCACTGTCAGTACTATATCTCTCTTTATTTACAACAGCAAACATTAGCCTAGACTAAGAGCTTACTGGCCACCTTCATTGTAGATAACATGACCATATCTAACTCCTCATCAGTAAGGACAAAACGACTACAACTTGTGACAAACCCTTGCAGCTTAAATGAAATAGCGCTATAGGGGAAATGTGCAAACACTGGATAACGTTATAAAGTGAGGCTACAAGCTAACATTAGCTTATACTAAGGGTTTTTAGCTGTTGGTCGCCTCAATTGTGGATAACATGACAATATTTAATGGAGGTCTAGCGTCTAGACAACATTTTAACAATCATTACTTTCAGATATTATTGACTGGGATTGTCAAATATGACTCGATCGGCTGTGTGCTGCATTTGCAATTTGGAATGGAGAAAATGCTCACTCCAAGCAGATGCAGGGCTAACGTTAGCCATAATGTTTGCGTTAGCTTGTGGTAAATGACAAAACACGAACAACCTAACGTTAGTTCATGCGTAACTGCGATAGAAACACAAAAGTCATTATTTGAAAGTACTTACATGACTCATCTTGTGACTTGCCACGGACAGTAGGTACAGATCCCTCTGTCAAACGAAGTTTGATGGCTAATCCCTCAGTGTACTGTCCTAGGTTTTCAAAGCAGTCTGCCTTGAAGTGGTTCGCACACAGAAGATTTTTGCCGACTGTTGCTGGAACATGGCCATCGAAAAAATGAAATGGAGCCACTCGGTTCTTCTGTTCTCTTTGGCTGGGAAAAAGTGCAAGGATTTGTGTTGTTCTGTGCAGCCAACAACACAACACTTCATGTGTGACTTGCTCTTGCTTGTAGCCATTGCTCGGTGTCTATGCTTGTTAAACCAGCAAACTAATGGCGGATCTTCCACTAATCGAGTGGGTGGGGCTATGTGGGGGTTGAGAGGTGGCGCCAGGGTGGTTCTATGCAAATTCCCTTATTTTGACGTCAGTATAAGGGAGCCATTCAAATGGCTCATAGAAGCCTATGATTCCTGACACCAAAATCGTTCAACTGACTCACAGAAAACGGATGGATGGCTTTTTTTCGTGCTTGGAGTGTTATAAGGAGCTGTAGACACCCAAATGGAGGTACAAAAGGATGCAAAAAGTGAAATTTGCATAATATGTCCCCTTTAACCATTTTGATTTTCAGTAATACTAACCCACTCTACATCTCTCTTTTTTTCCCCTTACTGTACCTCACTTGTGAGGTATATCATCACCAGTCATCAACCATCCGTGTGTTGGCCCTCCTCTCACCCATCTCACCTGAAGTCCCATCCTTGACTGCCCTATTACTGTCCCCCTATCTGGACTCCTGGCCCGTACAGCCTAGCGACCCATCACCTGCCTATGACAATTCTGCCCGGATTCCTGGCCTGTCTGCCGACCCACCACATGCCCCATGACAACTCCCTTCCCCTGGACAAATCCAATGCTGGACTATTTGAACTTTCTGTCACTAAATCAGGATTAATGAATTATCAAACCAGATACGTAATCACCCCACCTCTTGTAACTTTCTGCTCAAGTGCTTTTTAACACCATGGGCTCTATCTTCTGTCCCGGCGCAATTGACTTTGTATACTCGCGCGTTTGTCTTTCCTATTTTGCAGTCAGCGCATATTGGAATTTTCCCTCCACAGGTACATGCCTGTAAATTAGGGAATTTGATTGCGCCCATGGGGGCGGTTCAGCAAAAAGACGGGGCGTGTTCCGGCGCAAACGTTCACTGTTGATATTTTGCAGTTTCAGAAAACAATTCCGCCACAGACCGGGAACTCCCTGGTCTAAAGTCTGTGGTGAAAATGCAGATGCTATTTTAAGGGCGCATGCATGACCACAGGCCTGCATGAATGAATGCGTTGCACACCAATCTACAGACACCCCCGTGCTACAGACACAGATTATCAAAGCCTTGATAATATTTGTCCATTTCCCGGTTTTGTTCGTGCATTGGTGACCTAAATATTTAGTAGCCTATAAAGTACAACATCTACATGCAATATCTTTACAACAACGCCTAATTACGACCTATTAATCTAGACAACTTTATAGGCTACAGCCCTATAAAGGCTAAAGTTACTTTTAGTTTTGTTCCAATTTACCGTTGTGTAAGGTTTTAAGCACCATAATTTTGCCTACCTTGTTGTAGCCCATCTGAAATAACTCCAAGCTTTGCTATGTTCTCTCCATCCTTTCGTTATTTTCAAAAAACGTTTTATATCCATGATGGCCTTGAAGTCTTGAGTTAGTGAATTAGCTTAAATCAGCTTTTCATGTGCTGTTAACCAGCAACAGATAGTACAAGAAAGCAGCAAGTATGGTTACAATTTCGGTACAATTTCTGTAGTTGCTGCATCCATTCATTGTTATTCTCTCTCCTGCTCAAATAAATGTTGTGCGTGAATTAAGTTGATGATAACGTGTTTACAAACTCTGCTTTACAGAAAATATTGTAAATAGTCTACTGTCACGCAGTTAATGGGATACTGTGCAGAGTTGAAAGTTAGGTCAACTTAAACGAAGCCCTGCTTGGCCGCCTGTGCTGCGCAACGCACACTTAGCTCCTCTCATCTATACAATGTAGTTCCCATTTCTGTAAACCATACATAATTTCAAAGAAAAATATTACCACTCGAGGGAAATCAGTGTGGTGTCCATGTGAAAAAATAGGCATAAATCTAGAGTACACATTTTCACGAATCACTGATGTGTTGATGACATAAATTAGGAAATGTTAGAGGACTTAAGGAGACGTGATGTTGAACTGCATGCCGATGCCATTTAACCCAAATGCCCCAGCGGCAGCACGGGAGAGAAAAGATTAACTGACGGAAGATATGCATTGTCTATAGAGAGGTAATGTTAGATTACATTGTACATTGCAAATATATCACCATGCATTCATAACCTCGTGATTCAGTGAGAATGATCCCAAAACATCGGAAAGTATGTCTTTGTGACAATTCTGTATTACATTTTGTCAAGATGAAAAATCAATAGCTAACTGTTCCCAACTGAACAGTGATTATAGCGATGTGAACGCTCCTGGCTGCGCCTGGCAAATACGCCACCATAATAGCAATCAGCTATGGAACAAGCGTGCCTGTTGTTAAAGGGAATGTGAGATGACGCTCTGATTGGTTTATTGCACGTTACGCCCAAACCACACCCATGATTAATGTAGCTACTTCAGACCACCCCATTTTAGATTTGCGTCGGGCGCAACAGTCAATATCCCGCCGGTAAAATAGCATCAGCGCCCAAGATCCGCCCACAAAGTCACTTGCGTTTTGCGCGAAGACACTTCCATTTTAGACCATTAAAATAGGGCCCCATGTCTTATTCTCTACACCCGACTATCATATGCATTTGTGATGTATACAGACCTTACTGTCATGTACTGACCCTAGGCAGATGGGTCAGGCCCTTGAGTCGTGG
The DNA here is from genome assembly GCF_046254945.1 of Alosa pseudoharengus. Lineage (NCBI taxonomy): Eukaryota > Metazoa > Chordata > Actinopteri > Clupeiformes > Clupeidae > Alosa > Alosa pseudoharengus. The sequence continues at coordinate 390,809 of NW_027468685.1, forward strand.
ATCTGCTCGAGGTTTCTTCCTATATGTATCTCCAATTCTAGGGAGTTTTTCCTCGCCCCTGTTACCCATGGGCCTCTCTCTTTCTTTTCTTTTTTTCTTTCCTTCTTTCTCTGACTGCCTACATTCTGTAAAGCGCCATGATAAATGTGTAATGTTTTGGCGCTCTATAAGCACAATAAATTGAATTGAATTGAATATTAGAAGATTTTTAAAGACATTTTTGGACGCAGCTTAATGTTTCATGGTTTGGCATAAAACTGCTAATGAGAACTATAGCCCACTTAAGAAAGTGAAAAAACGTATAGCTTACTTATTTCATAATATCTAAAAAACACCAAGACCTACGATGGAATGATTGAAACATTCTTACAGGTGATCTAGTATATTTGGTGTTCTCACCAATCTAATATTGACCATAAAATGTCCAATTGCCCTCGTTTAGGAGAGGAAAAGTACATTTGTGCCAGGGATGTAGTGGTAAAATAAGAGGTGGGTGAACTATGAATTCTTCGATCTCGGTGAGGTGGACTGCGCCATGCGGTATCGGATTTTTAAAAAAGGCATTCGAACATGTTTGATAATGGTGGAGGTTATTATGCAGTATTGGGAATAGGCCTATAGGATAGTATTGGATAATAAAGTTTTGAATGTTAAAAGTGAATAAACTCTTTTGAGAGGTGGATAAACTAAGAGGTGGATAGGCCTAAACTCTATTTCTGAAATGTCAGAGGTAGATAAACTGCGTTTACTTGCGTTTAGCCTCCACTACATCCTAATTTGCGCTCATAGGCCTTCCCAGCTTCGTAACAGAAAGGTAATATTTGAATGTAAGCTATACAATGTAGGCTATATATGATATAAAATATCTATAGCCTACATTGTATAGCACAACAAAGAAACAGAAGTTATCCTCTGAAAGCAGGGCATCTTCATATTTAGTGTTGCGTCGGAGTTGCGTAAAGAGGTGCAGAGCGCGCACCTGTTTGTTTTTTTGACTGGCAGTGCCCAAGATCAGATGACAGTACGTAAGTTGAATAATGTAGGCTAAAATATAAATAAATTCTGCAATCTCGGGACTGCGCCATGCGGTATCAGATTTTTAAAAAAGGCATTCAGAACATGTTTGATAATGGTGGAGGTTATTGTGCAGTAATATATATAGTATTGGATTATACAGTTTTGAATGTTAAAAGTGAATAAACTCTTTTGAGAGGTGGATAAACTAAGAGGTGGGTAGGCCTAAACTCTATTTCTGAAATTGCAGAGGTGGATAAACTGTGTTTACTCGCATTTAGCCTCCACTACATCCTAATTTGCGCTTATAGCATAATAAGGTAATATTTGAATATAACCTATACAATGTAGGCTATAGATATTTTATATCATATACAGTATAGCCTACACAACCAAGGGACGGAAGTTATCCTCTGGCATCTTCATTTTTAGTGTTGCGTCGGAGTTGCGTAAAGAGGTGCAGAGCGCGCACCTGTTTGCTTTTTTTGACTGGCAGTGCCCAAGATCAGATGACAATACGTGAGTTGGATAATGTAGGCTAAAATATAAAGGTAGGCTTAAAGCAAACAATCAAGGACAATGTTTAAGCCATTGGATATTATTGAAAGAAAACGATAGCAAAGATATGCAGAATGAATGAATAATGACCGGCGAACTAGGCTACTTTTTCAGCAAAAACATAGCCTATCCTAAAAGAAACGTTAAGCCTACATGACATATCATGCTTAATTTAGTCCTCTGTTTTGTAGACTAAATCAGCATATTACCCTGGGTCATATTGGAAACGTACAGTAGCCTACTTGCCACTTGCCATACTAGCCATAATTTGTATTTTTCCAGTGAGACGCTGCAACAACCCAAACAACCGGTAGATGGCTCAAGTGAGCAGGGTGTCTCGTAAAAAGAAATGGAGCTTGGAAAACCCTACACAGACTTCACTACAGACTTTAGCAGACTGGTTTAGAAATAATTTAATAGAAATATGCCTGCCCTGCCCTAATAAAGAAATATTTGGTTAACTGCGAGTGAATCCCGTTTGCAGCCGTAGAAGAAACGCAGGACAAATTAAACATTCTGGTTTTCTCCGAGTGCAACGATGATAGACAGACGACATTTGGACAAAATATAGAGCATATTAACCTCCGTTGCTCAGCCAAATGCCTTCCTGTTACGTCCTGTTATCACGGAGTTACAGGCGATAAACGATTTTTGATGGTCACAAGTTTACTTCATTAGCGGTTTATTTTTTTGATTATTAAAGAGTGTTTTTTATTTAAAGGTTTGACTTCGTGCTTATTCAGTAGAGCATTTAGTGCTTTTCCCAATCCCAGACGTTCACATTGCATGTTTGTTTGTAATGGATGCAACCGCGAGATAGGCTTTGCGTTTGACGGCAATGAGTTGTTAACCGACATGAACCAAGACATATAGCCCAGCAGCAATCTCTGTTCGTTATTTATTGAAGGGGCCACCGGAGGAATTTTGAGTGCTTCAGTTGCAAGTTGCATGACCCTCTCTTGCCTGCTAGAAATTGTTCAATGACCCTCCGACAGAATTGTTAAAAAAGACATGACCATCCCCTGCCAATTTTCGCTGTGTTCCGCCCGCGCCACAGCCACACACTGTGATAACTAAATCAATCTTTCTTGTGAGCTTGTATGCTACCAGTCCTTCCTTTTCAAATGTGTTGCGCCTGTTTGCACAATTTCACAAATAATCATATGTGATTAATAATATGACAAATAATCCCTGTGCACGGGGACCGAAACAATGCATGCCAACTTTTTCCGTGTTTATCACATATTTTAACATTCCCCCGCTGTCTTGCCGTTTTAATGTTTTCCCGTAGAATATCCCATATTTTAATACTCTCATAACAGCCCTGCCATCGGGCCTGTCTCTGTGTTGCCCTGTTGCTACCCCTTGCCCTTCCAACGAAACAGATGTCTTCAAATCATTGTTTTCCTTGCTTGAAGGCGAACTTATTTAAGTAACCTATTTAAGTTTAACGGCGTGATTGTCGTGAGAGCACGATTCATTGGCGCTTACATGTTCGGCCTTATGTCTACGTGCGCACCTGAGGCTACTCAGCTACAAGAGAAAGAATTTCCCCTGTTTGTATGTTCACTGCAAGTTGGCCTACCATAACTTACCAACTCTGCACTGTAGACCCTAACTGGCTATTTATATTTTTCTGTGAAATAAGCAAATGTATTTGTTCAACTTTATGAAGCAGAATTACGCATAGGCTACTTGGAACATAATACATTTGACAAAGGACAGATGTATGTTGCTAGTGACAAAATATTAACTTTCAGTGTTTTTCGATGTCTTTGTCATGGGGAACTGTTTTTCCCCATGCATTTATTCTAGGTTACTGTCAGTGACTGCCGTGAGAGAAGCGGGTTCTGTGTTTCGTTCATGTCAGTGACTGACGCGAGAGAAGCGGGGTCTGTGTTGTGTTGGCGTTGCGTTAATTTATTTTCATTGGGCATACCGTGCCGTGCCATCCACAGCTCTTCAGTTCTGACAAAGCCAAAATTACTCCTTTTGAAACAATGAGTGCAGGAAGCGCGTTTGTATGTTTATATTGCTTGACGGGGGGGATCCCAAGCAGCTTTCAGCCATAAGGCTACTTACTACTCAATTCACCCGACACTAATATTCAAAATGTTGAAAACTATTTTGGCATAGCCTATAAAGCAGTTTAATTAAATAGAATGTTAGTTGTAAACAAACGAGCTACTTGGTGAGGCTTGGCCTCACAGATGCGCTCGTGCCTTAGATGGCAGGAAAAATCTTCACGAAAGGCCTATTAACTAACCACCCGATTCACGTTGGCTGGGGGGAAGGGGGGCCATCAGACATTTGTGCCCAGTTAATCCGGCCCTGCCCCCAACAAATCACACCTTCCCACCTCTGTTAGCTTAAAAGAAGTCAAGAGGACTCCTTACTCACAGACCTATTCACAAACCTGCGGCATTTTGCCGTGTTTTGAAATCCTATGCAGCTACAGGAGCTTCCAATCGTGAGGAAGCAATTTTGCATTGTAGGCATAACTAACATGTAATAACGCCGCCAACAACAACCAAAACTAGGCTAATCATTGTCAACATGTAAATTAAATGTAACATTATTGTTAATTAAATTAAAATGTTCTCTTTTGCAAACGTAGGCATGGTAACAGAATAATTTAATAATGTTACAAAGATACTACATCAATCAGTATGTTTCATTAGGCTACTAGGCTATTTGTTTTGCCTTGATTCATTTAGGCTAGGCCTTTTTATTCAGGGGCCGTATTCACAAAGAATTTTAAGGCTAAAAGTAGCTCCTAACTGGCGAATTTAGGAGCAACTCCTAAAAATAATGGGCGTGTCACTCCTAACTTTAGGACTCCTAATTTTTTCACAAAAAGTAATTCACGAAGCATTTTAGACCTAAAAGTAGCACCTAAGTCTGGGACAGCTTAAGTCGAGAGGACTCATAACTCACTAAGACCTATTCATAAACAGCTTTTTTGTGGCATTTTACGTTGCGATGTTTTGAAATGCGTAGCCTATGCGCAACAGGAGCTTCCAATCGCGAGGGAACAATTTATTTTTTTTATTTTGGGCAAGCCTGCATTCATTCATTCATTCATTCATTCAACCTTTATTTATTCTCGGAGGGTCATTGAGGGAAGCCCTCATTTTCAATGAAGCTGAGATTACAGAAGCGAAGCAAAGCGCTCCACAAACAAGACAACATTCGAGGCCTTCTGTTGAAGAATTTTATATAAAGCCTGCGCTAACAGTAATCCTCCTGCCCCTGATAGGCCTACCACAGCTGTGGATAGTGTGGAATGTTCAAGTAATAACACAATCCAATGTGTGTCTCAATTGTCCCCGGCTGACCACCTCACACATTTCTCTAGATTTTGCAACGAACTTACATGACACAATGCCATAAAATATGCCAGTTTTAGGACACAGAATAATGTTTGTAATGATACCAGGTAGGCCAGGTATTGTCGAAGGTGCATGGTGAAGTGAAATTCTTACTTTGGAAAACAAACATTTGCTGATATCATCGCCGATCATCAGAATATTGCAACAGATTCTGTGTTCTGGACTGCAGGTAACTTGTTAAGCCAGTGGTTCTCAAACTTTTATTTTAGGGATGTCCGATATTGGCTTTTTTGCCGATATGCCGATATTGTGCAACTCTCAAATTTCGATTCCGATATCAGCCGATACCGATGTCGATATGTGGGTTATTTTTCCTCAAAACTAATTTAGGTAACATCACATATCTCCTGTTGTGGAATTAACACAACATGCTTAATGTTATTGTGATGCCCCACTGGATGCATTCTTGAATGCAACAAGGCTTTCCAAATGTTAACATTGTCTGTGCAAAATAAGAAAAATACTTCAACTTAATTTAGGGAAAAAGTGCCATGTTTATTTATTTTTTTAAATTGTCTCAAACAACAGTTTGGATTACACTCTCCCTGAGATAATCTTGACAATGCCCACAACAAATAGGGCAAATTTGACTTCTTCACAAATGATAAAACATTGTACCTGAACAACTATGTGCAACATAGCAGAATGTAAAGCCAACTAAAATAACAGGCATAGTGTATGACAGGCTACCCTTTTTCTGTGTTAAATGAGCCTGCATTTGTAGGATGCTTCATGAACTGTTTCTTTAACTAAAACTCAATCACCTTAATTGAATGAATGCACAAATATGAGTCAATTACAATGTGGCAACTATACTGCACAATTTTGAAAACATTTGTTTGAGCTACAAAAAATACTTCAGGCTTGAGGTGAAGTACAAAAAATGAAACATTTAAGGTGTACAAATCTAAGCAGCCTTTGTCCCTAGCCCATTACTTGGGCTAATGCAATCATTTAAATCATAAACTGGGCTCAATCAGCACTGCTCTACATGAGCAACAACAAAGAGATGCAACATGAAGGTAGTGTGCAATAAGAACAAGGAAGGCACAAAGTTTCAGTCCAGACCTTCCAGAGTAGTAAACAAAGTCCTCCTTTAGTATTAGTCCAATGAACGGGGCTAAAAGACTGACTGGCCTTCATAACGGGCCATACCCACAATCAGGCTTAGAATTTCACCATTTTAGGGGCAAGGCCACTTGGCCTTCAGTTGGGCATATTTGGTGGGGGGCACAAAGGCCACATGTCAGGGCACCAAGGCCAAAGTTAACTATACAGTAGTAGGCTATAACATGATCAAAGTTGTATTCACTGCAGTAGACCTGCATCACTGTATGAAACATTACAAAAACATAAAACATCACTTATTACATATAACTGTAAATCATCTGATCATCTAATATTTTCAGATATCTAGGCTATATTTAACATTTATTTTATATTTGGCCTGTTATGAAATCATGTATTGAACAATTTAAGCACAGCTCAGCTTTAAGAAACTCAATAGATGCATGCTTAGCATTTTGTGATCATGAAGGCTACTTTCACAAACTCTTATAGTCAGCTGTCCTCTGATTTACCGATATCTAGGCGACATTTGTAATATTTGTTTTGGCCCGTTATGAAATAATGTTGAACAATTTAAACACAGTGTAAAACTTAAATCCCAAATTTGGAGACATCCATGTATGTTGAAATTTACTGCAAATTCAAAACGGGATTAGTCTGGAACGGCTAACTGTACAGGGGACTGCTTTACACCTTTCTGTTCGGTAAGGTCTGCTGTTTATTCTGATATATGGTTTGTCATATGTTAAACGAAGGGTTCTGAAGTATTCCACCGAGATGAATGGGTAGGGAGATGGACGCAAAACCTTCGGTAGAATTTATGATTAAATTGACTGATATTATTTACTTTTCTCGCGAACCGTTTACCACAGCAATTAGCGGCTAACATCGTTTAAAGCTGAGAAAAAGCTCTTTCATGTGATACTTGTGATGTCTGTGTGATGAGTAGGATGGGTTAATTTGGACGCACTTTCTTTCTTGCGCTGTCACTTTCTCCACTGCGTAATTTGGCCATAGGCCATAGGCTAAATATATATCCTATTAGTAGGACGCAAAGCAGAATATTTAAAGAAGGGGGCACCAAGGCCACCGTGGCCTGTAAACCTCTGATTTTCAAAGGGGCGTCACGGCCACGAGCAAGTTTGTTACTGCAGCCATCCACGCTTGTTTGTATGCTTCAAGATGCAGATTGATGAGGTCATCATCTGTGCGCCGGTAAACGCTTCAGGAGCGCATAGGCACTATTTGGGTGTAACGCAAGCATTATTTTATTGGTTTTAAGGCAAAAAAAATCCGATAACGATATTAACAGATATTACATTTTTATGCTAATATCGGGCCGATAATATCGGTTGGCCGATATTATCGGACATCTCTATTTTATTTCTTTCCCCACTTTGATCAAGGGGCATGACTGATGATAGAGGAGATAACGTGTTATCCCGAGGCTTTTTGCAAGTCAGCATCTTCGACGGTAGTCTATTAAAAATATACGTTTTCGATGTCCCAAACGGAGAGCCATACTTTATTGTTTTTAACGATCTCTATGCTACTCACAAAAATGTAGGCATGGGGACATGATGAAGTAGGCTATCCAACTGTCGTGGGTTAAATTATTGTGATTACGAGCCAGTGGTTTTCAAACATTATGCGTGACTCGGACATTAACTAAATGCAACAGGCTCATATCGTCCTCGCATTCTCAAAATGAGGACCAGTGTTTTGTCAAATTGCAAATAGCTATTCGTGTTAACGATTTTTTTTATTAAGTAGTATGAAGTGCTTTTTGTATAGGCTGCTATCTTAATCTTGGAATATGGGGAGGGAAGTGGCGCGTCTGCAGTCAGCCAAATATGAATGTAATTCTGCGGCATAAAGCAGATGTATTTGTTTATTGTACAGAAAAATAAAAATGACATGTCAAGCAGTCAATTGACTACATTGCAAGAAGTAGGGCAAATTAAGACACTGTTTTGATTTGCGTAGTTGCGTCACCCCCAACACTGACAATAACATAGACAGCAAATTAAGATATTTTTTCGCTTTGTGGAGCGGCACCGGTAGGCTATCAAAAGCAGATTTCGATTTTCGCTACCACCGTGTAGTCAAGCCTTAAGCCATACCCAAGTAGCCTTAATCGAGGTAATGTTTAATTACGATTTATTTTGTTATTGAATTCGTAGGCTGGGATTCCTCTCGGTAACAATTACGTTTAAAGGTAGCCTAGCCTCCTGCTTTTTCAGAAGGGGCGGCAGTCAGGCTACTGACAGAGCGATGTACAGTGGCAGAGCGACGCACAGTGGCTGAAAGTGGTACTAAAGCTTAACGTAGCTTCACGCCTCGTAATGCACGACTGAAGTGGCCATTTGAAAGCGATGCCCACTGTAGGCCTACCCAATTTTTTTTTTCAACAAAGTAGGCCTAAACATACTAAATGTTGATTATTCACATTACTGCAAGCAAAAGGAATGAAAGCAAGCAGAGGCCAATGGACATGGATGCATACGATCGCTTTCCAGAAAGCTTTGCTGGAAAAAACATAATTAGTTAAGCTATTCGAACTGACGCATATAGGCTAGTTAACATCAGATGGCATAGGCTAGGCCTATACAATGTTTTCAATATATAATTTTACATAGGCTACAGCTTTTAGGCCATTGATTTCATTAAAACATATGCTAATGATATTGATGAGGGGGTGTTTACAAGGCGGAGACCTAAAACCATCCGGCTGCGCACAAGTTGACGTTCATTTGTGATTTATAATGGGCACATCTGGAAGGGTGGCGTACACACGTTTTTTTGTCCGTACGTTCGTGTTCTCTGAATCACACGTACGATCATTTCAGAAATGATCTAAGATCAAATGAAGGATAGTTTCTACGCAACACTTTTATAAATGAGGCCCCTGGACTCCAGGTGGAACAGAGCCACCCCTGTCACCCTGTAGTAGACTACTACTACAGGGGTGGCTCTGTATATATATATATATATATATATATATATATATATATATATATTACAGAGCCACCCCTGTAGTAGATATAAGTATATATACAGAGTCACCCCTGTAGTAGATATAAGTATATATATATACAGAGCCACCCCTGTAGTAGATATAAGTATATACACAGAGCCACCCCTGTAGTAGATATAAGTATATATATATATACACAGAGCCACCTCTGTAGTAGATATAAGTATATATATATATACAGAGTCACCCCTGTAGTAGATATAAGTATATATATAGAGTCACCCCTGTAGTAGATATAAGTATATATATATACAGAGCCACCCCTGCCCCCTTGTACATCAACGGTGGAAGTGTAGAGCAAGTGGAGTCCTTCAAATTCCTCGGTGTCCACATCTCTGCAGACCTCTCCTAGTCGGTCAACACCACAGCGCTGGTCAAGAAGGCCCAGCAGCAGCTACACTTCCTGAGGGTGCTCAGGAAGGAGCAACTAAACCCTCAGATGCTGGTGACCTTCTACCGTTCCACCATCGAGAGTCTGCTGACCCACGCTGTGGCAGTGGGGTACTCCAGCTGCACGGAGGCCGACAGGAAGAGACTGCAGAGGGTGGCAAACACCGCACAGAAGATCATGAGCTGCCCTCTGCCTTCCTTGACTGCCATCTATAACTCCCGTTTTCTCAGCAGGGCCAGAAACATCTTGAAGGACACCACCCACCCCGGCTTCCATCTCTTTAACCTGTCGCCCTCTGGCAGACACTTCAGGTCCATACGGGCCAGAACAAACAGACTCAGGGATAGCTTCCTCCACCAGACATAAACTACTTATTCAGTCGCTCTTTGGGTACAAGTCTGTGTAATATATCTGTTTGTCTGTGTTTTTTACTGTGTTTATAATTTTGTTTTTGTATAGTCTTTTATATTGTGCTAATTATGTGTGCACTTTTACGGAGCTGCTCTTTAATTCTCATTGTACTGTGTATAGTGACAATAAAGGCTTTCTATTCTATAAACTCTTTTATTCTTACTATTCTGTTCTATTCTGTTCTGTTCTATTCTGTTCTTTTCTTTCTATTGTACACACACACTATCTATCTCTCTCACTCAGGCTTTCACACACGCACACACACATGCCCACTTTCTTGCTCTCTCTCTCTCACTCTCTCTCTCACACACACACAGAGGCACACATGCTGTCAGACGGGGCTGGCATTCTTCCTTCCTGATGAACTATAATGATCTCCCTGCACTCCCACACACTTCTGGAGTCAAGCAAACAGACAGGGAGGGAGGGGGGAGAGAGGGGGGGAGGGAGAGACAGGTAGAGGGAGAGAGAGGGAAAGAGGAAGAGAGGAGAGACTGTGCAGATGTCTTCCCCCTGCAGACTGATAAACAATCATCTTAGTTTCCAAATCTCTATATTTTAACTGCTGCTGCTGTTTGAGGCTTTCTGTCTCTCAAACACACACACTATCTCTGCTTCTCTCTCACACACACACACTTTTATTTGCTCTGTCTATCTTTCTCACACACACACACACATGTCAGACTGGGAGCCTAGGGCTCCTAATGAGCAGGTGCAAGTGTGTTTTTAGCATCAGTGCTGCGCTGTGTGTGTATGTGTGTGTGTGTGTGTGTTTGAAGCCCAAACCAATGCTGCTGCTGCTGATGCGGTTGCCGTGGCGGAGGTTGTTATTCTAGTGATGGAGCTCGATGATGAAGCTGTGACAGGCATTACAGGAGTGTGTGTGTGTGTGTGTGTGTGTGTGTGTGCGCGCGCAGGAGAGAGCTTTGAAGAGAGAGACAGAGGGAGCCCATTAAGATGGAGAGATGGAGAAAGAAGAGGAAGGGAGTGGAAAGGGAGAGTGAAAGTGACAGAGAGAGAAGGAGAGAGAGAGGGAGGGAGAGAGAGAGAAAATGAGAGGGAGAGAGAGAGAAAAGGAGGAAGAGAGGGAGAGAGAGATAGCCTGACGTTGTCATACTCAAATTCTAGCCAGAATATGAGTCTGATACCGCTCCATTGGGACGTAATTATGGGGCGTGTTTCAACCGATACAGGGGGGGAATGCCTCTGCACTCAATTGGATAGACCTAACCAATCAGAGCAACAAAATAGCTTACCGTGAGGTGTAGGAAGAAAACACACGAACCATCCTTCTTCTCCTATATCCCCTCCGTTTTTAAAAATAATTCTGTTGAACAGTGATATGCTACAAACATGTTAAACAGCTGGGAAAGGCTGTCGCAAATCCCTCGAACAGGTGGTCAATCAGAGATTTCAAACAAATGAGGGAACATGTTGCAATGCAACAGCGCTGTTTTCCCTTGATGAAAGTGAAACCACCAGTTTTCCCACATCTCAACTTTGGCCAAAGTTTTCAGAAATAATCGTTTTCAGTGATACAAACTCATGAGATAATATGAATTTTCCATATGGGGTCTTAAAAGCCATGGATCCTTCTAGCCACAGCGTTTTTGTTTCAAACATAAGCCTAATCTAAGCTGCTCAGATGACGTGATAGACCAGGCGCTGTTGCTCACCTGTCCATCATCGTAAAGCCTGATTTGATTGGTCCGCCCGATTTAGGGCGCGCATACTTGCCCCACAATGGAGCAATGCCAGACCGAACTTCCCGTGGGGCGGGACTAAGTTCGGAATGGCACCCAGGCTAAGAGAGAGAGGGAGAGGGAGAGAGAGAGAGAGAGAAAAGGAGAGAGAGGGAGAGAGAAAAGGAGAGAGAGAGGGAGGGAGGGAGAAAAGGAGAGGAAGAGTAAGGCACGATAGGACAATAAATAAGAGACGAGAAATTAAGATGCCGGTTTGAGGAGAAAGTAAAAAAACAGCAGGGGTAGAGAAAGAGTAGTGTGTGTGTGTGTGTGTGTGTGTGCGCATGTGTGTGTATGGGGCTCATCTTGTAATAATCCAGTCACTAACCAATTCATCTGCTGCAGCTCAACCTTGTTGCTGGAAGTTAGCCTACAGGGACTATTTTCAGGTGCTGCATGATATCATTGTGGTGCTGCGCCCATGGTGTTCCTTGATTATTACGCTGGAAGTTCCATGTCAAATCCGTTGGTCTTATTACACTTTGTAACTTGAGAGGAGACAAGTTTTAAATAGGAATGTAGCCGCAAGCAACAATGAGGGGGTCAAGCAGACAGTTCAGCAGTCCAGATTTGCCATGTAACTCAATGCTGTTGCATCAGACATATAGCATTAAGCAGTCACAGCAAGTTCCATGCCAAACAACTCAAGATTGGCTGAGTTACAAGGTAATTTCCTATTTAGTGGCTCGCTGATACGGCGAATGCTTTTGTCAATCTTTCCAGAAAATTAAGCACTGATAAGGCATGGTCTGAAGATGGTCTGTGCCAATTTTGGGGAAATTCAGATTAAATTTGTGACCTGTGAAAACTTTTTAGTGTTTTTGATTAAATCCAATATGGCGGTTGAATCGATTACATTGATGTCAAAAGTTTCCCTGTGTTGGCCTAAGGACCTCCCACAGTATTACCAGACACCACTAGTAAGTTTTAATTCCAACCACATCAACAGCTACAGGCCAAAATGCATTTTTGTTAATTGCAGTGGCCCCTAGAGGTCAAAGGTCACCACATTTTTGAGCATCCTCCCAATGGGGTCTGGAGTCCATGTACTAAGTCTGGTTTTGATACATAAAAGGGTTGCTGAGATATGAGCTCACTTCCTGTTTGGCGGCTTTGCCGCTGATTTCGATTGGCTGTTACAGGCGAACGGTTTTAGATATGAAAACAAAAAGGAATAACTTTTGTGAGGCTTGGTCTGAAGACCATGTGTGTCACAGATTTGTGACCTGTGAAGCTTTAAAATCCAATATGGCGGAAAATCCACCATGGCGGAATATCTCTTTTTTTGACAATTGGGTCAACGGGTCAAAGTAACATGCGTGAACGCACGTCCAACTTTGGCCTGTTGGTTCTTTGAGAATGTTTACAATGTCAATGTCAAAACATCATGTTACATAGAGACAATAGACGAGGCCTACTCTTTGTTATGTTATGTCCTTTGCAGTAGATCTAACTTGAACGTTATGCTACTCCATTTAATCGGGAACGCGTCTGAGTGCTCACGAGAGGGAGAGAGAGAGTGGCAGGTTCCAGCTGGCTTGTCATTGTGGATAATTGATATCTCCTTATAAGAAACTTTTAAAAGGAAATCATAAAGGCAACATGACCATTCATAAACTGTAAGAGCGCACAGCCATAGCTACAGCACTAGCCATAGCGGAGCGGAGCTGGCAGAAGATAATTGAGAACTAAACGTAAATTGTTCTTAAAGCGACAGTGTACAAAATGTAAAACAAAATTACTAAATGATATAATTACTTTTGTGTGTGTGTGTGTGTGTGTGTGTGTGTGTTGTTGAGGCATGGCTGCCGTCACCAGTATTGCCAGTATTGCCTGGCAATACTAGTTTTCCTACATGAGGTTACACTAATAAACAACGTCACAAACTGCTGCTTGATGGGAATTATTTTTATGACATTTTCTTGCCCCAGACTAGATAGAGGCTTAGCTCCATTTACATTGAAAGTGTATTCTCTCTTTCTTGCTTTGATCTATTCAATGCAAATGTAGGTGTGAAATGCTCCCCACTGTGCACCTTTTTCTTATACCATCTGTTCCACAAACTCCTTTGTTCTATCTTTGGGTAGACAAAGACCCTGGGTTAAAACTTTAGCTGAATTATATGTTTGTGTTATTAACTGTAAATGTATTCATGTTTGGTATCATTTTTATAGTCTCAGTACAAGGAGTACAATGATTTAAGTGTAAGAATGTTTAGAACATCCTGTATAACATTTCTACCTGAGGAGCCTGCCTAATATGTTAATGGCAAATAGTTGTGTGTAGGTGTGTCTGGGTGTGGCTGACTAAACGGCGGGAAGAGAAAGCCAATCACAGGACGTTGTACCTATGACGTCCTCTTGAACCACACCCTTGCAAGTTGAGCATAAAAGGCCAGTCTCCTCCGGTAGTAGTTAGAATGGTAGTCGATGCTTCTGAGCTGAAGGCTGTATTATCCCTTGACGCGCGTTATTGTAAAGTAAAGCCTGAATCTTGGATATCTGGAATTCTGCCGAAGTCTGCTGTGTTTTTGTCAAGTAATTATATCCACCCACAATTACTTTCATGCTGAGCTACGCTTATCCTCGAAGTGTTTTTCCCCATGCATATATTCTACTGTCAGTGACTGATGCGAGAAGCGAGTTCTGTGTTGTGTTGCGTTCATTTATTTTCATTGGGTGTGCCCTGCCACAGCATAGAGACTGGCTAGTCTAATCCAAAAATGGAATGCAAAATTAGACTGTTGTAGGCTATGGTCTAAGTTAAAAGTTGAATGGGCATAAGTCACGACTTGTTGTAACAGAGGTAATATATTGTAGCAAATAGCCTTTAAAACACTTATTTTACTCTCGCTGGAGTAAACGCAGAACGGGCTGTTGCGCAAACAAATGAATTAGGGTGATGATCTGCATCTCGTTTCACCAAAAGCTATGGTTTTGCTAACCAATTCGCACAATAAATAATTTCTGAAAGGTTCATTGTTAACATGCGACATTTCTCCATGTGGGGTAGTGTCAAGCAGTGAAGTGATAGCCTATGGCAGGTAGGCAATGCTCAGACAGATGACGTGCACTGCTTTCTCTGTTGGTATTTCTGTCCCTTGGAAAACTGCGTCAATATGGTGTTTTTAGCAGTCAAACTGTGGTGGAGAGAGTGAGCAGCACCAAATTCCTGGGGGTGCACATCAGTGAAGACCTCTCCTGGACCACCAACACTGCATCACTGGCGAAGAAAGCTCAGCGCCGCCTCTACTTCCTGCGGAAACTCAGGCGAGCAAGTGCTCCACCAGCCATCATGACCACATTCTACCGAGGCACCGTTGAGAGCATCCTCTCCAGCTGTATCGCTGTGTGGGGCGGAAGCTGCACTGAATACAACAGGAAAGCCCTGCAGCGCATAGTGAACACAGCTGGAAGGATTATTGGTGCTTCACTCCCCTCCTTGAAGGACATTTACACCACCCACCTCACCCGCAAGGTGACCACAATTGTGAGTGATGCAAGTCACCCCGCTCACAATTTGTTTGATCTACTGCCCTCTGGGAAGAGGTACAGAAGCCTGCACTCCCGCACCACCATACTTACCAACAGCTTCATACACCAGGCTGTTAGGATGCTGAACTCTCTCCCCCCTCCACCCTCAGCTACATAACATCCTGGACTTTGGGCCCACAATGGTTGCCTTGCACTACTCCACTTGTACACTTGCACACTTTGCACACTTTGCAACTTGTTGTTGTTGTCCTGTTGTCCTAGAAACACAACACTTCTGCTGCTCTTACATAACTTGCACCACTATGCCACTTGCTTACTTAGGTCAAACAGAACTACCTCAGCCATTTATTGGCCTGACTTTGCACTATTATATTGACTGTCTATGCACAATTTTAACCCAATTTTGCTGCTCTTATTTCTTCATTGTATGTGCCTTCTTATTTACTCATTTATTGTTTACTTGAATGTTATGTTTGTCTGTGGACTTAATTGGTAAAATATGTCTTGTCTCCACCGTGGGATAGTGGGAAACGTAATTTCAATGTCTTTGTATGCCTGGGCATGTGAAGAAATTGACAATAAAGCAGACTTTGACTTTGACTTTGATCTATGCTATCAGGCGAGATGCTAATGGTCTAATCCGATTCAATGATCTATGCTAGCAGATGAGATGCTAATGGTTTAATCCGATGCAATGATCTATGCTAGGCTGTAGCTAAAAGTGGTATCGCCAGACTCGGAGAACTAGTCCGTGAGCCAGAGGGGTTGGTCGCTACCGTACCTTTTCTGAAATCCTGGAATCTCAGCTTTTCAATGATGTATGATGGCCATCTGACAAGAGTAGCTGTTTTGAGTTATCACACATAATGTAAACTAAGGTTGAGAAAATAATGCGTATAAATCAAGTAGAACACTGACATAGCTGAAAACCTATATTGGACATATTGGAATATTTTATTTTGTTATGTTTGGTCTCATTTTAAAGGGGAGATGCTGAGCTTTCATATAAATCCTTTTGTGAACATTTTGGATAAGTACAGCCAACCCTTGAACTCTTCAAACTTTTAATCACACACATTTTCCTTCCATTTCCGCCTAAGTCATCTTTTGTCTTTTAATCCTGTGGCACCAGGGAGTATCAGAGAAAGCTGATTTATCTCACTTAGATTTTGAATTCTAGGATTTTTTGCAGTGTGAGATTCTGTTCTCAGCCTAGACTTGCCTTTGAACTTCCGCGATTGGTTGCTGATACACAGGAAGTGTCCATATTTGGATTGCACAGCGTTATGCAGGAACGGTACTACTGTACACATTATATGTTTCGGATCGCGGTCGCGGTAGTACATGAAAGGTTAGAATGCCAACTTTCTGTGAATTTAGGCGAAATATACAGGCGTGAGTAGACTAAATATAATGAAATGAACACCTAAATGTCTAAATCAGACTTTTTTGTTGTAGTAGTGTGAAAGATTACATGGTAAGGAAACTAGCAAACTAGAGCGAAATTGGCCAGTGCAAGAAAAAAAACGATGTTTTCACCTGCCGTGTCTCACCTTAAGCTAAAGAGCTACAGTTGTAGCATTAG
>NW_027468685.1:412500-440000 GCF_046254945.1 Alosa pseudoharengus
AAAGTGAGGAAAGACAGGAACAAAGGCAGAGTATATAAAAGTGTTTGTTGTTTGCACCGGCTACTTTGTGTGACCTGTGTGTGTGTGTGTGTGCATGTGTGTGTGCGCGTATACGTGTGTGTGTGTGCGTGTGTGTGTGTGTGTGTGTGTGACTGAGTGTGTGTATGTGTGAGTGTGTGTATACACATGCACACACAAACACACACACACAATTTCCAATCAGCTGTCAGGTCATAAGTGACTGTATATGTGTATTCCCAAATCTAAATAGACAGACTGACGTATGAAGGAGAATGTAGAGGATGCAATCACACACAGCCCTCACATCACACACACACACACACACACAGCCCTCACATCACACACACACACACACACACAGCCCTCACATCACACACACACACACACACTGGCCTAGCCTGTGAAAAACACGTTGAGTTCAGGAGCTCCAACAGGGCCTGATGGTGGACAGTTGTACACACATACTCTAGCACGCACACACACACACTCAAACAAACACACACACTTACACTCAAACACACACACACACACACAGGAGCTTGATGAGGGAAAGTGGCAGCAGCTTGTTTGTGTCCACTGCTCAGGTTAATGTTGATGAGTGTTCCCACGGCGATGAGTTCCCCCATGCCATCTCCTCAGCGTCTCCAAGGACACTGGACCAGAGCCCATTGTGTGTGTGTGTGTGTGTGTGTGTGTGTGTGTGTGTGTGTGTGTGTGTGTGTGTATGTGTTTGTGTGTTTGTTTGTGTGTGTGTGTGTGTGTGTGTGTGTGTCTATGTGTTTGTGTGTGTATGTGTGTGTATGTGTGTGTGGAGAGCTCTGTGTGTGTGTGTGTGTGTGGAGAGTTATGTGTGTGTGTGTGGAGAGTTCTGTGTGTGTGTGTGTGTGTGTGTGTCTATGTGTTTGTGTGTGTGTGTATGTGTGTGTGTGTGGAGAGTTCTGTGTGTGTGTGTGTGTGTGTGTGTGTGTGTGGAGAGCTTTGTGTGTGTTTGTGTGTGTGTGTGTGTGTGTGGAGAGCTCTGTTATTGGGCTATTTGGAGCCTGAGGAGTACTCTTCACCAGGCTGCAGGCTGTGTGTGTGTGTGTGTGTGTGTGTGTGGAGAGCTGTGTGTGTGTTTGTGTGTGTGTGTGTGTGTGTGTGTGGAGAGCTATGTGTGTGTGTGTGTGGAGAGCTCTGTGTGTGTGTGTGTCTATGTGTGTGTGTGGAGAGTTTGTGTGTGTGTGTGGAGAGCTGTGTGTGTGTTTGTGTGTGTGTGTGTGTGTGTGTGTGGAGAGCTATGTGTGTGTGTGTGTGGAGAGCTCTGTGTGTGTGTGTGTCTATGTGTTTGTGTGTGTGTGTGGAGAGCTCTTTGTGTGTGTGTGTGTGTGTGTGTGTGTGTGTGTGTGTGTGTGTGTGTGTGTGTGTGTGTGTGTGTGTGTGTGTGTGTGGAGAGCTGTGTATGTGTTTGTGTGTGTGTGTGTGTGGAGAGCTATGTGTGTGTGTGTGTGTGTGTGTGTGTGGAGAGCTCTGTTATTGGGCTATTTGGAGCCTGAGAAGTACTCTTCACCAGGCTGCAGCTCTCTGCTCAAGGAGAGCTCCCTCTTCTAAAGGACCTTGTGTGTGTGTGTGTGTGTGTGTGTGTGTGTGTGTGTGTTTGTGTTTGTGTGTGTGTGTCTATGTGTTTATGTGTGTGTGGAGAGTTCTGTGTGTGTGTGTGTGTGTGTGTGTGTGTGTGTGTGGAGAGCTATTTAGGTGGTTATTTATCGAAGGACTTACATGTCACGTTTTATATTTTATTATGATCACTCGCATTACCATGGGGTTACTGAATAGGTAATGCTACGGTTAACTTAGCATGCCCACCATTACACTGGAGATGTTAACTCATTGAATGCCAAGCTGTTTTCAGAAGCTTTGTCCTAGAGTGCCAGCAATCTAGACCATTGTTGATGATTTTTGTACAGCCACAGCATATTCTGTGTTATAGCTATGAACACATACAATGGCTCGTTTAAAAGGTGAGACTTTAAGCTCTCAGTGGGTGCAAACCATGTATTTCTACACGCCTCTGTTCCTGAGAAATCCCAAGCTAAACAGTGGCTAGTTTTCATCAAAATCGCTGTTTTTTTCTAGAAATGGAGATATAACATCTTTCATGAAATATGAAGTGTTGCCTGTAAACTTTCCTGGAAGAGATCAGCGAGACCTGGCGAGACAGCCACCTAGTGATAGACCCACGAAAATGGCCTGGTTTTGATATGACGTGCATGCGTCACTGATTCGAACCAAAGCGGCAACCGAGTTATGATAAAATGTCCAGATTGTGCGTTTTCATGACTTTTCGATCGTCATGTATTTCATTTCCATTCATCACAGAGTTCCCAAAATCACATATAAGGTGTGTTAGAGTGTCTAGTTTCGTAATTGAAAAAAAAAAGCTAAAAACGTAATATTACGTTTTTGGCACTCAACGCATGGGAAGGAAAAACTTAATATTAGGTTTTTGGCAATCAATTAATTAAAAAACGTTTAAACTTTTTTTATTCTCCCGCGACGATAGGCTAGGCTTGGCTACAGGTAATTCGCTCATTAGCTCAAATCAGTGACTACCAGAGGAAACGCGGGGTAGAAAACTCAAACAAGTTAATGTTAGACTAGCTGTGTTACAGTTTCTTGTGGCAAAATCAAATTCCACAGGAGCTCCATGCGCTTTGTAGGCTACACACAGTCTCAAAAACACTGTTTACAGCTTTTCGATTCACTGTACGAAGTCATTTATTTTATATAGCGATAATTTAGATACACTTATGGGGTGGGTGCAATTGCGTTTTCTGAAGAATCTTCCGTCTTGATTTTGTACAGAAATTAATATTAAGGCGAGATACGGCAGGTGAAAACATCGTTTTTTCATGCACTGGTTAATTTCGAGATTTTGGGCTAATTTGCTACCTTAGCATGTATTCTTTCACACTACTACAACAACAAAGCCCGATTTACACATTTAGGTGTTTAGGTCTACTCGCGCCTGTATATTTCTCCTAAATTCACCAAAAGTTAGTCTTCTAACGTTTCATGCTCTCCGTGATACAAAACATAACATGTGTAGTACCGTTGGAAAGCTCTGTTTTTCCTGCATGACGTTGTGCTATCCAAATATGGACACTTCCTTTGTAACCGCAACCAATCGCGAAAGTTCAAAGGCGAGTCTAGGCTGAGAACGGAATCTCTTGGCTGTGTTCCAAGGCTGTTTTCTCAAATTGAGTTTTTATCATTTTCCAGTAGAAACATCTCAGCCTATGTAGCACCTATGTACACCAAACTTTCCAGATATACACTTAGCAGTATTCTGAAGATATTTACAGAGGGATTTGTTAATAAATAATTCCTGGCCTGATTTATGTGACATTTTAATCAAAAATATAAGGCAAAAATCGATTTTTTTATGGCTATGGACAGTATATTCTGATTTCCTAGGTAATGAAAGCAGATATCTTGAAATCCCTCTGTAATTTTATTTTTATCTTGTATGCAAACAAAATGAAAGAATAATTTTGTACCAGGCTTTATCATATGTTCAGATCTATCTACCGAAAATATATGCAAATTTGCGCATATTTAATGAGATAATGCCTAATTTGCATAATTAAACATTTGAATTTCAAAAACTTGTAATACATTTTTTGTTCATACTTGTGTAAGTAATCAACTGAGGAAGTTTCATGGTGATGTCTATTATTTAAAAATGTTACCCTATTCACCTGTAGTGTCTCGCCTTAAGTGACACATACGTAAAAGGGCGGAAAAAAAGGTCACCTTCCGATATTTAGCAGGCTACGGTCTGGAATTTAATTTAATATTGTTGTAATGGTAGGATAACTACATAGTTTACACAATAATTACACTGTGTTATAAATATTGTATATCAATGCATTTATTGACTGTCAATTACCCAAAATTGTGGCTCTGTCTATCATTGAACAGTAGCCTATTTAATGCATTCTAATCCATTGTCAATCACTTCCGGGAACTTTTTGAACTTTACATGAACCACGTGACCTTAACGAATTTTGAACACCCATTGTCGCAACTCTACCTTTAAATGGCTCTGGTCGTCATGAGCGTGGTTAAGCAGACAATATATCCCATATTGGAGAGGTACACTGCAGGCAAGCACAAACATACACACACACACACACACACACACACCAGGGACGGATCATGGCTTGTGCCAAGTGTGTACGTGCACAGGGGCCCTCAGCCAATGGGGCCCCTCGGATTTAAAAAATGTAGGCTAGATTATGCCCGGTGCTTCTGTCTGTTAATTTGTGGCACAACTGAATGGTGTTATGGAACCGCGGACCGAAAGAAAAATAAACGAAATGTTTTCCTGATCAATAAATACTTCTTAATTCATAAAATATAGAGGCATAACATTAGGTGGAAGTGGTAGGCTATGAGTGCTCATTCAATGTGCATGCGTGTTTGCGAAAGTGAAACTGACCCACTCGTGGGTAGGTGAATGAAGTGGATTCCTGCAATGTTCATGAAAACAGCATAGCGATTGAATAGCCTAATAAATCGCGACTTGTTGTAGGCCTAACACTAGCTTATATCGTAGCAAATAGCCTATGGCGATGCCGATGACAGATAGGCCTACACTTATTTCACTCGTCTCGCTGGAGTGAGCGCATAATGTGGGCTGTTGCGCAAAGAAATTAATTAGGGAGATGATCTGCATCTCCATTTACCAAACGCTATAGTTTTGCTAACATCTCCACTGTTAACGTGAAATATGTCTCCATGCAAGGTAGTGTCAAGCAGCAGTGAAGTGAAAACCTTATCATGCAGGTAGCCAATGTTCACGGCACCTGAGTCAGACAGAAAACGAGCCCTGCTTGCTCTGTTAAAGTTGCCCCTTAATGTATGCCCCTTCCGCGATGGATGATGATAAATTGGTAACGTCTGAAGCCTCAGATGTCCAGTCAACTCCACCACCACCAGATAAAAAGCAGAAGTGTCGGGCGTATCTGTTGGAATCATGACGTTGGAAGTGGAGTTGCAGCTTGTTGCGGCCGCTCCAAGACACTGTCATTCTCCGTGTACACTGGACATGCAACTGTGTTTTGTAGCCTACCCAAAGCATACAGACGGCCTATGCTTTCTCTGTCTATGATCTGCAGGGTTAGGGCCTCCTCGACGAGGAGATTGCTGGTCTGGATAATTTCCGGCACAATTAAACGGTATCATTGAACCGCGGACCGAAAGAAAAAGAAACTAAACAAACGGACTCTTGCGGTCCATGAAAACATAAATACTGGCTAGATCTTGTTAGGCATGTTTACGTAAGTTATTCAGCTATTCAGCCTGATTATGTCATTCTTTAAGCTACATAGCCTGTCTCCTGTTTTCCTCAACTTGACTAATTAAGAAGCGATAATAGGATATTTGAACGGCATATCATCAAAATGTCCGGAAAACGAAACCTCTGCCGGTCACTTTGACCATTTTTTTCTAGCGGAAACTCTGATACACACATACATACATACACACACACATACATACAGTGGGTCCCTGTTAAGTTTGGACGGGTTCCTTTAGGAATCACGATCCCCATTTTCTCGGCAGAAATGGCACAAACTGCAGTTGACACAAACAACCACAAGGTGTCACTTGGGTGCCACTACTATTTTTGATGCGACTGACTTACTGCTTCCATGACGTAGCGGGGGCACAGGAAACTTAAATTGATCACGGTAGTTTAAGCTTACACTTGACAAAACATTCTAATATGAAAATGTAGATGCAATTGTTGTAAAATGGTGCAGCTCCTTTAAGAAAGCACCGTGTGCAGGGATGGAGAGAGAGAAAGCGAGAGGGGATATGTGTGTTAGAACTTAGCGTGTGGAAAAAGTACGTGCTGTTGAGACTGGAGCGAGTCATATTCAAAATAATGCAAAAAAAAGCAATTATCCTCATTCATTGCAACCAAAGCATGCATGCTTGCCGACGTTCAAACGAAAAATATATCAAAGCACCTTTTGCGTTCGAATGTAGCACAAAAAAATTTTTAAACAGCTGGACAAATGATTTAGCTAATTGATTATATAACCTGTACACCAGCAATTGTTGAACATTTACCTGTACAAGTACATTGACAGTAGCCCAGCCTAACAGCATGTTGTAGGCCTACTGTAGAAATTTCACTTAAATTGCAACCGCAACATGCCTGCTTGCCAACGTTCAAACGACAACGAAAAAGATAATAAAACAACAAGAGGGTTGAGTCTGAATGAAACTGAGTTTTTAGACACTGAGTTTTTGTAGTTAAGAAATATTTTCGTATAAAAAAATGGTCATTCTTCAATCTCCTTCACTGACGCCTATGGAAAAGGCTTAACGTCCCAAAACAACGATCAATGATCATCAAATTTCTCTCTCATATTGCTCCTCATAACCATCTATAAAAAAGTGTCTTTTCTTTTCTTTTTGAGCACATCCGAATCCCAGGACATAACACACTGGATCTTATAATAGGCTCGGGATATAATTCCAAAGGGGGCAGATAGGGACCTGACCAATATCTCTTTCAATATTGCCCATGCAGTCCTTTCCACAGTACAAGCAGTGCTACTTCCAGCTGTAAATTATAGCTTTCTCTGCTGTTGTGACTTTCCATAAGTTAGTTTGACTGTTAACTGTGGCCCTTGCTATTTTTCCCTTCATGGACAAGGTGTTGTCCACTTTCTCCTGGCAATTTCTGTGACCCTGAAGACTAGCATTGTCTTCCAGTTTTGATGTTACTAATGTGGCATGTCCGTTGTTATCTGTTCAGTTGAAGTTAGGGGTGGGCAAAAAATAATATCTAAATATTTTGGAAGATTTTGACGGTAGATATCAATAATATAATTAAATATGAATTTGTTACAAGCCACCTTATAATTTCTTACAAAGCACATTAAGGGACACAAAGTATTAGGATAGCAGTTAATTTTCTAAATTTTGTTTCTGAAAGATGTTGTAAGAAGCAATATTTTCCCCTGGGATGAATATCAGTATTTAGTTGTGCTCAGTACTGTCTTGATTCATTATTTTCAATTTCACTGCAATGGATGATGAGACTAACCTGACTCTCGCCAGATGAATTTCGTTCCGCCTATCTCCACTAATCCATCTGGGATCGATCCATTGGAGTGGTGTTTCAGAAGGCTGGGCCTTCCTTGCATATGATTAGATAAGCCACTTGTCCGTCCTCTATTAACATGCTACTTCAACCACTCACATTGAAGCCAACCCGTGACGCTGAGAACAGTCTCACAGTCGCTTCTACGCTACGTCACATCTATGAAACTCCGGCCCTGCGTCCTGATTGGCTCTACCATAAAATCTGGTGCCGAAATCACTCTCAACGGAAGCGATCCCAGATCTTATTGTGTAACCCTAAGGCCTTCTTATCTTATTCTCTTCCTAGCTGGACAGGCCCTAACTCATAAGGCACAGTGGCCTCCTCATCCCTGTCCTGCCCAGTCCTCACCAGCTTGATAACACCCCCTCTCCCTCAACACCCTTCACCAATCAGTACCAAGCAGGGTCGCTTACATTGGTGGAAACCATCTTCCCATCATGCATAAAACTATATGCAAACCTATGTAATGCATAGGTAACATATGTAAAATAGTGTAACCCTAAGTTTTTCTGTTTCCTTCCAGTTTGGTGAAATAAGGCCTTCTTATCTTATTATACTTTTCCTAGCTAGACAGGCCCTAACTCATAAGGCACAGTGGCCTCCTCATCCCTGTCCTGTCCAGTCCTTACCAGCTTGATAACACCCCCTCTCCCTTAACCATGTAAGGAGGAGATCCTCTCATCCTGGTACCCCCAGTACTTTTCCACTCACCCCACTCCACTGACAGTCGGTCTGGCCTACACAAGATACAATGACCTCACACTGCTCACAGCAAATGCAGTGGCATTAAGACTTATGACACTCATGACTACATTCTTCTAAAACATGAAAACCCATGCAATAGTATAAACCCTTATGAAACCCATGATTACATCCCTTCACATCCTGAAAACCCATAATACTTAGTAGAATCCTAGGTAATATCAGTCCGCTGCTGCCGTTGCTTATATGCCTACTACCAACTTCAGGGAACAAAGTATTGCAATGCGATGCAAGGGTAGTTTTTATTTCTAACACTATTCTATCAAGATAGACATTTACATCGATTGTCTGGCGTTATAATTTAAGTTGAAGGAAATAGCTCAAGATGACAATGTTTATCAGAAGTTTGACAGAAATGGTTTGGATTTAATCTAAAACTTCTGCTATTCAGCTTGTCTAAATGAACTACAATATTGTTATTGATGTACTGAATGTTATGTAATAGTACTTTGTTTTTACTCCAATATAATTTATGAACTAAAACAGTTATTTTAAAACAGGTATTCACACAGATGTTTGCATTTTTAAAACAGCAAATTATTTAGATTTCCCCTGATTTCAGAGAGACTATTACTACAATACTAAAATAAGATGTGGAGGTTGAAACAACTGTTTTTATACAGAAAATAAAGTTTGTTTTGCTTTAATAAATGTCTTAATCTTTTTTAATGTCAATTCAGATAGTTGATTCTTTGCCTCAGTCAGCTATAGCCTCATGACCTTTAACCTCTACCTGTGACCCCATGATCATTAATGCCTTATCAGTTAATTTAGGCTTAATTAACTGTGTTGGGTTTAATGAGGATCCTTCAATCTGCTTGAGAGGTATAAAACAAACATTGCATGTCAAGTATGACCTCATGTGACCTTGACCTTTGACCCCAAGACATTAAACACCTACTAATTTTAATCAAGAACTTATGGTGAGTAAGTACAGAAAGTTTGGTAAAGATCCTTTTAACAGTATAGGAGATATCAGCTAATATCTATATGTGATAATATACGTTTTTGGCCCAATAATCATTATACCATGGTCCATTCAAAGCTGTATATCTTTTTTCTGGTACAAATCTGCGCTGTAGGCACCTGAAATTCTTAATCTACATGAAATTACGGTTCGATTGATACCAAATATCCTTTTGCTGTATTTACTTCCACCTTCAACCCTAATTCGCTCAGACTATAAAAACTATTTGCGCACCTCCATGTCACAGGAGAGGCTCTCCCTTCAATGAAAAAGACGTTAGGCTACCTGCAAACTGGCCTATGATTTCATTGCTGAGTTTGCGGCAAAGCAAGAAAATGTTTTTTTTCCTGAGTCAGGATATGGCGAGTCAGTGTCATTTATTTGTCCAATGTTAGCCTATAGATACAGACCAGTACATCTTATCAATAGTTTGAATGTCGTGTGTGTTTCTGCTCATTGACAAACCGTTCAGCACAATGATTCATGCCCAATTAATTCCCCCTGTTAAAGTGTTCGCCTTTGTTAAGCGTTCATCTTCCGATAGTTCGTCAAAGTGACGTTTCACTCTCCGTGCTCTAACATTTTCAAATGTACTCTGAACCCCCATTTATTTGCTAGTGTCTGCGCTGTAGCCTTGGCCTGGTCAAAGGCACGCAGGTAGTCAGAAAGGACCGGTATAGAATTTTCCAGCAATTGCATTGCGGGGGTCGCGACGGAGGTCACAGGCCCTGGTGCGACTGCACTTGCTGCACCAACTATATTTACGCCACTGCGTGGAGCGCTAATGTGTCTACTGTAAATCATTCATGTGTGAAAGTCATTAGGCTGGAAGCGCTAATGTGTCTAAGCTCATTAGTCTACTTTCAATAGGCCTACTGTACAGCCTGAGAGGGGGAACATAGCCTACTGTAGAGTAAACAATCAGTTTACTTAGTTACATTTGTTTAGTTAAATCCAGTTTTCTACTCTATCTCCATGATATGCTTAGCCTATAGTAAGATGAAGTCGGGAAAGTGCTTCAGAGAAAACGTATTTATTGAAATAATGAACAGTCTACATTCAACATTCTACAGTCTAAATTTAAAGCACGTTGAATCCCTGCGAAGATCTGTGTGTTGTGCGGAGGAATTCGTTGATCTTATTGATGCAGTCCTTCAGTTCACTCCTCCCCATAGCAGGGAACTTTCGTTGTAGTGTTGAGACCACAAAGTGTTTCACATTCTGCGGCAGTGCTCGCTTGCCCTTCGCTCCATCCCAGTTGGTGGTTTTGCTCCAGGCTTTATAGTGTTCCTCTGTGACGATGGACCTGAAGAGCAGACATCCGTATCTGCCCTCTTGGCCGTAGCTCTGTTGGTGAATCTTAGCGTGGTCTTCGGGACCAACATCACGCAAGGTCACGTCTGCGTGTTGACTAGGAACTTGGATGCTGTCGTTGAGTGTGACGGAGAGGGCCAATGGAGACATCTGCAAGGAGGACGTTTCTGGAGCTGGTGTCGAGGTGCACCTGGGGATTGGTCTCTCAGGCGTCGAATAACTTCTCTGCTCACGTAGCGTCGCCTGAAGTTCTCCGATTCCAGCTCTCATCTCCTGTAAAATGTCTCTGTGGCTCTCCAAGTGGCTGGTCTCTCGGAGTTGTTGAAGCTCTCGTTTGAGGTTGTTGACATCCGCTTTCAACCGATCATTCTCGGCGTCTCCCTCGGCTACTCGAGCTTTCTCCCCTCCCCCACCCCCTTCTTTCACAAGCAGTGCAGCTTTCTGAAGCGGTGCCTTTTGAAGCTAATGTAACAAATACCACCAACATTGTTGTGTGGCAATAAAAGTATCCAGGGTTTGCGCAAGTAGCCTAAATATATAAATAAATGAAGGACATACAATCCTTAACGTGAAAAAGCTTAACGTAGCTTAATGTCCCAAAACAACAAGTCGTTTTATGCGCTCATTATAAAGAAAGTTTAACGTGTCCCAAAACAGCTGTCAATTAATCACCAAACGTCAAAAGGGTTGAGTCTAAATGACACCGAGTTTTAGACACTGAGTTTTTGAAGTTAAGAAATATTTTCGTAATAAAAATGGTCATTTAACCAATAAAGACTGAAAACATGTACAGTAAAACTGTAGGCTATACAGTACATGCAACCCAGCAGAAGACTATTATAGGCTATTGGCAAATCATTGAGCATCATTCACACATTGTAGCCTATTCTGCACAGTTTCTACACGTGGAGCGCTAATGTGTCTAGGCATACTGTAAATCATTCAAAATGTGTGAAAGTCATTAGGCTGGAAGCGTGTCTACTGTCAGTGACTAATGCGAGAAGCGGGTTCTGTGTTGTAGGCTATGCATTTTTCAGACACTTGGCTGCAAGTTCCCCTCCCCCACCCCCTTCTTTCACAAGCAGTGCAGCTTTCTGAAGCGGTGCCTTTTGAAGCTAATGTAACAAATACCACCAATATTGTTGTGTGGCAATACAAGTATCCAGGGTTTGCACAAGTAGCCTAAATATATAAATAAATTAAGGACATACAATCCTTAACGTGAAAAAGCTTAACGTAGCTTAATGTCCCAAAACAACAAGTCGTTTTATGCGCTCATTATAAAGAAAGTTTAACGTGTCCCAAAACAGCTGTCAATTAATCACCAAACGTCAAGAGGGTTGAGTCTGAATGACACCGAGTTTTAGACACTGAGTTTTTGAAGTTAAGAAATATTTTCGTAATAAAAATGGTCATTTAACCAATAAAGGCTGAAAACATGTAGCCTACAGTAAAACTGTAAAGTTAAAAAATATTTTCGTAATAAAAATGGTAATTTAACCAATAAAGGCTGAAAACATGTAGCCTACAGTAAAACTGTAGGCTATATCCTACAGTAGGCCTACATGCAACCCAGTAGAAGACTATTATAGGCTATTGGCAAATCATTGAGCATCATTCACACATTGTATTCTGCACAGTTTCTACACGTGGAGCGCTAATGTGTCTAGGCATACTGTAAATCATTCAAAATGTGTGAAAGTCATTAGGCTGGAAGAGTGTCTACTGTCAGTGACTAATGCGAGAAGCGGGTTCTGTGTTGTAGGCTATGCATTTTTCTGACACTTGGCTGCAAGCTCCCCTCCCCCACCCCCTTCTTTCACAAGCAGTGCAGCTTTCTGAAGCGGTGCCTTTTGAAACTAATGTAACAAATACCACCAATATTGTTGTGTGGCAATAAAAGTCTATCCAGGGTTTGCGCAAGTAGCCTAGCCTAAATAGGCCTATATAAATAAATTAAGGACATACAATCCTTAAAGCTTAACGTATAGCCTAGATTAATGTCCCAAAACAAGTCGTTTTATGCGCTCATTATACATGGATTTCTATGAAACATCACGAAAACATGCATGCGCAACCAAGAGGCAGAAAGCACCAGAACAGCATAGAGCAATGCAAAAGAGCAAAAGAATAAAATGAGTTTTTGTGCTGACAACTGCACCAATTCGAAATCACGATGTTTAGAGAATGTTAAATATATTCAATATCCCTAACGGAATGCATGTCTTCGCCAAAAATGACAAAATACGATGTTATGTTAATAATGCAAATGAACGGCACACTTTGAAATATAGTCGGAAATGAGATGTTATTATCATTGAGACAACAGGGGTATACAATAAAATCCGATTGTAGCTTACAGCAGCCGACTATTTAGGTTACGTTTATAACGTTGTGGACGGCCACCAAGCGTCTTCTGCCCCACGGCTGCGGCACAGTCTTGAGTGACCGGATTCGTTTTCCTTTGTCATGTGAATGCTGTCATTTTGTTAACATTACTGTTAAGGAGATGCTGTAGGCAAAGGCTATATTTTCAACCTCGTTAGTGTCAGAACTATTCACAAGGTTTCTGGGCAGCATTTTTATGTTCTGTTAGCAAGCGAACTTCTCATGACTACCGACAAAGTAGCCTACTGCCAGCTGACGAAGCTCTCATTTTAAAACATTACTGAGAGACAGACACTGTACAATCAAGAAATCTTGCCACTGAATCCAAAACTATGTTTAACATTATGTACAAGGCTTAGGCTACAGTGGACTAGCATGTTGCAGGGGCTGCTAAAAACACAGAGAAACGCACTGAAAACTCGGCCAATCACAGCCCTTGCTGTCGAATGTGCCGACTGGTTCGACCGTGAAACGCTACAGCGGACTATGCTGCCCCCAAGCGGCTGCGGTTGTACTTACATTTCACCATTCACCATGATCGTGAATGAAGTGTCAATTTTTAACGGGGACCCACTGTACACACACACACACACACACAGGAAAAAAACATATATAAGTCGCACCGGACTATAAGTCGCATTTATTTAGAAAAGTATTTCACAAAATCCAAAACCAAAAACAGAGACTATGTAACTTGATTAATGTTAATGAAGACGAAGGAGTGAAGGCAGCCAAGAGGAGGGCAGGAAGGTAATTGCAAAGCAAAAGATTCACTGAAAGAAAATGCCATGTGGTACACCAAAATGTATCTAAAATGTGGAGAATATGATGCAATCAAGCATTTTGGGCGATGTGGAGTCACAAGCTGGCAGCAGATTAAAAGCTCACGAGAGAGAAAAAGATGCAGTTTTGGACATAACTGAAGCAAGCCAGGCGATAGGCCTATAGGCCCGACGGTAATTGTAAAGCAATTTACAAAAGATTCACTGAACAAAAATGCTGATGTGATACATGAATATTTAGCTAAAAATGTGGAAAATGCAATGCAATCAAGCATTTTGGGCGATGTGGAGTCACAAGCTGGCAGCAGATTAACTCATTGAGTGCCAAAAACGTAATATTACATTTTTCCTTCCCATGCGTTGAGTGCCAAAATCGTAATATTACGTTTTTAGCTTTTTTTTTTTAATTGTGAAACTAGACACTCTAACACACCTTATATGTGATTTTGGGAACTCTGTGATGAATGGAAATGAAATATATGACGATCGTGAAACTCATGAAAATGCACAATCTGGACATTTTATCATAACTCGGTTGCCGCTTTGGGTCGAATCAGTGACGCATGCACGTCAGGTCAAAACCAGGCCATTTTCGTGGGTCTATCACTAGGTGGCAGTCTCGCTGATCACTTCCCGGAAAGTTTACACAAGTAAGTAAAAGGCAACACTTCATATTTCATGAAAGACGTTATATCTCCATTTCTAGGAAAAGAAACAGCGATTTTGATGAAAACTAGCCACTGTTTAGCTTGGGATTTCTCAGGAACAGAGGCGTGTAGAAATACACGGTTTGCACCCACCGAGAGCTTAAAGTCTCACCTTTTAATCGAGCTATTGTATGTGTTCATAGCTATAACATAGAATATGCTGTGGCTGTACAAAAATCATCAACAATGGTCTAGATTGCTGGCACTCTAGGACAAAGCTCCCGAAAACAGCTTGGCATTCAATGAGTTAAATACTCATGATAGAGAAAAAGACGGTTTTAAAAGGACGTGACCGAAGCTGAGGCAAGCCAGGCAATAGGCCTATAAGCCCGACGGTAATTGTAAAGCAATTTACAAAAGATTCACTGAACAAAAATGCTGATGTGGTACATGAAAATTTAGCTAAAATGTGGAGAATGCAATGCAATCAAGCATTTTGGACGATGTGGAGATAAAAGCTGGCAGCAGATTAAATGCTTGAGAAAGAAAAAAATGCGGTTTTAAAAGGACGTGCAGACCGAAGCTGCAGCAAGCAGGTGATATTTAGAAATTTATTTCACAAAATCCAAGACTAAGAACAGACAGACTATGTAACTGGACACATTGAGGCCAAAAATATTAAGAATTCTACAGGGAATGTTGAAGATGAAGGAGTGAATAGTGGCAAGAGGCAAGCCGAAGGCTGCTGACAAGTGCCCGACGCTATTGTAAAGCAATTTACAAAAGATTCACTGAACAAAAATGCTGATGTGGTACATGAAAATGTAGCTAAAAATGTGGGGAATGCAATGCAATCAAGCATTTTGGACATTTTGCATATTTTGGCACAAGCTGGCAACAGAACAAATGCTCGCTGGCCACCTCCGAGGGAGCGAGAGAAAAAAAGATGCGCATTTAACCAGGGCCTAAATTTCAGCGCGGGATTGCAGGTAAATTATTGAGCATACTAATAAAAGTCCCACAACTCTAGCCATCATAGTGCGAGAAATTCCCACACATTTTACAGCCCTGTCTGACGTTAATCTAATAATGGAGTGGCCTGAATGCGGGATTATTGACTGGACGGACCAACTCTGACTTCAATTGAACACCATGCAGAGACACGCGCGCGCAAGACCACTTTGGGGGTGCCTCTCTCTCTCTCTCTCAGCAGGATTTGTCACCGCTAAAGTCAAATTATAGCCTAGCCTAGGTGCTTCTACATCAACCGTTATCGACAGGAAAGGAAAATAAACGTTTAGCGATCAGGAACCGTCAGGAATTTTGCAAACACAGAAGCATGACAGCCTATAATATAACGCAAGAGAACATGGATGTGTTCTCCATTTGAGGAACGTTATAATCGATTGCGGACGAGAACAGACAGCTACAGACACGGAGCATAGTAGGCCTACTTTCACTTTCAGTAAGTTTTGTTTTCAAATGTTTTCAAGCATGTCTAGATAACGGGTGAGGAATGTTTAGGGGACAGACTATCGTAAATCATCAAATTATGGCTGGGCAAAGCACAGCACCTTTATTTGGACCATGGCTTGTAGGCTATTCGAGTCAGCTATAGGCCTTTATTTCTTGTGTTTTACTGTGAGACATAGGCCTATACTTTTCGTTATAGGAGCAGCATACCGGTAGGCTATCAATGGCAATGGTTCATTAAGTTTCATGTATGAAAGAGTGTCGGGATTTCCATCCGCTTATTGCGAGATAAGGCATCCGCTTTTATTCATTAATGGAACGTGTGCTGTGCTGCAAGGGAAACCTTATTCCGTATAGCCAAAGAGGTCTAAGATAGCCTAAATGTAGTTATTTTTTAAATTATGCATGATTTACTTTTTTATAAAAATCATAGGCTGATGCCTGGCAGCAACAATTGTGTTTAAATGTAGGTTATTGCTTCAGCCTCTAGCTCAGAAAGGGGCTGCGTGCGACTGGTAGCTTGAGGTAGCTTGTAGCTTGACGTGTTGGAGACTCATGGTGTAGGATGATGACTTTTCATTGGCAACAATATTAAACCAACCAACAATATAAATTATTAAGAGCTCTTTTATGAGTTAAATTGAAGCAATATTATACTGGCTTTTATTTGTCCGAATCTGAGGCTCGGCTATAAATAGAATCCCGGCCATAATTTGAGCATTTAAGTATGCACGTGTGTTTCAGGCATAGAGCAAGCACTAATCTCTGACTGAAAGTGCACAGGACTTGTGCATTTGAGAGCGCTCTCTCGAGGCTGTAGACGGTAATGTTTACATAGACACATACAGTGGGTCCCAGTTAAAAATTGACACTTCATTCACGATCATGGTGAATGGTGAAATGTAAGTACAACTGCAGCCGCTTGGGGGCAGCATAGTCCGCTGTGGAGTTCCACGGTCGAACCAGACACGAATTCGACAGCAAGCGCTGTGATTGGCCGAGTTTTCAGTGCGTTTCTCTGTTTTTAGCAGCCCCTGCAACATGCTAGTCCACTGTATCCTAAGCCTTGTACATAATGTTAAACATAGTTTTGGATTCAGTGGCAAGATTTCTTGATTGTACAGTGTCTGTCTCTCAGTAATGTTTTAAAATGAGAGCTTCGTCAGCTGGCAGTAGGCTACTTTGTCGGTAGTCATGAGAAGTTCGCTTGCTAACAGAATATAAATATGCTGCCCAGAAACCTTGTGAATAGTTCTGATTTTTTTTACTACACTAACGAGGTTGAAATATAGACTTTGCCTACAGCATCTCCTTAACAGTAATGTTAACAAAATGACAGCATTCATATGACAAAGAAAAACGAATTCGGTCACTCAAGACTGTGCCACAGCAACCAGTGTAGGCTACAGTCCTACCCAATAGGCCTACTCGAAGCAGATAGCGTTGTCTGACGGTCGAGTGGGTTAATGCACGTATTTCCAGAACAGGTCTGCAACTCTCAAGCAGTTCTGAGTTCAAATCTAGGCAGGAGCAGAGCCATATAAAGGCCTAGGCCTATTGTTATCATTTTTTGCAAGGTGTTGCTCCTGGCAATACTTGTTTATAAGACGTTTGGTGATTAATTGATAGCTGTTTTTGGGACACGTTAAACGTTCTTTATAATGAGCGCATCCGGGGAGTAAAACGACTGTTACGCGCTGCAGGCACGGCGCCAGGATTCCAGTTTTGGATGGGCCAGACCAATTGTGGGTGGGCCTTAAAAAAAACTTTATCAAATCACTGTTTAACCTAATAAAAATGACTGACTAATATACTGTTATATTATTTGTGCTTACATAATAGAGATTTGAATAGCTTGATGTTCTTTAAATAGTTTGTTGCATTGTAAAAAGGACGGACGTACCTATCCTCGATCACTGTCCTTGGTTCTGACCAAATAAGAGCGCTTTGGAATCTCCATTACGCACCATACCTGCTGGCTGTGCTTTAGCGCATCTCTCGAATAGACCTAAGGCCTATAGGCTGTAAAAGTGGGAATCTAATATTTCCCCCAAACATAGTTTAGTTCTGCTTGTATAACATGAAGTCGAATATTTCATTTGTTTTAGGTTTTCAACAATACAGATCAATCACACTGCCCGATAGTTTCAATCAATATTCAGGGCAGTTGAAAACATTCGGGGCTTAGCCCATAGAGTCTAAACGGTTTTCATAATTCCCATTTTGCCTGACTTGCTGCTCACTTTTCATAAATGAATCCACTGACTCAAGCCTCATTTGCACCACATTTATTAAATATTATGGACAATTAGAGGATGTAATGACATTTAGCTATCTTGACATTTTCTGTTTGCTAGAAACGAACTATATAGCCACCTAGCAGAGTGGCTTTTAAATAGCAATATGCATTATATGGTTTGTTATGCTTAGCTTAGGGAGAAGGGAACATTGAAGACTCACTAATTCGAACTAGGCAAAGCAGGCCACCACTGTTTGGCCAGCTCGAGACTGTAGGCTAGAGGCTGATAACAAACCTGAACTTGTAGGCTAGTCTAAATGACGAGAACAGGATAACTCCACCAGCACCTTGTTATTGATGACTTCATGATTTCCTTGTAACGTAGGCCTATACCAAATATTAAATGCAAACAATGACATGCCCAACCTCGCGCGCGCACGTAGCCTACGTTCCAAATTATGTGTTATGGAAGGTAACGTTCATGTTAAATCTGCTGCATGAAGAAGAGTGAGTTCACCCGTGTCCGCTTGTATGTTAAATAAGTCCATCTCATCTCAAAGTTTCAATGCGCGCTCGGAATAATGGTTTCATATTTGTTAGTCAACTGTACAAAATACATTCGGGGCTGAAGCCCTGGCAAAATCAGCTGGCTACTAGGCCTACCCCTCGGGCACAGAACTTGTTCATTGACAACGTCATCTGTCATGTAAAACATGCTCCAAGAGAGCTCATAAAGATCAATCACACCCATTAGGCCCTTTAATGCAAATCGGATCAACGATCACAATATCAACAAGCTGCATTGCAAAAAAAAAAACATTTCAGAAGCCATTATTAAGCCATAGAGATGTGCTAGGTGTTATGGATCTCAGCTATCCTTCATCTCCTGGTTGCAGCGATACAACGAGACCGTTTGTGCACGTTTAAGGTACCTAAACAACGACTATATTAAAAGTTTTTTTTTTTTTTAAGAAAAGTTTTGGGTGGGCCTGTTGAAAAGTGGGTGGGCCTAGGCCCATCCAGGCCCACACGTAGCGCCGTGCCTGCACGCTGTTACAACTGTAGGCTACAATGATTGCAATACAAAAATATGCGCGTGTTAGTTTAGTTAGTTTTGTGATGTTTTGCACTTTTGCCTCATGTGTTTTCAGGTTTGAGGGCTTTTTTGGCAAGATTGACCTTGGTTAGACTCTGCATATGTTATTTCTCCGTATGGAAAATAAAATCAATTTTCGACACACGTCTGTTATTAGTTCAATAACAAGTGTTGTTTGTTAAAACATGTGACTAGTGAAACTCAAATGATTTTAGAAAAAGTGTTAGAGAAGGAGAGACGCCGGTGCAGCTCAGATGTCTTCTTAATTTTCTTTATTCTTTAGTAAAAGGTACAGAACATTATTAAACTTTGACTAACGTTTCGATGTTCGTTTGTCAAAAACATCGACACATCGAAATGTTAGTCAAAGTTTAATAATGTTCTGCACCTTTTACTAAAGAATAAAGAAAATTAAGAAGACATATGAGCTGCACCGGCGTCTCTCCTTCTCTCTAAAATATCTGTCCTGGCCTGGTTGCAACGGATTGTGGCCAAACGACAGAAGCGCGGAGAACCCTCCTTTGTCTACCAAAAAGTGTTACTTTGTGCCCCGCGCTCCCCCACTGCTTGTGAAAGAAGGGGATGGGGGAGGGGGGCTTAACGTGAAAAAGCTTAATGTCACAAAACGGCAACGAGTCGTTTTAGGCTACAGGCCTTCATAATGGTAGGCTACAGGAAGTGGGGGGGAGGGTATGGGATGACCAGAGCCGTCATCTATCGTCTTTCCAGGCACACAGCTCGTATATAGCCTATCGACTGCCTTAACAGATAGGCGAACTCAATGCTCTTGTTGCTTGCAGTTTGTTAAATAAAGCGATGCAGATTACATTATTTATTTCTGATTAATTGCGTCTTTTGATGTATTTTGCAACATTTGCTTGTTAGGCTGGGCTACTGTCAATGTCCTGTACAGGTCAATGTTCAACAATTGCTGGTGTAGGCCTAGGCTATTAATCAATTAGGGACTGTTCGTTATTTATTTAATTAAGGGGCTACCGGAGGAGTTTTGGGAGCGTTAGTCAAAAAAGACGTGACCCTCCCTCGCCAGCAAGAATTTTTTCTATGACCCTCCAAAGTGATTGAGAAAAAACGCATGACCCTCCCCAGTCCCAACAATTTATTGTATGCCTTAGGCTACTGGGTCAATTTGGGAGCTTGCATGCTACGACTCCTTCCTTGAAATGCCTTGAAAAGCTATCATTTGCACAATTTCACAAATAATCACCGGGACCGAAACAAACCTGTCAACTTTTCCCGGGTTTATCGCGTATTTTAACTTTTTCCCTGCTGTCTTAGGAGGAGCTGTAGGGCCGACGCAAGGGGATGAACAAAGGCGAACACTTTAACAGGGGGAATTAATTGGGCATGAATCATTGTGCTGAACGGTATTTGTCAATGAGCAGAAACACACACAACATTCAAACTATTGATAAGATGTACTGGTCTGCATCTATAGGCTAACATTGGACAAATAAATAACACTGACTCGCCATATCCTGACTCAGGAAAAAAAAACATTTTCTTGCTTTGCCGCAAACTCAGCAATAAAAATCATAGGCCAGTTTGCAGGTAGCCTAACGTCTTTTTCATAGAAGGGAGAGCCCAGTCTCTCCTGTGCCATGGAGGTGCGCAAATAGTTTTTAATAGCCTGTTCAACTTCGAAAAGCTTCGTTCACCCGATGCCAGTCACTGATCGCAATTTCAAAGTTCGGAAAGCTTCATCTTTTTAAGTTTTAAGTGCAGTGGCCCCTATCTGCCCCCTTTGGAATTATATCTCGAGCCTATTATAAGGTCCAGTGCGTTATGTCCTGGGATTCGGATGTGCTCAAAAAGAAAAGAAAAAACACTTTTTTATAGATGGTTATGAGGAGCAATGTGAGAGAGAAATTTGATCATTGATCGTTGTTTTGGGACGTTAAGCCTTTTCCATAGGCGTCAGTGAAGGAGATTGAAGAATGACCATTTTTTTATACGAAAATATTTCTTAACTACAAAAACTCAGTGTCTAAAAACTCAGTGTCATTCAGACTCAACCCTCTTGTTGTTTTATTATCTTTTTCGTTGTTGTTTGAACGTTGGCAAGCAGGCATGTTGCGGTTGCAATTTAAGTTAAATTTCTACAGTAGGCCTACAACATGCTGTTAGGCTGGGCTACTGTCAATGTACTTGTACAGGTAAATGTTCAACAATTGCTGGTGTACAGGTTATATAATCAATTAGCTAAATAATTTGTCCAGCTGTTTAAAAATTTTTTCGTGCTACATTCAAACGCAAAAGGTGCTTTGATATATTTTTCGTTTGAACGTCGGCAAGCAGGCATGCTTTGGTTGCAATGAATGAGGATAATTGCTTTTTTTTGCATTATTTTGAATATGACTCGCTCCAGTCTCAAAAGCATGTACTTTTTCCACACGCTAAGTTCTAACACACATAGGCCTATCCCCTCTCGCTTTCTCTCTCTCCATCCCTGCACACAGTGCTTTCTTAACCCATTCGCGCTGGATGCTGCATGACGCAACATTGAGCCTCCCGCTGGATGCTGCGTAGCGCAACATTGACCCTCCCGCTGGATGCTGCGTAGCGCAACATGCTTTTTATTTCATGTTTCTAGGTGCTACAGAGCCTTAGATATTAAATTTTGGTAGACGTTGACAATTTTTAGTATGTTTTCAGAAAACCCTCAGGAAATAAGGTTATTTAGTCTAGAATGCCATAGGATTCTATAGGCGTTTTTAGCAGGCATTTTAGGAGTAAATGGGTTAAAGGAGCTGCACCATTTTACAACAATTGCATCTACATTTTCATATTGGAATGTTTTGTCAAGTGTAAGCTTAAACTACCGTGATCAATTTAAGTTCCCGTGCCCCCGCTGCGTCATGGAAGCAGTAAGTCAGTCGCATCAAAAATAGTAGTGGCACCCAAGTGACACCTTGTGGTTGTTTGTGTCAACTGCAGTTTGTGCCATTTCTGCTGAGAAAATGGGGTGCGTGATTCATGAAGGAACCCGTCCAAACTTAACGGGGACCCACTGTATGTGTGTGTATGTGTGTGTGTGATGCGGTACACAGCTACAGTGGGCATCGCTTTCAAATGGCCACTTCAGTCGCGCATTACGAGGCGTGAAGCTGCGTGAAGCTTTAGTACCACTTTCAGCCACTGTGCGTCGCTCTGCCACTGTACATCGCTCTGTCAGTAGCCTGACTGCCGCCCCTTCTGAAAAAGCAGGAGGCTACCAAACATAATTGTTACCGAGAGGAATCCCAGCCTACGATAATTAAACATTACCTCGATTAAGGCTACTTGGGTATAGCTTAAAGGAACACGCCACCCAATGTCAGTAGTAATATATGTTCTTACCTTAACTTTCACGAGTTGAGTCATACCTCTCCCGTGTCCGTACGTGCACTCAAACGCTCTGGTGCGCGGCTGGACTGTGTTAGCATGTTGCTATGCTAGCGGGCTTTGACGGCAACTAAGCGTAGAAGTAATCAAAAACATCCACGTTTTACCGACTTAAATACAGTTGCACGAGTAGTTGATAGAAATGTTACGGCCATGGCTATGGTGGGCGGGTGCCGTTTCGAAGATTGGTCAAAAAACTTTGGTGTTGATGGATGGCTGATGGATGATAAGTTTTGCTATGCAGTTATGGTTGAAATAATAGCCCATCAGCGCATCTCTAGTGTGTGTGCCTCTCTCTCGCTCAGAGGGGAGGGAGAGGCTGAGGGTCGATCCAGCATGGATTCTAAACTCTGTGGTAGATAGGATCGATCTACAATTAGGTGTTAACAATACTACTACGCTAGGTCGAAGTACTCCCAAGTGCTATTGCGCCACACATTGTAGTTCTCCGTTTATTCGCTTGGAAAATCGCCACGTTTCATGTTGCGTGGCCGTAGCATTTCTATCAACTACTCGTGCAACTGTATTTAAGTCGGTAAAACGTGGATGTTTGTGTACTTCTACGCTTAGTTGCCGTCAAAGCCCGCTAGCATAGCAACATGCTAACACAGTCCAGCCGCGCACCAGAGCGTTTGAGTGCACGTACGGACACGGGAGAGGTATGACTCAACTCGTGAAAGTTAAGGTAAGAACATATATTACTACTGACATTGGGTGGCGTGTTCCTTTAAGGCTTGACTACACGGTGGTAGCGAAAATCAAAATCTGCTTTTGATAGCCTACCGGTGCCGCCCCACAAAACGAAAAAATATCTTAATTTGCTGTCTATGTTATTGTCAGTGTTGGGGGTAACGCAACTATGCAAATCAAAACAGTGTCTTAATTTGCCCTACTTCTTGACTGCAATGTAGTCAATTGACTGCTTGACATGTCATTTTTATTTTTCTGTACAATAAACAAATACATCTGCTTTATGCCGCAGAATTACAATCATATTTGGCTGACTGCAGACGCGCCACTTCCCTCCCCATATTCCAAGATTAAGACAGTAGCCTATACAAAAAGCACTTCATACTATCATAAAAAAATCGTTAAAACGAATAGCTATTTGCAATTTGACAAAACACTGGTCCTCATTTTGCGAATGCGAGGACGATATGAGCCTGTTGCATTTATTAGATGTCCGAGTCACGCATAATGTTTGAAAACCACTGGCTCGTAATCACAATAATTTAACACACGACAGTTGGATAGCCTACTTCATCATGTCCCCAGTAGCGGCTCCTGGGTTGACAAATAGGCGGGGCAGAGTCTGATGATCAAGTTTAGAAAAAAAAAATTGGCATAGTTCCAGGTCACCGGCAGCTGGACTGGACGCACACTAGGGGCGGTCCACGGAGATTTTGTTCATTTTTACGGCTCTTTCTTTCGATGGCTAGGCTATGAGCGAAATCTGGGGAATGGAATCCCATAATGTTACCATGCACTTGCGGTCAAAACACCGTTTTGTTCATGCATTATTAACCTATATGGTTAGCCTACTTAATGTTATTTTATTAATAAGAAGTGAAGTTTAAAATTGTGAGATTCCAGACAAATAAAAGCTACAAGGCAGGTACCGGTAATCAGCTCATTAGCTCAGATCAGTGGAGAACTACTTTAGGGGGAAAACTCAAGAAGGAAACAAATTAACCGAGAATTCGTTGCGAAATCAAAATTCCACTGGAGCTCCAAGCTTCACGCCGCCTTACACGCTCAGCTCTCAGTCAAGTTCAAGTTGTTTATTGTCATGTAGGCCTACTCATAAAAGAAATTATAAGTAACGAAATTATTGTGTTCAAGAGCCAGCTCAAATTTAAAGAGTAAATTAAAAGTAGGCTATTCATTAAAAAGGTAAATATTCTGTGTGTATGGGGGGGTATGGAATGAGTGCTTGCGTGTCCACCGTGCGTGTGGTTTGTATAGAAATTAATATTAAAGGAGATTTCCGGTGTGATATTGACCTAAAGTGTGTTGAAACATGATACCGAGTGTGAACGTATGTCTCATAGCCCATCTCGGCTTGTCCCCTGCACTCCAAAATCTGGTGCTAGTTAGCCGATGCTACCAACAGCTTGTTCAATGGTGGTGCTTCGGCATCGGGCTAGCCGTGCAAATAAATCACTGTTTTACACCATTTACGAGGCTCAATGTATCTCCACACTTCATTGGTATACTACCGAAGGCCCTGACATTTAAAACGAGACATTGAGAACTTTGAAAAAGCACTGGTAGTTTACTTACAAGACGATTTA
Organism: Alosa pseudoharengus; assembly: GCF_046254945.1. Taxonomy (NCBI): domain Eukaryota; kingdom Metazoa; phylum Chordata; class Actinopteri; order Clupeiformes; family Clupeidae; genus Alosa; species Alosa pseudoharengus. Next base: position 437,048 of record NW_027468685.1, read on the forward strand.
TACAGACAGTATCTTCACGAAGTTTAGCGTTTGCAGCCATCTTGAATTTAGTCACGATAAGTTGAGCGACGAGTAAGAATGAACAGGTATGATAAGGGATCAGATTCCAAAAAGAATTCAGTGGAAATGAGTGGATTCTAGTTGCTGCTACTGGAAGAAACTGGAATCCATGCATTTCCACTGAATTCTTTTTGGAATCTGATCCCTTATCATACCTGTTCATTCTTACTCGTCGCTCGACTTATCGTGACTAAATTCAAGATGGCTGCAAACGCTAAACTTCGTGAAGATACTGTCTGTATACCTTCGGTAGTATACCAATAAAGTGTGGAGATACATTGAGCCTGTAAGGACAGGTGATGTACATATGGTGTAATGAAGAGCAGGTGATGTACATATGGTGTAATGAAGAACAGGTGATGTACATATGGTGTAATGAAGAACAGGTGATGTACATATGGTGTAATGAAGGACAGGTGATGTACATATGGTGTAATGAAGGACAGGTGATGTACATATGGTGTAATGAAGAACAGGTGATGTACATATGGTGTAATGAAGAACAGGTGATGTACATATGGTGATGGTGTAATGAAGAGCAGGTGATGTAGCATGCTACATATGGTGATGGTGTAAAATGAAGAACAGGTGATGGTGATGGTGTAATGAAGAACAGGTGATGTACACAGGTGATGGTGTAATGAAGAACAGGTGATGGTGTAATGAAGAACAGGTGATGGTGATGGTGTAATGAAGAACAGGTGATGGTGTAATGAAGAACAGGTGATGGTGATGGTGTAATGAAGAACAGGTGATGGTGATGGTGTAATGAAGAACAGGTGATGGTGTAATGAAGAACAGGTGATGGTGATGGTGTAATGAAGAACAGGTGATGGTGTAATGAAGAACAGGTGATGGTGATGGTGTAATGAAGAACAGGTGATGGTGTAATGAAGAACAGGTGATGGTGATGGTGTAATGAAGAACAGGTGATGGTGTAATGAAGAACAGGTGATGGTGATGGTGTAATGAAGAACAGGTGATGGTGTAATGAAGAACAGGTGATGGTGTAATGAAGAACAGGTGATGGTGATGGTGTAATGAAGAACAGGTGATGGTGTAATGAAGAACAGGTGATGGTGTAATGAAGAACAGGTGATGGTGATGGTGTAATGAAGAACAGGTGATGGTGATGGTGTAATGAAGAACAGGTGATGGTGTAATGAAGAACAGGTGATGGTGATGGTGTAATGAAGAACAGGTGATGGTGTAATGAAGAACAGGTGATGGTGTAATGAAGAACAGGTGATGGTGATGGTGTAATGAAGAACAGGTGATGGTGTAATGAAGAACAGGTGATGGTGATGGTGTAATGAAGAACAGGTGATGGTGTAATGAAGAACAGGTGATGGTGTAATGAAGAACAGGTGATGGTGTAATGAAGAACAGGTGATGGTGATGGTGTAATGAAGAACAGGTGATGGTGTAATGAAGAACAGGTGATGGTGTAATGAAGAACAGGTGATGGTGATGGTGTAATGAAGAACAGGTGATGGTGTAATGAAGAACAGGTGATGGTGATGGTGTAATGAAGAACAGGTGATGGTGTAATGAAGAACAGGTGATGGTGATGATGTAATGAAGAACAGGTGATGGTGTAATGAAGAACAGGTGATGGTGATGGTGTAATGAAGAACAGGTGATGGTGATGGTGTAATGAAGAACAGGTGATGGTGATGGTGTAATGAAGAACAGGTGATGGTGTAATGAAGAACAGGTGATGGTGTAATGAAGAACAGGTGATGTTGATGGTGTAATGAAGAGCAGGTGATGGTGTAATGAAGAGCAGGTGATGGTGTAATGAAGCGTGAGCAGACAGTGGCATACGCTATGCTGGTGTAATGAAGAACAGGTGATGGTGATGGTGTAATGAAGAGCAGGTGATGGTGTAATGAAGCGTGAGCAGACAGTGGCATACGCTATGCTGGTGAAATGAAGAACAGGTGATGGTGATGGTGTAGTGAAGAGCAGGTGATGGTGATGGTGGAAATGAAGAGCAGGTGATGGTGATGGTGTAGTGAAGAGCAGGTGATGGTGATGGTGGAAATGAAGAACAGGTGATGGTGTAGTGAAGAACAGGTGGCGTGAGCAGACAGTGGCATACGCTATGCTGGTGTAATGAAAAGCAGGTGATGTAAGCAGGTGATGGTGGCATACGCTATGCTGGTGTAATGAAGGAAAGGTGATGGTGTAATGAAGGACAGGTGATGTAAGCAGGTGATGGTGTAATGAAGCGTGAGCAGACAGTGGCATACGCTATGCTGGTGTAATGAAGAGCAGGTGATGGTGTAATGAAGAGCAGGTGATGGTGTAATGAAGAGCAGGTGATGGTGTAATGAAGAGCAGGTGATGTACATATGGTGTAATGAAGAGCAGGTGATGTAAGCAGGTGATGGTGGCATACGCTATGCTGGTGTAATGAAGGACAGGTGATGTAAGCAGGTGATGGTGGCATACGCTATGCTGGTGTAATGAAGGACAGGTGATGTAAGCAGGTGATGGTGGCATACGCTATGCTGGTGTAATGAAGAGCAGGTGATGTAGCATGCTACATATGGTGATGGTGTAATGAAGAGCAGGTGATGTAGCATGCTACATATGGTGATGGTGTAATGAAGAGCAGGTGATGTAGCATGCTACATATGGTGATGGTGTAATGAAGAGCAGGTGATGTAGCATGCTACATATGGTGATGGTGTAATGAAGGATCTAACTCATCACTCACTCCTTTTCCTTCTCTATTCTCTTGTTTCATCCTCTATCTCCTGTCTGAGTTTTGATTGGGTAGATCTATCTCCTATCTGAGTTTTGATTGGGTAGATCTATCTCCTATCTGAGTTTTGATTGGGTAGATCTAAAGAGTTAGTGAGCCATTGAGCATTGATGACAGGTA
>NW_027468685.1:445000-462500 GCF_046254945.1 Alosa pseudoharengus
CACCTCTGTGACAGCTTAAAAGAAGTTGAGAGGACTCCTAACTCACAGACCTATTCACCAGTGTTGGGAGTAACGGCGTTTAAGTATAACGGCGTTACTAACGGCGTTAATTTGTCAATAACGGAGTAATCTAATTAATTACTTTTTACAACGTTACAACGCCGTTAACGTTACTGGACGTTAAATGCGGTGCGTTACTAACTGTGCATTGATTGAATAAACTGTGTAATCCGAACGCACCCCTGGCTCACAGCTAGTGAGGAGGTGGGTTACGACGTAAGCGATTAGGATTGGCTAAGGCAGAGTCATGTTTCATGATAGCCAATCAGAGCCAGTGTTTTTACACACTTGCCAACACACGCGCCACACACACGCAACAGCTAAAGTATTCGATGAAACAGCAGAGGTCAGGAGCAATCCGATGAAAAGTTGGCATTTTCAAGGTGGAGATATAAGCACTACTTCAAATTCATTGTGGTCAAAGGCAAGAACGTGCATGTAATGTGTACATTATGTCCAGGAGCGAAGACTTTGTCGACATCCGTTGTAAGCAACTCTAATTTAATGAGGCATCTCACACACGCTAGTGGCCAAAACACCGATAGCCCCCCTCCACCAGAGATGATAGCTCGCCATCCACTAGCAAAGAAGCACTCGGAGCAATGTCCTCCAAGCAGCAAAAGCTAGATATTTCTGCCTCACAACAAAAACCTATGACACAGGCTGAAGTCAACCGTAGGTCTGTCGATGTACAATTTCCCCTTGGGGATCAATAAAGTATCTATCTATCTATCTATCTATCTATCTATCTAATAAATATCGAAAGTTATGTAGCCTACAAACACCTGTCTGTTCTACTAATTTCAACTGGCTTTTCAAAACTGCTCAAAAAATCCAAATTCTTTGACATATAGCAACTTTTTTTTTAACAGTAACGCAAATAGTTACTTTCCCTGGTAACGAGTTACTCTTATCATATACTCAGTTACTTTTTGGAACAAGTAGTGAGTAACTATAACTAATTACTTTTTTAAAGTAACGTTCCCAACACTGCTATTCACAAACCGGTTTTTGTGGCATTTTGCCATGTTTTGAAATCCTATGCGGCTACAGGAGCTTCCAATCGTGAGGAAGCAATTTTGCATTGTAGGCATAACTAACATGCAATAACGCCAGCAACAACAACCCAAACTAGGCTACTCATTGTCAACATGTAAATTAAATGTAACGTTATTGTGAATCAAATTAAAATGTTCTCCTCTTTGCAAACGTAGGCATAGGCATAGTAACAGATTAATTTAATAATGTTACAAAGTCCCCCACCCCCGTCCCCATTTATATAACTCAATAAACAGTTGATCACAAAAAAAAAATAATGTTACAAAGATACTACATCAATCCGTATGTTTCATTAGGCTACTAGGCTATTTGTTTTGCCTTACACTTGATTCATTTAGGCTATTAGTAGTTATTCATCATCTTCCGTCCTTGTGTAGCGCACGCATTCTCAGACCTGTCACCTGTCACTCATCATCGTAAGGGAGGTGTTTGGAATCATTCCCACGTTACAATCATCAGCCAATGAAGGTGGTCACTTCAGTCAAGCTCGTGCATGAGTAATGACGTCATCCATAGCAACGAAGACTCACTCTTAGTTTAGGAATTGTCATTTTTCCTTACTAAGAGTACAGTAGGTCTGAAAGGCTTTGTGAATAACTTAATAAGAGAAACTCCTAGCTAAAATCTTTTATTCCTATTTAGGAGTACTCCTAGTGGTAAGATAAAAGGCTTTTATTTGTGAATATGGCCCCTGGTGTCTAAACCAATGTATAGCCCATTTACACAAAATAATGGTTGAATATTACTGATGATCATTGTTATTTAAGAACATGCAGTGCGCGTAGGGCACCAAAAACATCTTGCTCGTAAAAAATCATCATACCGCACATTGTGGCAGGTCTGTTATTTAGCCTACTTACTGTAGGCTGCGCAAACCACAGGCCTTTATTTTGGGCAAGCCTGCATTCGAGGCAGGCCTTCTGTTGAAGAATTTTATATAAAGCCTGCGCTAACAGTAATCCTCCTGCCCCCGCTACCACAGCTGTGGATAGTGTGGCATACTCACACGTTATGTCTCCTTCTTGCAAACTTGACTAAGACTATAGCCCAACCATTTACGTCTTCAAAAAATAACAACTTGCCAGATATGCCTTCATAGCTTTGGGCTTCATTCAGCATTTTGTTCTTCCACTGGAAACGACTCTTCTACATTTGCTGCCTGCTGCATCCTTTCTGTTTTTATTGTTTAGAAAACGTTTGACGTCGTTAATGAATTAAACTTTGTTTGCTGGTAACCTGCCACAAATAGCCTACAGATTCTTGCGTGCGTATTCTTTTTTTTCTCCAAAATAAGCCCGTTCAATAGGCTGGCCAAGTGTGTAATTCTGCGGCATAAAGCAGATGTATTTGTTTATTGTACAGAAAAATAAAAATAACCTGTCAAGCAGTCAATTGACTACATTGCAGTCAAGAAGTAGGTCAAATAAATTTTCGAAACCAAAACGTGGGTCATAATTGTCTAAGCCTGTTGCGTAGCCTGTTAAAAACGTCGCTAGATAGTATTAAATCTCCAACAACATTGTTTTCTGCAGAAGCCTACCATAGGCCACAGATTAGTTCTGAATAATTATTTCTCTACTGGCTCAGTTATCAAAAAGGTGCTTTCGTCCTCCGCAAATTAAACAGGTAGTTCTGTAGAGAGATGTTAGAATAAATTAGCGTTTGCGATTGACAACGTTGTGATAAGTAGGCTATAACCAGGGGCGGACTGGGACCAAAAATCGGCCCTGGCATATTTGGCCCAAGCGGCCCTCAAATCGGTCGGGCACACCTAATTAAATACAAAATCTTTGCATTACCCTTAAATATGCATATATTTCCAACTGTCATGGAGAACTGAAAGTGATGTAGGCCTCATTGGCTGATCTGACTGATCAGAGGTAGCCATGGAGCACATGATCTCCATATTCAAGTAGCCTAGGCTATACAAGCAATTATTAAAGAAGAGTTTCTGCTTGAATTCAAATTATCATTTCAAATTATTCAATAGACTATATTTAAACTATACAATGCTCAACTGACAGCAGCACCAAACAGTTACTGAAGCCTATGTGTAAAGAGCTAAATTACCTAGATTGTCATAGACGTTAATCACTGTAGGACAACTGAAACAACACGAAATAAACAGGGTTGTTGCTGGAAATATTTGATTCCTGTAGGCTATACTACCTACCTACATTGCTGGTACATTTTGGAACATTATAGCTACGTTAACTAATTATCTTTAATGTCTTCCAGTAGCCTATCGTATAGGTTACTGTATATATAGCTTAGTTGGCTTGTGCATGAATATGACTTGATGTTTTGTAGCCTACATTTCCGTCAGTCTACAGTCTTTTAGCCAATCTTTACCATGATAACCCTTCCAAGATAGAACCCTTTCAACGCTCTACTTTGAGAGACCAACCACCACTCATGCCATCGATGTTGAATTTTGGGCGTCTGACGGAAACTGATCAATCTGACCAACAATTAACATCGATTGACACTCTTTTGCTATCCGGGTTTGCAAATCATTCATTTAGAACATTTAAGTTGCGCTATTTGTTAGTATAATCACAGCACGGCCTTACGTTACCATTAGCATATCATTACATTATCGCAATTAATATCATTATAATCATCATCGTCAGCATGGCATGTCACACATAGCCTACCTGCCTCACCACTGAGTTCTTATCATGTAGCCTCAACTAGGCTCCACCACCTGCTCACTCACTGTCCCTCTGCTCTGTATGCTTGCTTACATCCTCGTTCAAACTCAACGAACTTCAACATGTTGACATATGCTAGCCTACTTGCAATATTGCACTATTATCACTACCGGCACCCGCCGCAATTTCGTGTAGGCAACTTCGACTAACTTTTGATGCGCTCACAGAATCCTGGCTCTGAGCCAAAATGCGAGGGGTGGGGCCTGACGTGAGTTGTTATTGGATCAGTCAAGTGTCAATATGGAAATGTAACCAATGGGCCGCTGATTGTCCTTCCTTTGGGCCGATCGTTGGCCAAAATGATTAAATTATATATATATATGGCCTATTCTATCGGCCCAAAAAGTGCGTCGGCCCACCGGGAAAATGCCCGGTATGCCAGATGGCCAGTCCGCCCGTGGCTATAACACTAACTTTGCAAAGTTAACTTGAATGCATCAATTTTGAACAAAGGTGTGTAGGCTACACCGCGCCAGTTGTAGTCTGCATGAACAGTTCTTGCACAAGACACTGTTTTGATTTGCGTAGGGGAGGTGCGGGCTGAAGCCAACCTGTTTGAGGGAGAGCGGTGCAAGGAGAGAATGCGTGCTCTGTCCTGTCCTCATTTCTCTACAATGAAATAATGTGTCTAGGCTAATCTATATTTTCAATAAGCAAGCACTGCATGCCTATGGAAACAATAAGTCAATATATTAGAGATATCAAGAGTAACGCAGGAATGGACGTTACAGTTATTCAGTAAATTGAACTGAAATTGGAAATGTACTTTGTAACACGTTACCCCCAACACTGACAATAATGTAGACAGCAAATTAAGATATTTTTTCGTTGTGTGGAGCGGCACCGGTACCACTGTGTAGCCAAGCCTTGTGCCATAGGCTACCCAAGTAGCCTAAATCGAGGTAATGTTTAATTATGCATGATTTATTTTGTTATTGAATATGTAGGCTGGGATTCCTCTCGGCAACAATTATGTTTAAAGGTAGCCTCCTGCTTTTTCATTAGGGGCGGCAGGCAGAGCGATGTACAGTGGCAGAGCGACGCACAGTGGCTGAAAGTGGTACTAAAGCTTCACGCAGCTTCACGCCTCGTAATGCGCGAATGAAGTGGTCATTTCAAAGTGGTCATTTCTGTGTGCCCACTGTATGTGTGTGTGTGTGTGTGTGTGTATGGATATCTGTGTTGTTATAGTTATGCTGTGATATACAGTAGTGTGTACACCTGTAACTATACACACATACATACATACATACATACACACACACATACATACATACATACATACATACACACATACATACATACACACATACATACATACACACATACATACATACACACATACACACATACATACATACACACATACATACATACACACATACACACATACATATATACATACACATACACACCTAGTTTTATTTCTATGTCTTATTCCATGTTCCTGGTCATGTGTGTGTGTGTGTGTGAGCATCTTTATGTGTGTGTGTGTGTCTGTCTGTATGCATGATTATGCAAATGAGGGTGACATAGTAAGCTAGCCAACCAAAAAGGTCCGACAGCCTTTCATTTCATGTAACATTTGGTCCAGACGCTCCTTCAGTGTGGCAAACTAACTCTAACTGAACTTCTACTGCAGATGAGTCTGGACCATGTGTGTGAGTGTGTGTGTTTCTGGGAGAGTGCTGGAAATAGCCGTTAGCATATGTGTGTGTGTGTGTGTGTGTGTGTGTGTTGCTGGAAATAGCCGTTAGGGAGCGAGTACCTCCCCACTGAGAGGACATCTTCATGTGTGAAATAACCAAATGGATGAGACCAGGCACACACACACACACATACTCACACACACACACACACACACATAATCACACACACACACATACGTAACATATACACACACACACACATACATAACATTCACACACACACAAATACTCACACACACACACACACACAATCACACACACACATACATAACACACACACACACACACACACACACACACACTCACACACACACACACACACACACATAATCACACACACACACACACACAATGAGCCCAATAAAGAGAGAAAGGAGAAGAAAAAAAATGTTGGGAGAGAAAGAGAGAGAAAGAGAGAGAGTAGAGAAGGAGAGAAAACCGCACAGCACATCTGGAGAGAGGAGAGGAGGAAAGGAACAGAGGAGGGGAGAGGAGGAGGAGAGGAGGGGAGAAAGAGAGAGTAGAGAAGGAGAGAAAGAGAGAGAGAGAAGGAGAGAAAACCGCACAGCACATCTGGAGAGAGGAGAGGAGAAGAGAGGAGGGGAGAGGAGAAGAGAGGAGGGGAGAGGAGGAGGAGAGGAGGGGAGGAACAGAGGAGGGGAGAGGAGGAGGAGAGGAGGGGAGAGGAGGAGGAGAGGAGGGGAGGAACAGAGGAGGGGAGAGGAGGAGGAGAGGAGGGGAGAAAGAGAGAAGAGGAGAGAAAGAGAGTAGAGAAGGAGAGAAAACCGCACAGCACATTGTGTCTGGAGAGAGGAGAAGAGGAGAGGAGGAGAGAGGAGAGAAGGAGAAGAAAGGAGGAGAGGAGAAGAGAGGAGGAGAGGAAGAGAGGAGGGGAGAGGAGAAGAGGAGAGGAAGAGGGGAGAGGAGGAGGAGAGGAGGAGGAGGGAAAGGAGGAGAAGAGGGGAGGAGAGAAGGGAGGAGGAGAGAGGAGAGAAGGGAGAAGAGGAGAGGAATAGAGGAGAGAAGAGAGGAGGAGAGGAGAGAAGGGAGGAGAGGAGAGAGGAGGAGAGGAATAGAGGAGGAGAGGAGAAGGGAGGAGAGAGGAGAAAAGGGAGGAGGAGAGAAGAGGAAAAGGGGAGGAGAAGAAAGGAGGGAAGAGGAGAGAGCTGAGGGCTTTTTAGTGGATATTAATTTGTTGTTGAGCTGGAGCCTCTTTCAGGGTGCATCTGTCATGTTCATGTTCAGCTCTCTGGGAGGTTCACGGGTGTCCACTTCACAGTGTGTGTGTGTGTGTGTGTGTGTGTGTGTGTGTGAATACATTTGTGTATATGTATCTCTCACAGTCTGTATGTGTGCGTGTTTGTGTTTCTGTGTGTGTGTGTGTGCGTGTTTGTGTTTCTGCGTGTTTCTGTGTGTGTGTGCTTGTTTGTGTTTCTGTATGTGTGTGTGTGTGTGTGTGTGTGTGTGCGTGTGCGTGTTTGTGTTTCTGTGTGTGTGTGCGTGTTTGTGTTTCTGTGTGTGTGTGTGTGTGTGTGTATGTGCGTGTGCGTGTGTGTGTTTGTGTTGCTGGGTGTTTCTGTATGTGTGTGCGTGTTTCTGTGTGTGTGTGTGTGTGTGTGTGTGCGTGTGTGCGTGCATTTATCTGGGGGTGTGTGTTGAGGGGTTAAATTTCCATTTGGCACGGCAGGCTGTGATGGATAAGGCCTTGTGGTTTCATTAGGGGAGGCAGGATGCATGATGGGTAATGTATTAGATCACAGGGCAGGAGCAGACAGCTATGGAACCCATCTCCCCGCCTCCCTTACATCATTCATCACCCCCCCCACACACACACACACCCACGCACGTACACACACACGCACGCACGCACACACACACCCTGCAGCCAATGGTGTGCGTGTCTTTGTGTCATGTGACGTGTATGAAGTCAGAGCATCGGTCATTCTCCTAATAGATGCTGATATCCTGGGCATTCTTATAGGGCTTATTCGCAATCACCGCCGCGGCCATATTGTTGATATGACACATATATTGTATATATAGAACTGGACAGTGTGGCTGCATTCAGCAGTGTTCTATGGAATAGAAGCCACCGAGGCGACGCCATCTTGGAAAATTTGGAGCCAATTTGAAGTGCGCAGTGAAGAGGCGTCGCGGTCAGGCACGCCCACTCAGCAAGTTAAACACGCCCCTTGTCGAGTGAAACCTGCCCCCTTCTCCTTTCCACAACGCAGGTCGACTCGGCGCCGAAGGCTAGCTGGCTGGATGAATTTTGCGGCTGTGAGTTAGCTAAGCAGCACAAACAACAGTCTCCGGTTTGTTCTTGTCTGGTAAGTGTTGCGTATTAACTGAAAAGTTTTCTCTATTGTTGTTCTTAAATACGTCTAAGAGAGCTTATTATGTTGATTATTGGCTTATTGGCTTGTACAGAGAAACAGTAAGAAATATGTTGATTATAGACTGTGACAATTTAGTATGGTGAATACTAATAAGCTAACAACAGAAATACGGACAGCGAATTACATGCTAACGTTAGCAGCTACATTAATGTTACCGTTAACTGTAGGCTAAGTTAGTCGTTGAAGTGAAGATTAGCACACAGCTCCCGTAACAGTCGATGCATGAATTACTCGGCTTATTTGTTTTTGATGTTTTTAAATATCTCAATCTTAATGTATGCCATCTCAACATGGAGTAACCACTGACTGTACATGGGGATCAATAACACTAGACAGTCAGTACAGTATATGACGTGATAAAGCAACGTAAGTTAACGTTAACGTAATATGAAACATGTTCCTCATCAACCTGTCATGTTAATGTAACTACTAGCCAGTTTGCCAGCGTTGCATTTTTTCTAACATTAACGACAGACACCTCTGTTAGAGCTACTTCTGTGATGGTAGGTCGGTAGCATAGACTGTAAAAAATAGATCGGTAGGTCGGTAGTTGTAGACCGCATAAGTGAATGATCGATAAATGAAACGCCTGCATTAAACACTACGCCAAGAACCAGTCACTTCCCAGCGATATCGGTGAACATTTGAGAAAGAAACACCTTAGTTTTTCATCTAACGTCCATGATCAGTCATACTGATAACACTTTTTTTAAAGCTGACGCAAGTTAATAACATTCACACCGCATATTTAAATGTGTAGTTAACATTAGGTAGCCTGTGAAATTTATTGCACACATATATTTAATTCATTGGTATTACTAGTGGTGTTGAGTGCCTGATTAGATGCTTTGTAATGTTGTAAAATTGTCTGACTAACTTTATTGTAAATTTCCTTTTTGCAGGTAAGATATGGGTGATGGCTGAATGTACTGGAGGTGGCGGCAAGGTGGTCTCCATGGTCTACATCGGTATGCGTCGTGAAGTGGTTTGGCTGGGGTGGTCTGAGGTGGTATGTCCTCCCCCTTTCTCCAAGTCGATGATGCTTGCATGATAAATACTTCTCAAAACAACAGCAGTTATATGGGTGCCGTTGTTTTGGGATGTTTCCCTCATGCAAGCATCATACACTGATATGCTAATATAATATTATATTATATTATATTTATATGCTATTTAATTGCATTTAATTTGAATGCCTGAATGTAAGGATTCAGGAAACACAATACCAGCTTTTGTGAATGGTAAATGGCGGATCAGATAATGCGTAAATCACTGATCTGGAGATCTTTAACTATTTTTAACTAAGACTAATTAATAGCTTTTGGCTGACTTTAATACTTAATGCCAAACAGTGTTTTATATAGTCTGTGCTCTGTTTTTTTATGGAAGTTGCATAAATCCACGTCGTTCTATTAAATGTCGTTTCATAATTAAATAGCCTTCCAATAGGTTGAAGCTTAGCTTTGCTACCAACGTGCACACGCATGCATTGAATAAACGCTCATACCACAACTTAATTCTATGCCTCTATGTTTGATGACACCAAACAAGTATTTCCTACTAATTGCAGAAATGTTTGTTTTCTTTTTCTGTCCGCGGCTCCTTGATTAATTGCGCAGCAAATTATCAGACGATGGCCCGGGAATAATTTCACTCTGCAGACCATTGTCCACATTGCGGACCGCGGCCATTAGTTTGACAAATGGTGACCTGCATGCTGCCATATTAAGGCCTTTTTACGGTGTGTTTTAGCTGGGTTTTCACGTGGAAGGCTCTGTAGAAATCTGACACCCTATTCAATGAAGTTAAACTGAAACAGCGTGCCATTCACAGACACCAGAATGAACGAGTTCACAGTAACGTTCATCAGGCAGTAGTAATACAGTAGCCTACGTTCAGTTCACGTTCGCTCAAAATATGAACGAGTTCATGAACTTTCGTTCAATGAACGCGTTCAGGCACAACACTGGGGAGGGGGGGAGCTGAAAGTTGACATCTGCCCTGACTGAATACTGATGAATAATGAAGCCGAGGCCCACTTGCGGCGCCGCAGTGAGTTCGTGGGCTACCGTTGCATTGTGGGGAATGGAGTATTGGTGCGTGCAAAACAGCAGCCGTTGGCTGTGGCCTGCGGGCCGGTTCTAATACTAATCAAATATCATCCCGGGGGCCGTAGATAATTCATTCTTTGCCTTGACTTTGACATGTCTGATGTAGGCGTTAGAAGAATATTAATATCAGAATAATTATTGTTTTATACTAAATCAATATTGAATGTTTTTTATTTCTTTTGTTTGATATATCATTCAGAATGCTGCAACACGACTGGTCTTCAATCAGCCAAAGAGGACACATTGTAACTCCTCTTCTAGTTACTCTCCATTGGCTCCCTACAGTAGCCAGAATTAAATTTAAATCTCTCACTTTGGCCTATAGGACACTGACTGGATCTGCTCCTTGTTATTTTAATTCAATGATCAAAATCTACATCCCAACGGCCCACTGCGGTCTTCTGATGAGCGTCTGTTGTGTCGACCAGTCTTAAACGCTAGGTCAAATTCAAGACTCTTTTCCTCAGTGGTTCCATGTTGGTGGAATGAGTTGCCCAGTGCTCTTCGTTCTTGTGATAGTTTTTGGTCTTTTAAGCACTTCTTATGCGTTATGGTTTGTATGCAGTAGTACTGTTTTATTTTCATTATAGGCTGCTGATTAATTTGACGTTTTTTTATTATTGATATTCTCCTTAATGTATTGTAGTCTTACCATGTTATTGTTATTATATTATTGATTGAATGGGCATTATTATTGCATTGCATGTAAATGCAATGGTCTATTATCGCTGTTCTTCTTATAATTATTATTCTGCTTCCGACCAAATTTGACGTTCAAAGGCTCTAAAACCACTGAACCGTTTGACATCATTCAAACACTCCTACAAAGGTCTTGTAACGGACAATTGTACAATGTCTTTTTACATTTGTGAACTTTATACTTTTTGAGATATTTACGATAAAAGAGCAAGAAATTCTCATAGAGTTAACATTGACCGCCGTGGCGGCAACTTTTAGCATTATGACGTGACCTCCAGCTGAAAGCAATCAGTCTTGCCCTGCTGTGCTGTGGTGACTTTATTTGCTCGTGAAACTCTCATTCAGAGGCACATTTCTCTAATTACAGACAAGGTAAGTGTTCCGGTTTTTGGTATTTGAGTAATTAATGTCGTCAAACATTATGTAACGTTAGCGTATGAAATGTATGAAACAAATAAACTACACTAACGTTTTAACATTAGTGAATTATTTGACGTTAGCACCTTGCTACGTTGATTATGTAAGGCACTGTTAATCAACGTTAATATGTCGTCAACTTTACAGTGACCGGTTAGCTGTAGGTTTCGATAGATAACGACAATCAAACGTAGGCCTAATGCACTAACGTTACATTTGTTCATTAGGCCTACTAACCAGCAGCGTTTTAACTAGAACGTTAACGTAAACCAGAGAAGTAGGCCTACAGATATGGCTCTGATTTTATTCGACATCAGGTCACTTTACACGGGTGTATAGAATCAAGCACCTAGAATAGATTATGAATGCAGACTGGTGCTTGATTATACTGTGTGAAGGAACCTGATTAAACCCATCATGGGTGTCATGAAGGGCATGAATAACGTGACTCATTGTTGATGGTCATAACGTTATAGCTTCCACCGTTCACATTTTAGTTAAAGCTAACAAATATGCTCCTGTTGTTATTTTTACCAAATTTGTAACGTTGTTCACTGCTTGTTTGTGTATCAAATAGGCCATGGCTACGTTTTCATTCTATGCTGCTGATTCTTACGTAGCCTAAGTAAAGTTGATGGGTTTCATCAGGTCCCTTTCCACAGGTGTATACAATCAAGCACCTAGATTATGAATGCATTTGGTGCTTGATTATACTCCTGTGGAAAGGGACCTTATGAAAGCCATGAATAGGCTACTGTTGCAGACATTCCTTGTATTGTTTTGGCATAACTGTTAAACTTGTTTGCTTTTGTCTTTTAGGTTCCAGACCAGACCAGTGGTGATGACCATGTATGACATTACGTCTGTGCCTGTCTGTGTGCAGACCTGTCAACCATACATCTCTGACAATGTTGCAACATACCTAACATACATTCTTACAAACATGTAACCATATCTGTGCACATACCATTTAACCATACTGAGACTTATCTGAGATCTACACTGAGACATTCTGAGAACTATATTGTTGTGAGGACTATACTCACTAACTATATGGAACATTCCTGTGAATCATATTTGTCAACCATTCATACCTTTGAATCATTCCTGTGCTGTATCATCTGTGAAACATAGCTGTGCTGTTAGACCTCTCTTTTTAGACCTGAGCTGTGCTGTGTGAAAAATAAGATTCTAACTAAGTTCTGTCTAAAACTGATCATCTGAAGGGCTGACTCTTTTATTCTTCAGTGTATATATCACCATCAAATTTGACCTAATACCATTAACTGAGGCCTCTAGCTGTTGCTGCCAGTTCAGAGTTACCACTGATAAATAAATCTGTTTTAGGATAATATGATTGGCATTATCAAGTTCTGTATATATATAACTGTTTTATAATTTTTTATAATTTTTACTTCAAGCTTACATTGGTAAGTGTTCATTAGTGTATTCTGAGTATCATTCTGCTGTATTAAAACAAAGAATGTTGATCAATATTGAATTGACCATTTATTTTTACTGACTGTCATATACTCTAAGCTAACATCTAACCAAGTAAGTGGTTTTCAAGAATACTGTAAGACTGTGTAATCTGAATAATCATACTGTAAGTAATATAATGTTATACACAGCAGTTTTTTTGCATTTACATGCAATGGTAATTCCCTGGAATTGCATTTTCTAGTTTATTATTGCTTCCCCCCCCCCCCCTCATTTTCATTGTTTATTTCATTAGGCTATTGATTGATCCCTGTTTTAAGTATTATATTGTTTTGTATTTGTTAAGCGTAACCATCATCATCATAATGTGGTATTTTATTATGCACTTGAAACAAATAATAAAAATAAGTTTCTTTAAATGTAGTACCACTTTAAACCACTTTAAACACATCACAAAATGTTTACAGAGTATCCTGATGTAGTAGGTCCATGTTGTCATATTTTTACAGCTGACATGAAGGCTGCAATATTACATTTTTGATTTATAATGGAGCACCCTCTCTTGCGAAAGACTAGCAATCCAGTGGTAGAGGCATACGATTACAGACATATTGAGAGAGCCTATCAGTGAGTTGTCACAGTTTTCAATTTAGACGTATTACAGTTTTTTCAACTGCTTACACACTAAATCTTTGCTTGTCACACAGAAGAGCTTTAGGTTTTGAGCAACAGTGTGTACATGATGTATCCAAAATGTCATAAGTGTTTGTAATGTGAGGCGAATGTTTGTTTTAAAGATGTGTTTTTGACATTTTGAATGTTGTGTGTCATTTTGCTGGAGATTTGAGGCATTTTGCATTTTGTGTGAGCAATTGTGTGTTTTGTGTGTGGAGTTTTGAAAAATAGACACAGAGTTTTGAAAACGTGTGTAAACAATTGTAAAAAACTGTATTTTGAAATGGGGTACGTCTACGGGAGGATTTTCACATCACTGGCAAGTCTGATCAAATCATACCAATGCAAAATGTTTCTCCAGCAGTGCAATCACAGGTAACAACGATACCTTGACGCATTTTCAGATATCGCTGTTCTGAGCATACTAAGCAAATTGGCCATTTGTAACTTTGAATCCCTCCTCACGTTAAGCTATGGTCCAATATGTGTTCACTAAAAACAAGTAACGTTATTTGTCGGGCTAATTCATAAATGGTCATACCGAGGTTGTCGACCTAGCAGGCTAGGTGGCGTTTGTTGCCATTCACGCAAAACTAAGCAAGAGTTAACATTAATGAAACTTATCATTGCCTTCTCCCAGTGACTTAAGTGTATTCAAATGAAGTTGCAACGATGATGGCGGCAATCACTGGTTATGTACCATTTCAAACAAGTAGGACTGTAAATGATGGTGACTATGGCTAACGTCACTTCGGATCAATATAGACTAGCAGAGCCCTTTTACTTTACCTATCAACTGGCTAATGCTAGCATGATTTAGCATGCTATGACCTAACTTAGCATCTATGAAAGAACAGCACATATCTTTTTTCACAAAGAATCTGTCACAACTAACAACGATGTCTCTTACAAACAACTACACAATGTATGACTATCATATGTATTTAGTCAGACTGTGATAAGGTATAGCCTAATGATAATAACAGCAACACTTATTTAGGGTAGATTATGTGTCGAAATCAGGTGTCGTTAAAATAAGGGAGCGATGACGTGGTCGTGTCTGAAGCCTAGACGGTAAAACATAGTGGACAAAGCATCGTGTCTGCAGCCAGCTGTCAATCATAGGTGTAACCATGCCCTTTTTAGATTTGTTAAAATAACATTAAAAAAAATAATTTCAGCGAGAAAAGAGATTGTGTATTGAAGCATCTTGAAAACAATTTTTTCGAAAAAAAGTTGTAGATGCAAAAATAGTTTTAGGTGAGAAAAGTGACACGGAAAGTTGGTTACTTGGCCATTGAAATACATGGGGATGGGCGGAGTTACACATTGTACTGCAACCAGCCACCAGGGGGCTCTGGACTAACACTCGCATCACTCTTAACAGACGACGCACTGTCCAGTTCTATATATACAGTCTATGATATGACTTTCCAGTTCTATAGGATAGTCTATGTGACAATCGCCTGCAGCGCGTAGATTTGAGCTGAGGAGAGCACAGTAACCTTCATCAATATCAAGAGTAGATAAACTTAATCGTTGTGGACCCATATCTAATAGACTCAAGATAGCATTAAGTAAAGATCCGTCATTATTGTCAGCTGTAACTTACCCCAATATTCATAGCCTAACTGTCTTGTTCATACATGGGCACACATAGGCCTACGCAGCTGAAGGCCTTCAAGACGCTTGAGTCAAGGTCGGCGAACTTATATTTGTTCCACCAACGACATCGTCTAACATTGCCATGATCACAGAGAATAAAGCTGCATCTCATTGGACTGCAATTCTATCTTGCGTTTGCCTGTTGCTCACAACCTGCACCAAAGGACTGCTAAAGTAGTTTAAAGTGGGTTAGACAGTGATCATTCTTGTCTGATAACTTCTAGGCTACAGGATCATACAGGATCTATGATGCAATGTTCTGGAGGCAGACATAGGCTAAGGCTAACATATTTCTCTACATTTCCAAAATCCAAGTGAACAAAACACTATACAAATCAGAATTATCTACTGATATCTTTCTCCGCTGAGTTTGTTCATTTGCCTCTTGCCGTGCATAGCCGACGAGCTGACAAGGGCGCACCATCAATAAAAATATTAGCCTTGGCTACTGTAAAACGTTGGCTAACATTGCCTGCCTAGCAATGCTATCTATGCACAATGCAATACGTCCAAAGCTAATCTACGGTAGGTGACTACATCAGGTTACTGGTGATGTCTCCGCATATTGCATAGGGGCAGCTGTCTGCTGTCTGTACTGTCTAAAACGTATTTACCTTAATATAGTATTAATAGCCTAATACAGATATAATAATGGCGATGGATGTGAGGAGTTGGCTGTAAGTTTAGACTATTTATCCATCTAGCCACACGTCTCTCCTGCGCTGACTCAACTCCTCAGTCATTTTCTTCTCGTTTTCTGACCATACTGTAGCTGTCAACAACGAGCATTGAAAATAAGGGAGATTTTCCGTTTTACTCACCCAAAATACATGGACATTCGTCTTTCTGTTGCTATCCCTCTGGTGAGAGCAAGAATTCGTACTACAAAACTGCTGCACTAACTAAACGAGGTGTGAAGCTAGGTCTAATGAGACTTTGCTTAAAGTTTGGTGTCAAATGCTCTCTCCCACACTGTTCTTCTGATCACTCTAAGGTCACCTTCAGGCAAGCAAAACGATGCTTTAAAAACATCTTTTCGCTGGAAGGGCAGGGGGTCAACAGGACAGAGACGGACAAGTCCGATGGGGCTAATATAATGAGAGTAAGAAAATATGGGATATTTTACAGGAAAATATTAAAACAGGAAGACAGCTGGAAAAAAGTTGACAGGTATGTTTCTGACAGTGGGTGACTCTACGGCTCTACCGCCTGTAGCCTATTGCACAACATAGGCCTACCATCACGTAACATTTTGTACAAATAAATAAATAGCCTACAGCGATAATACCGGAGCTGTCGCGCTTGTCAATTGACAGCTGCATTAAATAGACCTACCTATGCATTTTCTATATCAACAAAATGGCCGCTGCGAACGTTATTACCTGATTATTACATAGATCGAATATGCCTAATACATTACCTTCTCACTGTGATGAGAGAGTGTGTGTGTATGTGTGTGTGTGTGTGTGTCGTTATCCTGGGCATTCTTATACATTACCTTCTCACTGCGATGAGTGTGTTTGTGTGTGTGTGTGTGTTTGTGTGTGTCGTTATCCTGGGCATTCGTATACATTACCTTGTCACTGTGATGAGTGTGTGTGTGTGTGCCGTTATCCTGGGCATTCTTATGCATTACCTTCTCACTGTGATGTGTGTGTGTGTGTGTGTGTGTGTGTGTGTGTGTGTGTGTGTGTGTGAGATGAGCGACCCCCATGCTGCATACTCTATTGCCGTTGCCGGGAGTGGGAGGTGGCGTGGCTGAATCCAAGGCTATGATGGTAATAACCCATTTAGGTCACCTGCTCTCACATGCCCCTCTCAAATGCATCACCATACCAGCTGCCCTTGGAACAGGCTGCCTTTTCTGTGTGTGTGTGTGTGTGTGATCTGCTTTTATGATCATTTTTCAGATGCAGTCATCAAGCTAAATGTGAAAAGACCTTCATTTTACAGCCTCACCATGTACTATGTATGTGTGTGTGTGTGTGTGTGTGTGCGCGTGCGTGCGTGTGTGTGTGACTCACACACACATCACATTACACACGCATCTTCTCACACGCACATCACATTTCATTTTTATTAACTTAGGATTCAGATTAAAATCATTTCATAAATGAGGTAAACATTATGAAGAATTGGGGAACACTAATTTGTAATTCATATCATTTTTTAGTTCTCTCTCTAGTTTATTTTAGTCAATGTTTTTGCATCAAACACATTTAAATTTAAATTGAATTTCAAAAGGCTTTATTGGTGACAAAAAATGAATTGTTATTGCTGACGCAGTCACACTGATGAGTAGAGGTGAGGAACCTGAAGTAGTCTTAGGCTTAGATTCCTATTCTAGAACCTGAAGTATTCATAGGCTTAGATTCCTAGTCTAGAACGTGAAGTAGTCTTAGATTCCTAGTCTAGAACGTGAAGTTTTAGAACACTATTTTAACAAACTGAAACGCACGGTATGAAGCAGAAAGTTTAAATACGTTTAGGGTGTGGCCAGTCCAAAATTGCTATCTTGACGGCGTAATAAGTTCGCCAGACGCCAGGCAAAT
>NW_027468685.1:472500-477500 GCF_046254945.1 Alosa pseudoharengus
TCAGTTATGCTTTCTCTCCCTCAGTATGTGTCAGTGTCCCTCTTTTCTTATCTCTTCATCTCCCTGTCTGTCTCTCTCCCTCCCTCTGTTCTCCATCTCTCCTTCCATCCCTCTCTCTCTCCATATCTCTCTCTCCCTCTCTCTCTCTGTGTTGTCCATCTCTTTCATCCTGTCTGCATAGAGTACCAGACGTCTCAACGGAAATAAACACAGACATTATGGACGTTCTATAAACACAGACATTATGGATATTCTATAAACACAGACAAAGACATTATGGATGTTCTATAAACACAGATATTATGGATGTTCTATAAACACAGACACAGACATTATGGATGTTCTATAAACACAGCGCAAACATTATGGACGTTCTATAACACAGACATTATGGACGTTCTATAAACACAGACAAAGACATTATGGATGTTCTATAAACACAGATATTATGGATGTTCTATAAACACAGACACAGACATTATGGATGTTCTATAAACACAGCGCAAACATTATGGACGTTCTATAACAGACATTATGGACGTTCTATAAACACAGACATTATGGATGTTCTATAAACACAGACATTATGGATGTTCTATAAACACAGACATTATGGACGTTCTATAAACACAGACATTATGGACGTTCTATAAACAGACACAGACATTAGATGTTCTATAAACACAGACACAAACATTATGGACGTTCTATAACACAGACATTGTGGACGTTCTATAAACACAGACATTATGGACGTTCCATAAACACAGACATTATGGACGTTCTATGACACAGACATTATGGATGTTCTATAAACACAGACATTATGGACGTTCTATAAACACAGACATTATGGACGTTCTATAAACACAGACATTATGAACGTTCTATAAAAACAATCACAGACATTATGGACGTTTTATAAACACAGACATTATTGATGTTCTATAAACACAGACACAGACATTATGGATGTTCTATAAACACAGACATTATGGACAATCTATAAACACAGACACAGACATTATGGACATTCTATAAACACAGACATTATGGACGTTCTATAAACACAGACATTATGGACGTTCTATAAACACAGACATTATGGACGTTCTATAAACAGAGACATTATGGACGTTCTATAACACAGACATTATGGATGTTCTATAAACAGACACGGACATTATGGACGTTCCATAAACACAGACATTATGGACGTTCTATAACACAGACATTATGGATGTTCTATAAACACAGACATTATGGACGTTTTATAAACACAGACATTATTGATGTTCTATAAACACAGACACAGACATTATGGATGTTCTATAAACACAGACATTATGGACGTTCTATAAACACAGACATTATGGACAATCTATAAACACAGACACAGACATTATGGACATTCTATAAACACAGACATTATGGACGTTCTATAAACACAGACATTATGGACGTTCTATAAACACAGACATTATGGATGTTCTATAAACACAGACACAGACATTATGGACGTTTTATAAACACAGACAATATGGACGTTCTATAACACAGACATTATGGATGTTCTATAAACAGAGACATTATGGACGTTCTATAAAAAAAGACACAGACATTATGGACGTTCTATAAACACAGACATTATGGACGTTCTATAAACAGAGACATTATGGACGTTCTATAACACAGACATTATGGATGTTCTATAAACAGACACGGACATTATGGACGTTCCATAAACACAGACATTATGGACGTTCTATAACACAGACATTATGGATGTTCTATAAACACAGACATTATGGACGTTTTATAAACACAGACATTATTGATGTTCTATAAACACAGACACAGACATTATGGATGTTCTATAAACACAGACATTATGGACGTTCTATAAAAAAAGACACAGACATTATGGACGTTCTATAAACACAGACATTATGGACGTTCTATAAACACAGACATTATGGACAATCTATAAACACAGACACAGACATTATGTACATTCTATAAACACAGACATTATGGACGTTCTATAAACACAGACATTATGGACGTTCTATAAACACAGACATTATGGATGTTCTATAAACACAGACACAGACATTATGGACGTTTTATAAACCCAGACAATATGGACATTCTATAACACAGACATTATGGATGTTCTATAAACAGAGACATTATGGACGTTCTATAACACAGACATTATGGATGTTCTATAAACAGACACGGACATTATGGACGTTCCATAAACACAGACATTATGGACGTTCTATAACACAGACATTATGGATGTTCTATAAACACAGACATTATGGACGTTCTATAAACACAGACATTATGGATGTTCTATAAACACAGACATTATGGACGTTTTATAAACACAGACATTATTGATGTTCTATAAACACAGACACAGACATTATGGATGTTCTATAAACACAGACATTATGGACGTTCTATAAACACAGACATTATGGACGTTCTATAAACACGGACATTATGGATGTTCTATAAACACAGACACAGACATTATGGATGTTTTATAAACACAGACAATATGGACATTCTATAACACAGACATTATGGATGTTCTATAAACAGAGACATTATGGACGTTCTATAACACAGACATTATGGATGTTCTATAAACAGACACGGACATTATGGACGTTCCATAAACACAGACATTATGGATGTTCTATAAACACAGACATTATGGACGTTCTATAAACAGACACAGACATTATGGATGTTCTATAAACACAGACATTATGGATGTTCTATAAACACAGACATTATGGACGTTTAATAAACACAGACATTATTGATGTTCTATAAACACAGACACAGACATTATGGATGTTCTATAAACACAGACATTATGGACGTTCTATAAAAAAAGACACAGACATTATGGACGTTCTATAAACACAGACATTATGGACGTTCTATAAAAAAAGACACAGACATTATGGACGTTCTATAAACACAGACATTATGGATGTTCTATAAACACAGACATTATGGACAATCTATAAACACAGACACAGACATTATGGACATTCTATAAACACAGACATTATGGACGTTCTATAAACACAGACATTATGGACGTTCTATAAACACAGACATTATGGATGTTCTATAAACACAGACACAGACATTATGGACGTTTTATAAACACAGACAATATGGACGTTCTATAACACAGACATTATGGATGTTCTATAAACACAGACATTATGGACGTTCTATAAACACAGACACAGACATTATGGACGTTTTATAAACAGAGACATTATGGATGTTCTATAACACAGACATTATGGATGTTCTATAAACACAGACACAGACATTATGGACGTTCTATAAACACAGACACAGACATTATATACATTCCATAAACACAGACATTATGGATGTTCTATAAACACAGACATTATGGACGTTCTATAAACACAGACACAGACATTATGGATGTTCTTTAAACACAGACATTGTGGACGTTCTATGAACACAGACACAGACATTATGGACGTTCTATAAACACAGAAACAGACATGTTTGATACATGAAAATGGTTCCTTATTCCTTATTTTTTACTTAATTTCCAAAAGTTGATTTTATATTCCTCTTTTTAGTCATCTTTAGCATGGCTGGCGAAAATTTTGGGGACAACTGTAGATAGATAGATACTTTATTGATCCCAAAGGGGAAATTCAAGACAACTGTATTTTCTTAAAAATATGGTGTAAGACGCTTGTGGAAGAAGGATATGCAGCTTTCAAGTGACAAAAACGGCAAATTCCCAAGTTCACAATAAAACTGTTGGACATGAAAGGCCACATGGACTCCAAACGAACTACAACGTGACGACTAAAGTGACGACGAGCCCCCAACTGGGCAACTCATGTAGTAAAATCTTCGGTAACACTCCATAATAAGGTGCCATAATAAATAGCAAACTAGTAATTACCTAACCCTTTGTTAATTGTTACTAAAATATCTATTTGGCACAAGTTAATAGTTTTTTCATCATTAATTAAATATAAGTTGTTTGCATAAAATCTGTATGTTAATGTTTTAACAAATCTATTAACTAATATTGTATTAATATATGTTAATAGTTAACTAAATATATTTTTGGCACTAATTAACAGTTATTTCTTACATCATTTAAATGTTAAATGTTTATTTATTATTATTTACAAACTATATGCTAATATAAAAGTTAATGACATATCATTAGTTATCTAGCTTTTATGATTAGCTTTGTTGAGAATTTATGGAATTTATGGATATTGGCTTTATGGTCTTGTGGGGTGCATACGGCACCCTACTGCCAGTGGTTGGTTGTGTGAGAGTTTGCGCTCCTCTTCTTCCACTTCATCCTTATTGGATACCTTTGTGGTTGGCTGTCCTGTAATTGGTGACTCTCTGTCTAGTCTTTGAAAGTAGTGTACTCTTTGCCTTTGGAAGTACTATTTGGTTGCTGCTTGGATTTGGTGAAATTCAGGGGAGGGGTGTAACAGAGTTAGAAATGTAGTTTAGTGTTTGTATGTGATTTTCCCTAGCCTGGCGGGCCATCCTATGAATTTGCCGCCGCTAGGGTGCGTCTAGATTTCTAGGCTAGATTTTCGCCGCAATTAAGCAGCTTTATTGATATTGGTGTTTTGGAGCCCCCTTTGGAGAAACGCTATACTGCAGTTCTGCTGCGTTTTGTCCTTGTATAGTTGCCATAGCCGATCAGAAGCGGTATGCTTTGCATTGGGTAGGTTGACTGTATAAAGCACTCCCCACTTTTGTAACTGTGAAATGTTGTTTAAGTTGAAAACTTTGATATACCACCTGTATTATGTTACTTTACATGTATTTTTAAGATTTGGGTGCAATTCTAGCGACTTAGAGAACGTTTATTAATGTTTTCATTATGACCACGAGTTCATACACACCAGTGTTGCGCGGGTTTGGTCACAAGCGGCCCG
>NW_027468685.1:492500-497500 GCF_046254945.1 Alosa pseudoharengus
CCACACAGGAACCATGAGACTACTGCACCACAAGAACCACACAGGAACCATGAGACTACTGCACCATGAGAACCACACAGGAACCATGAGACTACTGCACCACAAGAACTAGAACTCTGGGTCTCGATTGCTGCAACACACCACAAGAACCACACAGGAACCATGAGACTACTGCACCACAAGAACCACACAGGAACCATGAGACTACTGCACCATGAGAACCACACAGGAACCATGAGACTACTGCACCACAAGAACTAGTACTCTGGGTCTCGATTGCTGCAACACACCACAAGAACCACACAGGAACCATGAGAACTACTGCACCACAAGAACTAGTACTCTGGGTTTCGATTGCTGCAACACACCACAAGAAACACACAGCCAACCATGAGAACTACTGCACCACACAGGAACCATGAGACTACTGTACCACGAGAACCACACAGGAACCATGAGACTACTGCACCACACCAACCACACAGGAACCATGAGAATTACTGCACCACACCAACCACACAGGAACCATGAGACTACTGCACCACAAGAACCACACAGGAACCATGAGACTACTGCACCACACCAACCACACAGGAACCATGAGACTACTGCACCACAAGAACCACACAGGAACCATGAGACTACTGCACCACACCAACCACACAGGAACCATGAGACTACTGCACCACACCAACCACACAGGAACAATGAGACTACTGCACCACAAGAACCACACAGGAACCATGAGACTACTGCACCACAAGAACCACACAGGAACCATGAGAACTACTGCACCACAAGAACCACACAGGAACCATGAGACTACTGCACCACACCAACAACACAGGAACCATGAGACTACTGCACCACAAGAACCACACAGGAACCATGAGAACTACTGCACCACAAGAACTACACAGGAACCATGAGACTACTGCACCACAAGAACCACACAGGAACCATGAGACTACTGCACCACACCAACCACACAGGAACCATGAGACTACTGCACCACAAGAACCACACAGGAACCATGAGAACTACTGCACCACAAGAACCACACAGGAACCATGAGACTACTGCACCACAAGAACTACACAGGAACCATGAGAACTACTGCATAACAAGAACCACACAGGAACCATGAGACTACTGCACCACACCAACAACACAGGAACCATGAGACTACTACACCACAAGAACCACACAGGAACCATGAGACTACTGCGCCACAAGAACCACACAGGAACCATGAGAGGAACCACCAGCTCAGTGCCTGGTTTCTTCCACACACACACACACACACACACACATCAGTGCAGATCAGTGCCTGGTTTCTTCCACACACACACACACACAGATCAGTGCAGCTCAGTGCCTGGGTTCTTCCACACACACATACACACACACACACATCAGTGCAGCTCAGTGCCTGGTTTCTTCCACACACACACACACACACACACATCAGTGCAGATCAGTGCCTGGTTTCTTCCATTGAAGACTGTTGTTTGTTCCAAACTTTTCCATTTGAGAATGATGGAGGCTACTGTGCTCTTGGGCACTTTCAATGCTGCAGAAATGTTCTTGTACCCTTCCCCAGATCTGTGTCTTCACACAACCCTGTCTTGCAGGTCTACGGACAATTCTCTCGACCTTGTGGCTTGGTTTTCACTCTGACACACACCATCAACTGTGAGGCCTTATATAAAGAGATGTGTTCCTCTCCTAATAATGTCCAGTGGATTCATGTAGACACAGGTTGACTCTAATCAAGTTGTAGAGGCATCTCAAGGGCCATTGGTAGAAGTAGGATGCACCAGAGCTCAATGGCAAGTGTCATAACAGAAAATGTAAATACTTATGTAAATTGAATATTTCAGTCTTTTATTTTTTATACATTTACAAAACACTCCAAACACCTGCTTTTTTGTGGGGTGTTGGAGTATTCTGTGTAGATTGATGAGAAAAGATAAATAGTTGAATCCATTTTAAGATGAGTCTAACACATAACAAAATGTGGAAAAAGTGAAACACTGTGAATGCTTTCTGTATCTAATAATTATAATGCACTGTACATGTATCTAATAATTATAATGCACTGCTAAGTAGAAGTTATACTAAGTAAGGAATTATAATTTAAGGC
This sequence comes from Alosa pseudoharengus, assembly GCF_046254945.1. Lineage (NCBI taxonomy): Eukaryota > Metazoa > Chordata > Actinopteri > Clupeiformes > Clupeidae > Alosa > Alosa pseudoharengus. The sequence continues at coordinate 494,647 of NW_027468685.1, forward strand.
TAAGTTAAACCTTAAATCTACTTTACACTAATAGAGTAAGATGATAACTGTCAAGATTATATATTAAATAAAGTAGAAGTCATATTGTGTTTAGTAATCAGTAACACTTTACTTGAAAGTATCTAAATAAGAGTGACATGACACTGTATTATTATAGCCAAGTCATAAATGTTTATGACTTCTGTCATTAAGTGTCATTCATTTTTGGTCATGACAATGACATTTGACATTGTTTAGGTTGTCTTGATTATGACAACTTGACATTAATCATAGTGACATTACCAGAAGTTGTCTTGGTCATGACAAGTTGACATTAAATATGTTTGGGATGTCCTTGTGATGACAACTTGACATTAACCAGGATGACATTACCAGAAGATGTATTTGTCATGACAGCTTGACATTACATTTGTTTGGAGTGTCATTATTAAGACAACTTGACATTAAACAGGATGACATTACCAGAGGATGTCTTTGTCATGACAACTTGACATGTACAAGGTTACTGACCAATTCTAGCACTTGGTCAGATAAAGCAGATGTGTGACAGGATATTTCACAAAACTGGCTGTCATGACACTATTATGACAGTGTGATGGGTATTAAGGCTTGTTTTGTAACACGATGACCAAGCTCAACACTCACACCCAGGAATTAAACAAGAAAGCAGTTTAATAAATGAACATCAACATGTAATTTGCAAGGCTTTGACTTGGAAAAACATTGTACAGAAACAGTTTAGAAATTCAAATAGGTCATGAAATCAACATTCAAACGGTTTAAAACCACTGGGTCATGTTGAGTGGACTATTGACATCTCACAAGCTGCTAGATTCTATTCAAGATGGGGAAAGTTTTTAGCCTAGGCAACTAGCACTCAAAGTACCAGCTAACCTGTTCTGAGTAACCTAGCTAAAGTTAGCTATGGTTAGCTACAGCTATTTCAGCTATTTATTATATAAGACTGACTTATAGGAAAACAACTGCCAGAGATAGACCTATATTTCCACAGAAAAATAAAGTTCTAACATGCTTGGTTTAAATTACCCCTTCTTTTTTATTCAAAGAACTTCGCTCCAGTAGTGGTATGCGTCTCTCCTTCGATCTCTTGTCTCTTCTCTAACAGTTGTCGTCGTCAGGATTCTCTTGACTTGCGCGTAGTGCACACGGAAATAGACGTGCAGTGCAGAGACATGACCGCACTGTGTATTCACAATATTAAAAAATATACGCATCCAGATACTAAGAGAACCAAAAGAGAAAAAAAATATTCCAAGGATGTATGGCTGTATGGCTATGTATCCATTCCCTTTTCTACAGTATTGGTGCGATTACGGTAAATTTGAGATTCCCTCTGAATTTTGAAATATGCGCCAATACGATCGGATACTAGTAGCAGGTTGATAAAGGATCTTTGGTAGTAGGCAGCAGAGCAGAATGTCACGAATGCAACAGTACAGTAACTTTGTTGTGGCAAATGTAATGTCAGCAAAACATTAACTTGTCCCATTGTCTTGACAAAGATGTTAACAGCACATTGGGTTCAAAAGGTTATTTGGTGTGCAATGACACATCTTATCCTTCATGATAATTTAAGGACAAATATAAGTATAAGTATAAGTATAAATTTGGTCTCTGCATTTATCCCAATCCGTGAATTAGTTAAACACACTCAACACACAGTGAACACACAGTGAGGTGAAGCACACACTAATCCCGGTGCAGTGAGCAGCCTGCAACAACAGCGGCGCTCGGGGAGCAGTGAGGGGTTAGGGAGGTGCCTTGCTCAAGGGCACTTCAGCCGTGCCTACTGGTCGGGGTTCGAACCGGCAACCCTCCGGTTACAGGTCCGAAGTGCTAACCAGTAGGCCATGGCTGCCCCTAAATTAAAATAAATGGTACCACTTTACCTAATTTATGTCATAATGGTGTTGTAGGTGCCAAATGTCTGTCATTGAATTTATGTTTAATTAATAATTATTTTGAAATGTAATATGTTTACGAATTCTGGTGTTTTCTAATATAATTTTTTGATGTCAGAATGTAACTTTACATAGTGTGATTACACTGTAGGCCATGGTGATGTGTTTGTTTAATTAGGTGCATGTCACTTTAAGGACATATGTTCAGATGAGAACGTGATTGGTGCACGGCGTGAGAGGTGAGGAGTTCCACGGTTTTTCTGACCGTGTCAGTCGTGTCAACCGTGAATTGTATCAGTTTAGTTTATACTGGGATGAAATATCTGTTCATGTGGCATTTGTTACAATAAATATACAAAAGACAACTGGAAGACAATATTTTGTAAGAACACACGTCAGCCATAGGACTCCTCTTAGATTGGTTTGTTTATTGGAAACGGACCTACAGGTGTCGTGACAGCCAGTTTTGTGAAATATCCTGTCACACATCTATCTGAACAAGTGCTAGTAACCTTGCACATCAAATTATAATTATGTCAACATGTCATGAACACAAAAAAGACATCCTCTGGTAATGCCCTCCTGTTTAATGTCAAGTTGTCTTAATAAGGACACTCAAAACAAATTTAATGTCAAGATTTCATGAAAAATACATCTACTGGTAACGTCATCCTGGTTAATGTCAAGTTTTCATTACATAGACATCCCAAACAAATTTAATGTCAACTTGCCATGACCAACACAACTTCTGGTAAATTTACTTTTATTAATGTCAAGTTGTCATAATCAAGACAACCCAAACAATTTCAACTTGTCATGAAAAAAACGAATGACACTTAATGACAGAAGTCATAAACGTTTATGACTTGTTTATAAGGTTTATGACATGTTCATGACAGTGTCATGTCATAGTTATGACAGTGTCATGTCAC
>NW_027468685.1:507500-552500 GCF_046254945.1 Alosa pseudoharengus
CTGTCAAAGAGGCTACGAAACCATCTCCGTACGTTATCGCTAATTAAACTCAGCTGACTGGTGTTAGCGCATAGCCATAGTTGCTGTTAAAATGCCTACTAGGCTAGCGCTGGGAATCTAAACACTTCAACACCGACATGTAGCCTAACATGTTCAAAACTACTGCGTGTTATGGGTTAAGACATATCATTTCTTGAAGCATTTGGGAACACACTGAATTAACTGGAAAGTAGAGTCCCTGTTAGATTAGCTTGCTTGCAAATGTCGTTGTCCATGACCTGGCAGTTTTATGGCAAGCGGTTTTAACATACCTTATGGCAAACCGCCTACACTGGGTAAACTTGAAAGCAGAGCTTACCATTGTGTGTGCATGCATGGTAAACTGTTTTAACATTTAAATGTATTATTCGTAGGAGCAATGAGATATTGATAGTAAATTGAATATAACAGTTCAATTTCATGTTCAAATTTGTCTCATCAATAAAAAAAGCAATTCATGCTTTAGACCATTTTAAAAACAAAGTACCGGTTCAGGCATCGTTTCGGCACCGGCACCGTTTTAAAAGTATCAATTTAGCACCGGTATCGGATAAAACCCAAACGATACCCAACCCTAACCCTCACACACAGACACACACACACGCGCATATACACACACACACACCCTCACACACAGATACACACACACACACACACCCTCACACACAGATACACACACGCATATACAGTGGGTCCCAGTTAAAAATTGACACTTCATTCACGGTCATGGTGAATGGTGAAATGTAAGTACAACTGCAGCCGCTTGGGGGCAGCATAGTCCGCTGTGGAGTTCCACGGTCGAACCAGACGGCGCATTCGACAGCAAGGGCTGTGATTGGCCGAGTTTTCAGTGCGTTTCTCTGTGTTTTTAGCAGCCCCTGCAACATGCTAGTCCACTGTAGCCTAAGCCTTGTACATAATGTTAAACATAGTTTTGGATTCAGTGACAAGATTTCTTGATTGTACAGTGTCTGTCTCTCAGTAATGTTTTAAAATGAGAGCTTCGTCAGCTGGCAGTAGGCTACTTTGTCGGTAGTCATGAGAAGTTCGCTTGCTAACAGAACATAAATATGCTGCCCAGAAACCTTGTGAATAGTTCTGATTTTTTTTACTACACTAACGAGGTTGAAATATAGACTTTGCCTACAGCATCTCCTTAACAGTAATGTTAACAAAATGACAGCATTCATATGACAAAGAAAAACGAATTCGGTCACTCAAGACTGTGCCACAGCAACCAGGGGGTTCACTCTTTATTACGACAACCCTCTATTACGACATACCGTTATTACGACATCCCTATATTTAGACATGCCCCTACTCCGACTTTTTTTAGTACCGCTATTCCGACATTACCAATCCTCATTTTCAATTTATCTCAGTTCCTGTATCCTATCCAATTCCAACATCCTAGATGCATGGATGAGCTGTAGTCATGTCATCTGCACCTGCATCTACATCAACAATCCACCCGCCATCCACTCCAAACAATGTTTTTCCCAATAATTGATATCGGCACACATTTCAGTCAAAACCTTAGGTGATTTTGAACTGGCCATGTGAATAAATGTTTCACATTATATGTAAAACACAGGTAGCTCTCCTCATTTTATTCTCTAAGCTCTCAGGGGAAAACGGTCGGAAACTCCATGCATCAAACAAACTGTGCGTGCAGGCCACCTATATTAATTCATTAATGGCCGTCAATCAATGGCCAATTGCGCAAAGACGGGTGGAATTCTTGCTTATTGCCAGAATTCTTGCTGCATATTTATTTAGTCTTCTTTCTCTCGACTCTAGGCTAGCGCATGCATTATCATGGCCCTATAATTGTGCAAAGACAGGCGGGATATCCGACGCTCCTTTTACAGTAAACCACTTCACAACGAACGTTCAAATAACCCCCAGAGTTCAGTGTCTATCAGTCCCAACATTTAGAAACATAATCGAAAAGTCCAAGCGTGAATTGGGTGTGTTTTGATTTTGAGAGAGACTGGAGAAGGGCCGTATGTCTCACAGCAACTGCGATAACCTTGTTTCTTGAAGGCTATCTTAACCTCCAAATATCCACATCTAATGAGGGTCGGCGACTATCCAATACCCAATACTATTTGCAATACCCTCGATATGAATATTTTCGGAAAGTTTAGTTTATGGCCGTTCGTGTGAGTACAATAACTTAATTTTGTAAATTTTACCAAAATGACTGGTTTCGCCTTGCAGGGTCACATTTCATTTGTTGCCTTATCTTTTTTTATTCAAAACAATTCGTAGGTATCTATACTCAAGTCTAATTACCACCAGACACAAATAATCATCACCTAGGTTAAATCTTCTCTCTCTCTCCAAAATCTCTTCCTCTGAGATGCACGCGCATAATTTAGACTACCCGACATTTCAAATGTGACTCTCTAATCAACTTGTTTTAGCTCTTAAACACGAAAAATACAATGTTCAACGGAGCTGGTGTGTGTGAGGCGCACTCTTGAAGACGCGACTAACCTTTCGGTTTCATTCGGTTAAAGCTCTTTATAGGCTATTATAGAATCCAATCCTGTCGATGCCCCTGCTATTTATCAATGTAGCCTTTTATTGTTTTTTTGCCATCAATCGTCTGAGCTGTGATGAAATCGTGTGTTGTTTAAAGTTGGGACGATTACTGTAGGCCTAGGCTATACTGCCCATATTGGAATAAAAAAAATAAAGGCCCACCCTAGGTCTACTTCGCAAAAGTCCACTCCGTTGAAAAATCAGGACGTTTGAAAAAAGGTCAAGTGCCGCTACTCCGACAATGGAAAAAAAAATGTCGCAGTAGTGGGACGCCTGAAAATTAATGTTAATGTCGCCACTTCGACAATTAGACGCCAATGTCTAAGTAGCGGCATGTCGGAATAGCAGCATGTAACCAGCAACCAGTGTAGGCTACAGTCCTACCCAATAGGCCTACCCGAAGCAGATAGCGTTGTCTGACGGTCGAGTGGGTTAATGCACGTATTTCCAGAACAGGTCTGCAACTTTCAGGCAGTTCTGAGTTCGAATCTAGGCAGGAGCAGAGCCATATAAAGGCCTAGGCCTATTGTTATCATTTTTTGCAAGGTGTTGCTCCTGGCAATACTTGTTTATAAGACGTTTGGTGATTAATTGATAGCTGTTTTTGAGACACATTAAACGTTCTTTATAATGAGCGCATCCGAGGAGTAAAACGACTGTTACGCGCTGTTACAACTGTAGGCTACAATGATTGCAATACAAAAATATGCGCGTGTTAGTTTAGTTAGTTTTGTGATGTTTTGCACTTTTGCCTCATGTGTTTTCAGGTTTGAGGGCTTTTTTGGCAAGATTGACCTTGGTTAGACTCTGCATATGTTATTTCTCCGTATGGAAAATAAAGTCAATTTTCGACACACGTCTGTTATTAGTTCAATAACAAGTGTTGCTTGTTAAAACATGTGACTAGTGAAACTCAAATGATTTTAGAAATATTTAGCCAAAGCCAAAAAGTGTTAGAGAAGGAGAGACGCCGGTGCAGCTCAGATGTCTTCTTAATTTTCTTTATTCTTTAGTAAAAGGTGCAGAACATTATTAAACTTTGACTAACGTTTCGATGTTCGTTAGTCAAAAACATCGACACATCGAAATGTTAGTCAAAGTTTATTTTTCGTTTGAATGTCGGCAAGCACCTGTGATGGGCTACACACACACACACACACACACACACACACACACTGCAGCGGTGTACCTGTGATGGGCTACACACACACACACACACACACACACACACACGCACACACACTGCAGGGGTGTACCTGTGATGGGCTACACACACACACACACACACACACACACACACACACTGCAGGGGTGTACCTGTGATGGGCTACACACACACACACACACACACACACACACACTGCAGGGGTGTACCTGTGATGGGCTACACACACACACACACACACACACACACACACACACACACACACACACACACTGCAGGGGTGTATCTGTGATGGGCTACACACACACACACACACACACACACACACACACACACACACTGCAGGGGTGTACCTGTGATGGGCTACACACAGTGTGCTTGCCCTGGTCCGGTCACCAACGTGAGCAGACAGTGGCATAAGCTATGCTGAACCTGGCTTGATCCAGGCATTCTAACAGTGCCTTTCAGTGTTGGAGCAGTGGCAATATCTCAAAAGCTCTAGGAGAGGCCTATTCAACTATTGGCTTGTGGGTTGAATGCGGTTCGTTGGATTTTACCTTTGGCCTGCCTTCGAATTTAGCTTCTATGACTGAGATCAAATCAATAAAATAAAATGACAGCAGTGATTGGCTGCAAAAATAAATAATGTCACGCGTCTTGCACCTCTCAAACTGGGCTATCAGGTAACCTACAGAAGAATTGAAATTATGAAATATGACCAAGGCATTAAAATGCTGCTTGTTTGTCAGGATACTTTTTCAATGATTTATTTTAAAAAAATATGAGCTATGAGTGTGAATGTTATATATTCCATCCCCTAATTATGTTTTACTGGTTTATTTGACAAATAATCTATATGGATTTACTCTATTTTGAGAGCCTGGGATTGTTTTGAGAGCATCTGTATCTCAGATGTATCTCGGAATAAAGGAATAAAGGAATACTTCATATTACTCTAAACCACCTTCTGTAAATCAACTGTATACTACTGTCTACATTGCACTATATTTCTTGTCTCTGTATATTTCATCCCCTTTCTATACTTTGCATCACATTACATGTATACATGCATCACAGCTAAGATCTTTGGTTGCTATGAAGGCCAGTCGTTCTAAATGGATGGTTGCTATGGCTAAAGGCCAGTTCTATCTCTGCCGTTGTCAAGCGGGCATATCCTAGAATTCTGATTAAGTTATTTTATTTGAAACATCTCTATTTTACCTAGCCTACTTCCATACATTGAGTCCCATTAAGCTTCATTCGCGCTTACCGTGATTCACGCAGCAACATTATTAAATTAATCTGTCACCATATGCCTACGTTTGCAAAGAGGAGAACATTTTAATTTGATTCACAATGAAACGTTACATTTAATGTACATGTTGATAATGAGTAGGCTAGTTTTGGTTGTTGTTGGTGGTGTTACTGCATCCCTTAGTTATGCCTACAATGTAACATTGTTCCCTCGCGATTGGAAGCTCCTTTCAAAACATTGCGACGTGAAATGCCACCACAAAAAACTGTTTGTGAATCGGTCTTAGTGAGTTAGGAGGAGTCCTCGCGACTTCTTTTAAGCTGTCACAGACTCAGGTGCTACTTTTAGGGCTAAAATTCTTTCTGAATTACTCTTAGTAAAAAAAAAATAGGAGTCCTAAAGTTACGAGTGACAAAGTTACGAGTACAAGCATCTCATATCAAATGATGGCATTACGCTAAGCAACATAAATCCCATACAGCAACATTTCTTTCCTATGACCTAGCTAGCTCACTTCTAGCCACTCAAGAAATGAATGATGTTAAATCTCCGCTTAGCATTCTAATAACAGAAGGGGCACATTTATGTTGACCACTACAACATGACTCATTATGTCTGTAACTCTATAAAACACTTACTTTCATAAAGGACGCACACCATCCAGCACATACACATGGAAACCGATATTTTAGGTACTTGGCCACAAACTCAAAACGTGTCTCTCTGAAGCTCTGTTCTAGAATCTTTTCTCTGAAGGCCGTTCCCAGCGTTGCTATGGGCAACATCAAATAAACAAAATGAGAGTTTTTCAGTATTAAATGTGTACGTGTGATTACGAATGGATGTGTGTGGTTTGCAATTAGAATAAACAAGAAATAACATTTCCAATAATTTCCCATTATAAATTACATAATATTTGCACCTTCCTTACTTGTGAAGCTCACATAATTCTAATGATGTCACCGTATGTATGTGAAATGTAATACAACGTTGCCACCTACAGTGGGCATCGCTTTCAAATGACCACTTCATTCGCGCATTACGCGGCGTGAAGCTGCGTGAAGCTTTAGTACCACTTTCAGCCACTGTGCGTCGCTCTGCCACTGTACATCGCTCTGCCTGCCGTCCCTTCTGAAGCAGGATCTACCATTAAACATAATTGTTGCCGAGAGTAATCCCAGCCTACGAATTCAATAACAAAATAAATCATGCATAATTAAACATTACCTCGATTTAGGCTACTTGGGTATGGCTTAAGGCTTGACTACACGGTGGTAACGAAAATCGAAATTTGCTGTCTACATTATTGTCAGTGTTGGGGTTAAAGCAATTACGCAAATCAAAACAATGATGTGATAATTGAGCCAGTAGAGAAATAACTGTTCAGAATTAATCTGTAGCCTTGGGTAGGCTTCTGCAGAAAACAATGTTGTTGCCGATTTAATACTATCTGGCGACGTTTTTAACAGGCTACGTAATAGAGGCTTAGACAACTATGACTCACCTTTTGGTTTCGTAAATTAATTTGCCCTACTTCTTGACTGTAATGTAGTCAATTGACTGCTTGACATGTCATTTTTATTTTTCTGTACAATAAACAAATACATCTGCTTTATGCCGCAGAATTACATTCATATTTGGCTGACTGCAGACGCGCCACTTCCCTCCCCATATTCCAAGATTAAGATAGTAGCCTATACAAAAAGCACTTCATAATATCATAAAAAAATAGTTAAAACGAATAGCTATTTGCAATTTGACAAAACACTGGTCCTCATTTTGCGAATGCGAGGACGATATGAGCCTGTTGCATTTAGTTAGATGTCCGAGTCACGCATAATGTTTGAAAACCACTGGCTCGTAATCACAATAATTTAACACACGACAGTTGGATAGCCTACTTCATCATGTCCCCATGCCTACATTTTTGTGAGTAGCATAGAGATCGTTAAAAACAATAAAGTACTTCACTTCACCATGCACCTTCGACAATACCTGGCCTACCTGGTATCATTACAAACATTATTCTGTGTCCTAAAATTGGCATATTTTATGGCATTGTGTCATGTAAGTTCGTTGCAAAATCTAGAGAAATGTGTGAGGTGGTCAGCGGGGGACAATTGAGACACACATTGGATTGTGTTATTACTTGAACATTCCACACTATCCACAGCTGTGGTAGGCCTATCAGGGGCAGGAGGATTACTGTCAGCGCAGGCTTTATATAAAATTCTTCAACAGAAGGCCTTGAATGTTGTCTTGTTTGTGGAGCGCTTTGCTTCGCTTCTGTAATCTCGGCTTCATTGAAAATGAGGGCTTCCCTCAATGACCCTCCGAGAATAAATAAAGGTTGAATGAATGAATGAATGCAGGCTTGCCCAAAATAAAGGCATGTGGTTTGCGCAGCCTACAGTAAATAACAGACCCGCCAGAATGTGCGTTATGATGCTTTTTTACGAGCAAGATGTTTTTGGTACCCTACGCACACTGCATGTTCTTAAATAACAATGATCATCAGTAAAATTCGACCATTTATTTGGGTAAATGGGCAAGCGTGACCACCTTGATTGGCTGATTGGCTGATGATTGTAACGCGGGCATGATTCCAAACACCTCCCTTACGATGATGAGTGACAGGTGACAGGTCTCAGAATGCGTGCGCTACACAAGGACGAAAGATGATGAATAACTGGGGCCGTAGGCTATTCACAAAGGCTTTTATCTTACTACTAGGAGTAGGCTACTCCTAAATCGCACTTAAAGATTTTAGCTTGGAGTTTTCTCTTAAAAGTTATTCCCAAAGCCTTTCAGACAAGTCCTAAACTAGGAGTGAGTCTTCGTGGCTATGGATGACGTCATTACTCATGCACGAGCTTGACTGAAGTGACCACCTTGATTGGCTGACAATTGTAACGCGGGAATTCCAAACACCTCTCTTCCGATGATGACTGACAGGTGACAGGTCGGAGAATGCGTGCGCTACACAAGTAGTGCGAAGGACGGAAGATGATTAATAACTGAATAAAAAGGCCTAGCCTAAATGAATAAAGAGTAAGGCAAAACAAATAGCCTAGTAGCCTAATGAAACATAGGCCTATGGATTGATGCAGTAGCCTACCTTTGCAACATTATTAAATGAATCTGTCACCATATCCCTAGGCTACGTTTGCAAAGAGGAGAACATTTTAATTTGATTCACAATTAAACGTTACATTTCATTTAAATGTTAACAATGAGTAGTTTTGGTTGTTGTTGGTGGCGTTATTGCATCCCTTTTATGAATGCAAAATTGTTCCCTCGCAATTGGAAGCTCCTGTTGCGCATAGGCTACGCATTTCAAAACATCGCAACGTAAAATGCCACAAAAAAGCTGTTTATGAATAGGTCTTAGTGAGTTATGAGTCCTCTTGACTTAAGCTGTCCCAGACTTAGGTGCTACTTTTAGGTCTAAAATGCTTCGTGAATTACTTTTTGTGAAAAAATTAGGAGTCCTAAAGTTAGGAGTGACACGCCCATTATTTTTAGGAGTTGCTCCTAAATTCGCCAGTTAGGAGCTACTTTTAGCCTTAAAATTCTTTGTGAATACGGCCCCTGAATAAAAAGGGCTAACCTAAATGAATCAAGGCAAAACAAATAGCCTAGTAGCCTAATGAAACATACGGATTGATTTAGTATCTTTGTAACATTATTAAATTATTCTGTTACTATGCCTACGTTTGCAAAAGAGAACATTTTAATTTGATTCACAATAATGTTACATTTAATTTACATGTTGACAATGATTAGCCTAGTTTTGGTTGTTGTTGGCGGCGTTATTGCATGTTAGTTATGCCTACAATGCAAAATTGCTTCCTCGCGATTGGAAGCTCCTGTAGCTGCATAGGATTTCAAAACACGGCAAGATTCCGCAGGTTTGTGATATAGGTCTGTGAGTAAGGAGTCCTCTTGACTTCTTTTAAGCTGTCAGAGGTGGGAAGGTGTGATTTTTTGGGGGCAGGGCCGGATTAACTGGGCACAAATGTCTGATGGCCCCCCCTTCCCCCCAGCCAACGTGAATCGGGTGGTTAGTTAATAGGCCTATCGTGAAGATTTTTCCTGCCATCTAAGGCACGAGCGCATCTGTGAGGCCAAGCCTCACCAAGTAGCTCGTTTGCTTACAACTAACATTCCATTTAATTAAACTGCTTTATAGGCTATGCCGAAATAGTTTTCAACATTTTGAATATTAGTGTCGGGTGAATTGAAATGTTCTCAAAGTAGCCTTATGGCTGAAAGCTGCTTGGGATCCCCCCCGTCAAGCAATATAACCATACAAACGCGCTTCCTGCACTCATTGTTTCAAAAGGAGTAATTTTGGCTTTGTCAGAACTGAAGAGCTGTGGATGGCACGGCACGGTATGCCCAATGAAAATAAATGAACGCAACACAACACAGACCCCGCTTCTCTCGCGTCAGTCACTGACATGAACGAAACACAGAACCCGCTTCTCTCACGGCAGTCACTGACAGTAGCCTAGAATAAATGCATGGGGAAAAACACTTCCCCATGACAAAGACATCGTAAAACACTGAAAGTTAATATTTTGTCACTAGCAACATACATCTGTCCTTTGTCAAATGTATTATGTTCCAAGTAGCCTATGCATAATTCTGCTTCAGTTGAACAAATACATTTGCTTATTTCACAGAAAAATATAAATAGCCAGTTAGGGTCTACAGTGCAGAGTTGGTAAGTTATGGTAGGCCAACTTGCAGTGAACATACAAACAGGGGAAATTATTTATCTTGCAGCTGAGTAGCCTCAGGTGCGCACGTAGACATAAGGCCGAACATGCAAGCGCCAATCGTGCGCTCACGACAATCACGCCGTTAAACTTAAATAGGTTAACATCACTCTAAGTTCGCCTTCAAGCAAGGAAAACGATGATTTGAAGACATCTGTTTCGTTGGAAGGGCAAGGGGTAGCAACAGGGCAACACAGAGACAGGCCCCGATGGCAGGGCTGTTATGAGAGTATTAAAGGAACCATATGTAAGATTGTGGCCAAAACTGGTACTGCAATCAGTTTCAATTTACTGTAGAGTGGTGTATCCCTTCCCCCTCCCCGCTGACTCGAGGTTGCCAACCCAGATGCCGAAACATTATTGACTTTGTGATTAGTAGATAGGTGGAGGGTGGCGCATCAGGCCAAAACACAACATGACATGACAAAACACAACATCAACATCAGTTGAGGGCTGCAACTTCACTTTTTAAATGACAATATCCTGGCCGGACTACTGTTGTCAGTGATATAAGTATTTGAAATTAACAGGATTTCTTAATTTCTAGTGACATATCAGGGCCATTTTATGATTAATTGAAATACATTTCTTACATACGGTTCCTTTAAAATATGGGATATTCTACGGGAAAACATTAAAACGGCAAGACAGCGGGGGAAAGTTAAAATACGTGATAAACACGGAAAAAGTTGGCATGCATTGTTTCGGTCCCCGTGCACAGGGATTATTTATTAATCACATATGATTATTTGTGAAATTGTGCAAACAGGCGCAACACATTTGAAAAGGAAGGGCTGGTAGCATGCAAGCTCACAGGAAAGATTGATTTAGTTATCACAAAGTGTGTGGCTGTGGCGCGGGCAGAAGACAGCGACAATTGGCAGGGGATGGTCATGTCTTTTTTAACAATTCTGTCGGAGGGTCATTGAACAATTTCTAGCAGGCAAGAGAGGGTCATGCAACTTCCAACTAAAGCACTCAAAATTCCTCCGCTGGCCCCTTCAATAAATAACGAACAGTCCCTAGATTGCTGCTGGGCTATATGTCTTGGTTCTGTTAACAACTCATTGTCAAACGCATAGCCTATCTCGCTGTTGCATCCATTACAAACAAACATGCAATGTGAACGTCTGGGATTGGGGAGAGCACTAAATGCTCTACTGAATAAGCACGAAGTCAAACCTTTAAATGAAAAACACTCTTTAATAATCCAAAAAAATAAACCGCTAATGAAGTAAACTTGTGACCATCAAAAATCATTTATCGCTTGTAACTCCGTGATACCAGGACGTAACAGGAAGGCATTTGGCTGAGCAACGGAGGTTAATATGCTCCATGTTTTGTCCAAATGATGACTGTCTATCATCGTTGCACTCGGAGAAAACCGGAATGTTTCATTCGTCCCCCGTTTCAATCGTCCCGGTTGTACCTACTCAACACGCAGATAGAACCTTATTATTCTAAGGTAGCGAAATAGCGTTCAGCATGATTCATGCCCAATTAATTCCCCGTTAAAGTGTTCGCCTTTGTAGTTTGGTTTCGTGATAGCCTATGATAAACGGCTTATGGCCAAATATGTGAAAACGTTAAAATACAGTACGTGATAAAGTTGACAGTGATTTTTTCATAATCACTTTGGAGGGTCATAGAAAAATGTATTGCTGGCGAGGGAGGGTCACGTCTTTTTGGACTAATGCTCCCAAAACTCCTCCGGTAGCCCCTTAAATAAATAACCAACAGTCCCTAATGAAGTAAACTTGTGACCATCAAAAATCGTTTATCGCCTGTAACTCCGTGATAACAGGACGTAACAGGAAGGCATTTGGCTGAGCAACGGAGGTTAATATGCTCTATATTTTGTCCAAATGATGTCTGTCTATCATCGTTGCACTCGGAGAAATTAAACAAATGTTTAATTTGTCCTGCGTCTCTACAGCTGCAAACGGGATTCACTCGCAGTTAACAAAATATTTCTTTATTAGGGCAAGGCAGGCATATTTCTGGCTATTACATTATTTCTAAACCAGTCTGCTAAAGTCTGTAGTGAAGTCTGTGTAGGGTTTTCCAGGCTCCATTTCTTTTTACGAGACACCCTGCTCACTTGAGCCCTCTACCGGTTGTTTGGGTTGTTGCAGCGTCTCACTGGAAAAATACAAATTAAAGTTGCGTGATACCGCGTGATCCCACGCGCAGACCACGAGTGAAGCTGGACAAGTCGAAGCACTGCCCACTGTAGCGTTCAGATGTATTTAACATTAATGTGACATTTCCGGCTTGTACTGTCGTCAAATCCATGCTTTGAGGAAAACAATCTTTTTATCATAGTTTCCTCTTCAGTGAGCGATTACCAGGTCGTTTTTGTAACAGAGATGGCTGTTTTATTGTCCCTAGGTTTACAACACCTAATATTAATACGTATGGAAATCAAGTTAACGCTGCCGACCACTGTTTGTCTATTACATGGCCCAGAATGCCTTGCATGTCTTTACAACAAAACAACCCAGTAAAACCTAATTTCCCGTAAACATATGAATTTGCATACTTGTAACATTTTTAATAATACTCTCCCATCATGACATTTAACAATAAGGAAAAATTTTATTTGAAAACCGTCAATGTGAAAACAACTGTATTATGTAAGCTATATATAGCTACTGTTCTCCTTGCTATTTCAGTTCGTAAGTCCATACTATCCCATGGCAGAGCAAGGATTTCATGATTGGGCAAGGCTGCCCAGAGACATTGTGGCTGGCCAGAGACATTGTGCATACTTGGAAGGCATTGTGATAGAAGTGCAACTGCAAAGGTGAAAGGGGAGTTACCAAATATGAGTGGGGGGTTTGCCAAATGCTGGAAACTTTTGGAATATTTCTTTTTTCTCTTTTTTAGCTTATGCACCCTCACATTGGAGTCCCGAGTTCATATACAAAATTTGGTATCGATATGTGACAGTGTTCCTGAGATATGGACGACTTCCTGTTTCGGAGCTTCGCCGCCGATTTCGTTTGGCTGTGACGGGCAAACGCTTCTGAAAATCAAAAATCCTTTCTGTAACTTTTGTGAGGCTTGGTCCAAGGATCATGTACGTCAAGTTTCGTGAAGTTCGGACCAAATTTGTGACCTGTGAAACTTTAGTTTCGCTTTCTATTCAATCCAATATGCGGAAGAATGACAAGGGTCAGTGACATCATTTTCAATTTCCACACTATACCGGTTCCGGCCGGACGTTCCAGAGTTGGACCGGTGGTGATATCTCAAAAGGTCTTGGAGCAGGAGCTGGCCAAAAATCGGGCTTACAGGAATAAGAAAACTTAAGAAGAACAATAAGTGTGCTGCTTTCAGCAAGCATAATAATAACAAAATGATCATTAAAAAGAGAGAATAATAAATGAAATGTATAATGATACAGTATTACTATATATACTATACTGTATATTTATCAATGTGCTATCATGGGTATTGATTATTGATATAAAGCAAAGCATGTCACAATATGGGTCACTCACTTCCTCGATTTATGACATGTTAACAGGTACTGTGCAGCGAGTTTTACACAACTTGTATGCTCTCCCAAAAAGTATGGGAGCTTGTCTTCATTTTCTAATAGTTCAAATTGAGGTATAATTTGGCTGAATTGAAGGAAATATTGGTTCCTGACTGTGCTGAATTTACTGCATTCAGTGAGGAAGTGTTTTTCATCTTCTACTACTCCGTCACTGCACTGCAAACACAACCTTTCCTCCCTAGGAAGCCAGGTTTGCCTGTGTCTTCCGATTTCTAAGGCCAGGGAGTGTTCACTTAATCTATAAGATGTTAGTAATTTTCTTTGTTTGTACTCTGTAATTTCTTTTAAATAAGATCCAAATTCATAATTGGTTTTGATTTTTTGGAAACATTTCAATTTGTTGGATTGTTCAATATTGTTTAGCCAATATTTGTAGTACTCATCTTGTGTAGTTTTTTCAATGAGTTTTAGTTTTGCCTGCATAATGTCCATTACATTTAGATCATATGTTGCTGTTAGGTATTGAAAAGGATCACTCTCTGGGTGTTTTCGTCTTTGTAGAAGGGCACTATAATGACATTCATTGGTGTTGGAAAAAAGTAAATGATAATAAAATTTGGATGTTCTTTTCTGTATATCGGTTAAGAGAGGAAATCGGCCAAGTTCTGCCCTGCAAGCAAGATTTGATGCATGTCTGTGTACTCCTAGGATGTTTTTGCAGACTTCAAGATTAAATATTTCAATTGGACTTTTGTTCCATGCATCATAATTGAATTGGTACTTGGTGCCCCAAATCTTACTCCCATACAAAATAATGGGTTTGAGAACCCGAGTTAAAAATTTTCAGCCACAATCTGACTGGAGGGTTGAATTGGTATACCGATTTTTTTATTGTGTAGTAGGCTTTACGTGCTTTATCGGTTAAGTCTTTTATTGCCAAATCGAAACTTCCTGATGACGAAATTGTCAGGCCCAAATAGTTATAGTTTGTCACCTAACAGAGCTTATCTCCCCCAAGGGTGAAGTCATTCTTGCTCCCTTTAGAGTGAGCTTTTTTCTGAAATATCATTACCTTGGATTTATCTATATTTATTGGGAGGTTCCAGGTTTGAGAATAGTTTTCTAGAATTGAAAGGCTCTCTTGTAAACCCTCCTTACTTGATGATAGCAGTAGCAAGTCATCGGCGAATAAGAGGCATTTCATTTCCATCCCCTGTACTGTGAGTCCTGAATATTTCGATTTCTCAATGTCTGTTGCGAGATCATTAATGTATAAGTTGAATAGTGTTGGGCTTAAACTGCAACCTTGTCGAACTCCTTTAGCCTGTTCAAAGTATTTCGTTCTTTTGTCATGGATTTTCACACCTGTTGTTGTACATATCTTTGATGATGTCATAAGTTCTTCCTCCAATGCCATTTTCAATTAGTTTTAATGAGAGACCATCATGCCAAACTGAGTCAAAGGCTTTTTTGAAATCAATGAAACAACCAAATATTTTTCCTTTATTTTTATTGTGTACATATTTATCTAGAATTGTTTGAAAAGTATATATATGGTCAGTGGTTCTGTGCTTTGGCATGAATCCAATCTGACAGCTACTGATGACCTTATTTTCCTGCAGAAATTCCATCAGTCTGGTATTAATTATATTGCAGAACAGCTTTCCTAAATTGCTGTTTATGGTAATACCTCTGTAATTATTTGAATTGAATTTATCTCCGTTTTTGAAAATTGGGACAATTTGATTTTCTTTCCATAATTGGGGGAAAATGGCCGACTGTTAAGATTAAATTGAAAAGTTTATGAATGGCGTGCATCAATATTGGGCTGCTATACTTTAGCATTTTGTTGTATCCCATCAGATCCACATGCTTTTTTATTTTTGAGGGATTTCATATTTTTGGTTAGCTCAATTAAGGACACAGGGGTGTCTAAGCTATTCCGATTGCATTTTACTTCTGTTTCTAATTTGTGTAATTTGTCGATCAGTTGAGTTTGGAGAGGATGTAATTCATCTTTACTGTAAAGGTATTTAAAATGATCAGTCCAGATGTTTGCGTCACATAGGGGAATAAGTTTGGGTTTTTTGGAAGTATCTACAGTGGGTCCCAGTTAAGTTTGAACGGGTTCCTTCAGGAATCACGCACCCCATTTTCTCAGCAGAAATGGCACAAACTGCAGTTGACACAAACAACCACAAGGTGTCACTTTGGAGTTCTGCCACTACTATTTTTGATGCGATCTGACTTACTGCTTCGATGCAGTTTCCAAGTCAGTAGAACAATCAGAGAAAGCTGAGCCATTACCAAACATATATGATAATACAATAGCGTGAGTTTATATATCTTATACCCTATTTGTCACGGTTACTTTTAGATTTGATAGTGTAACGATAAGCGCATGAGACTTTCAGCGGGGGCACGGGAACTTAAATTGCATGCCTGTGATTTTTTTAAACAGCTAGACAAATGATTTAGCTAATTGATTATAGCCTGTACACCAGCAATTGTTGAACATTTACCTGTACAAGTACATTGACAGTAGCCCAGCCTAACAAGCATGTTGCATATTGTAGGCCTACTGTAAAAATTTCACTTAAATTGCAACCGTGTTTTTTCTTTTCTTTTTGAGCACGTCCGAATCCCTGGACATAACGCACTGGACCTTATAATAGGCTCGAGATATAATTCCAAAGGGGGCAGATAGGGGCCTACTGCACTTAACACTTAAAAAAGATTGAACGAAGCTTTCCAAAATTTGAAATTGCGATCAGTGACTGGCATCGGGTGAACGAAGCTTTTCGAAGTTGAACAGGCTATTAAAAACTATTTGCGCACCTCAATGTCACAGGAAAGACTGGGCTCTCCCTTCTATGAATTGAAAAAGATGTTATGCTACCTGCAAACTGGCCTATGATTTCATTGCTGAGTTTGCGGCAAAGCAAGATATGGCGAGTCAGTGTCATTTATTTGTCCATGTTAGCCTACAGACCAGTTTCCATAGTGCACATCTTATCAACAGTTTGAATGCCGTGTGTGTTTCTGCTCATTGACAAATACCGTTCAGCACAATGATTCATGCCCAATTAATTTCCCCTGTTAAAGTGTTCGCTTTGTTACACTATTTGGTTTCGTGATGTAGCCTATGATAAACACCATATGGCCAAATATGTGACTCAGCTAATGTTATAGGCTATACAATTTCCCCTCTTAAAGACAAGCTGGTGTAGCTTATTAGACTAGGCTACTATTAAAATGCACCGACTGTAGCCTTGGCTATGTGTAAAGTAAGCTATCGCATGATTTCATGCACATAAGTTCATGCATCTGTCAAGTTCGCACAGGGTCTTGCACCCCCTTGCGACGGCCCTGCAGCTCCTCCTAAGACAGCGAGGAAAAAGTTAAAATACACGATAAACCCGGGAAAAGTTGACAGGTTTGTTTCGTCCCGGTGATTATTTGTGAAATTGTGCAAACGACAGCCTTTTCAAGGCATTTCAAGGAAGGAGTCGTAGCATGCAAGCTCCCAAATTGACCCAGTAGCCTACAGAAGGCATCAATAGCCTAAATTGTTGGGACTGGGGAGGGTCATGCGTTTTTTCTCAATCATTTTGGAGGGTCATAGAAAAATTTCTTGCTGGCGAGGGAGGGTCACGTTTTTTTTGACTAACGCTCCCAAAACTCCTCAGGTAGCCCCTTAATTAAATAAATAACGAACAGTCCCTAATTGATTAATAGCCTAGGCCTACATCAGCAATTGTTGAACATTGACCTGTACAGGACATTGACAGTAGCCCAGCCTAACAAGCAAATGTTGCAAAATACATCAAAAGACGCAATTAATCAGAAATAAATAATGTAATCTGCATCGCTTTATTTAACAAACTGCAAGCAACAAGAGGGTTGAGTTCGCTGTGAGGCCAAACCCAAGAGCAGAGCCTATCTGTTAAGGCACTCGATAGGCTATAACGAGCTGTGTGCGCCTGGAAAGACAATAGAAGATGCTTTCTGAATAGCACAGCGAAGACGGCTCTGGTCATCCCATACCCTCCCCCCACTTCCTGTAGCCTACCATTATGACTTTGCTGTTTTGGGACATTAAGCTTTTTCACGTTAAGCCCCCCTCCCCCACCCCCTTCTTTCACAAGCTGTGGGGAGCGTGGGGCACAAAGTAACACTTTTTGGTAGACAAAGGAGGGTTCTCCGCGCTTCTGTCGTTTGGCCACAATCCGTTGCAACCAGACCAGGACAGATATTTTAGAGCAGGGGTGTCAAACTCATTTTCATTGAGGGCCACATAATCGGCGAACATGTGCATGATGCAACCATGAAATCGGTATTGCAGTATGGCTTATTCAAAATTGCTGTGAAATAATGGTCCTAACCACTTTAAAACAGTGTGGCTGAAATAAAAAGCAAACAGCCTACAACAGTAACATTTTCAAATGCAACTTCTAGGCCTACAGTATTAGTTAACAACTGATCAATATGCATTCATGGACTGACATTGATGAGAATAAACTGCAGTCAATAATGTGCATAACAATGTCCATAACACATATCACCACTAAAATTAACTGTGGCTAAGAAAGGTACTCTGAGTGTGTGTGTGTGTGTGAGAGAGAGAGCTATGGTAGGTACACCCACCCACCCCCACCCCCGCAAAAACAAATTCACGCGTGTACAATATTTGTCCGTTTCCCGGTTTTAGGTCCGTGCATTGCAAAAAAAGACAATATCCACATGCAATAATACAACAACAACGTCTACGATGACCTATTCATTTGGACAAATTGATACAGCCCTATAGCTAAAGTTACCTTTAGTTTTGTTCTAGCGTACGGTGGCGTCTGGCTTTAAACAGCTGTAATCTAACGTTCTGACAAGCACACCAATTGCCTACCTTGTTCTCGCCCATCAGGAATAACTCCTCTAGCTTTGCTGCCTCCATCCTTTCTGTTTTCGTTGTTTAAACTTGTGATATCCATAACTAGTGAATTAGCCCAACATTGTGTGCTGATAACCATATATAGATAGCCGAGTAAAAGAAAACAAGTAGCCTAGTTGTGCCTGCGTGCGTATTCTGTCTCCTGCTCAAACAAAATGTGTGCGCGTTAATTTTGATAACGTGTTCACTAACTTTACGCAATAGAAAATTGTAAATAGCCTGATGGCATGCAGCTAATGGGATATAGTTGGGAAGGTATGGTGAGCCAATTTGGTGTGATACACATTACACACACACAAGGGAAGTTTTCTCTCGTTGTTGAGGGACTGACGTGCGGGCCGTTCAAAATCATTGTGCGTGTATGTTTGACACCCCTGTTTTAGAGAGGAGAGACGCCGGTGCAGCTCAGATATCATCTTAATTTTCTTTATTCTTCAGTAAAAGGTGCAGAACATTATTAAACTTTGACTAACGTTTCGATGTGTCGATGTTTTTGACTAACGAACATCGAAACGTTAGTCAAAGTTTAATAATGTTCTGCACCTTTTACTAAAGAATAAAGAAAATTAAGAAGACATCTGAGCTGCACCGGCGTCTCTCCTTCTCTCTAACTTTTTTTGGCTTTTGGCTAAAATCATTTGAGTTTCACTAGTCACATGTTTTAACAAGCAACACTTGTTATTGAACTAATAACAGACGTGTGTCGAAAATTGACTTTATTTTCCATACGGAGAAATAACAAATAATATGCAGAGTCTAACCAAGGTCAATCTTGCCAAAAAAGCCCTCAAACCTGAAAACACATGAGGCAAAAGTGCAAAACATCACAAAACTAACTAAACACGCTCATATTTTTGTATTGCAATCATTGTAGCCTACAGTTGTAACAGCGCGTAACAGTCGTTTTACTCCCCGTATGCGCTCATTATAAAGAACGTTTAACGTGTCCCAAAAACAGCTATCAATTAATCACCAAACGTCTTATAAACAAGTATTGCCAGGAGCAACACCTAGCAAAAAATGATAATAGGCCTAGGCCTTTATATGGCTCGGCTCCTGCCTAGATTCGAACTCAGAACTGCCTGAAAGTTGCAGACCTGTTCTGGAAATACGTGCATTAACCCACTCGACCGTCAGACAACGCTATCTGCTTCGAGTTGGCCTATTGGGTAGGACTGTAGCCTAGACTGGTTGCTGTGGCACAGTCTTGAGTGACCGAATTCGTTTTTCTTTGTCATATGAATGCTGTCATTTTGTTAACATTACTGTTAAGGAGATGCTGTAGGCAAAGTCTATATTTCAACCTCGTTAGTGTAGTAAAAAAAATCAGAACTATTCACAAGGTTTCTGGGCAGCATATTTATGTTCTGTTAGCAAGCGAACTTCTCATGACTACCGACAAAGTATACTGCCAGCTGACGAAGCTCTCATTTTAAAACATTAGGCTACTGAGAGACAGGCACTGTACAATCAAGAAATCTTGCCACTGAATCCAAAACTATGTTTAACATTATGTACAAAGCTTAGGCTACAGTGGACTAGCATGTTGCAGGGGCTGCTAAAAACACAGAGAAACGCACTGAAAACTCGGCCAATCACAGCCCTTGCTGTCGATTGCGCCGTCTGGTTCGACTGTGGAAAGCCACAGCGGACTATGCTGCCCCCAAGCGGCTGCAGTTGTACTTACATTTCACCCAGCTGCGTGAATCACCATTATCGTGAATGAAGTGTCAATTTTTAACTGGGACCCACTGTAATTTATTCCATAGTTCCCAAAATGAGTTTTGGTCTACAATATTTTCCTCAATATTTTGTAGCTTTCTTCTCATGTACATAGCTTTTTCTGTCTTAGCAATGATTTATATTGGGTAAGAGCTTGTTGGTATAAGTACCGTGTGTTTTGGTCTGCAGGGTTCCTGTGCTTTTTATTTGATAGAGCTCTTAATTGTTTTCTTGAAATCTGACACTCTTTGTCGAACCATTCATTCTTTGCAATAGGGATACAGAGTTCCCTATAATTGGGAATGGATTGGCATACATGTCCTTCTCTACTCCATGTTTCTAGCACTATGATAATATCTGAACTATATACAAGATTTACAAAGTCAGGGTGTGTACTCTTGTCACCAAAAGCAGACGAGTACAACCCTTGTATGTTATAGCTAGTGATTTTAAGTGATGTCATTTGTTTTTTGTATGATGTATACATATTAGTTTGCCAGAAATAGTAATGTTTTACTACTCAAGTACATCAATTTAATAGCTGAGGCTAGAACTATTTATGTAATATGTTACTAAAAGACAAAGGGGGGAAAAAAAACATACATACATACATATGACCCATAAGGTCATCATGGCTTGTATGATTTTCACATATGGACTCAGACAAACAGACATACAGGACAGGGACAAGTAGACAGACAGATAGATGCTTGGAACTGTTACACATATATCTATAACATATACCCCCACCCACATATTCATCCTTACCCCTTCTAACCCCTCAGGTGCACACACACACGTACACAGACACAAGACACACACACACACACACACACAGACTAGTCACATAACCCCCCCCGAGGGTCTACAACCACTAGTGGAACAGATTGTCACATATTAGTTGTAGCATTGTTTTTATCTGTGTGAGATCAGTACCTCCTTTTGATAAAGCAGCTGCATAGGTAGGCCTATGCGTCCGCTCTGAACTTTGTCCATCTCTGCTGACCTTACTTCTCTCCAGATTAAGGGGTCTTTGCCTATTCAATGTAGTGTCTTTGATGGTTCTAGCAAAGAGCTTCATGCCCTCCTTGTGTATGTGTAGATTGTCAAAGATTTTTGATGTTGATGTCTTTGTGATGTGCAATCTGAACATTTGGTATTTGAACACAGGAGGACATGATTTTGTCGTTGATTTTGTCTGTGATCCTTTTTGGTATGTCGCGCCTAGGCAGCAGAGATGAGAGGATTACTTTGGCATTTGGGTACATTTCTGTTGTCATCTTGATGACGTTAATTAATGCGTCGGCTACATCGATCTCCCTTGACTTGAGGTAATTTGTCCCTGTGTGGATGATTATGTGGGATGTGTTGTGTAGAGTGCCTTTTAGCAGTATGTCTCTTACTGCATTTGTGGTAGGACACCATAGTTTTTTTACATTTCGTCGTGGGAAAAGACGTCTTTGGTCACACAAAATGAAGATGTTGTCTTTTCGCTGATTTCTAGGCCTGGTCTCTTGTTGACCATGTGTGTGTGTGGTCTCCTCTTTGAATAAGGTATAGTCCTGTTCCAGTTCAGCCAAGGTGTCTCTTAGTCCCTTGGAGTTGGGGGTGGAAGCGATCTTAGGACCTGTATCACCAGATGTGTAGATGGTGGGGCCTTTGAGTTCATTTTTAAAGTCTGTCACAACTGGTGATGCTACTGTAACCCTCACCTCCAGATCTCTTTTACAATTCACGGTGTCACATTTCAATTGTTTAAATGAACTCTGAAAATGGTTAAAACTGGCTTCAGTTCCCTGCACCATTATAGTCCCATTGTGATACAGGTTAACTGTCAGCTTGATCCCCTTTTCCTCTTTCAGTATTATCTGCCTTCCTCTGCTGATGCCTCCTTTCTTCACACATTGCATGGCATTTCAGAGGGTGGTGTGCCATGCTGTGGGATGTTTTGTGAAGAATAAAAGGTTGCACAGGACCTTGCTCTCTTCAGGTCCCATGTAATCAGCAATAAGGACTTCTGGATAATCTCTCATGATGCTCTCTTTGATCTGTTTCTTTTCTTTGGCTGATTTGATAGTCTTTATGTCATTTTCAGTTCATCCTCATTTTTAAAAGATGCCTCTGCTTTGGCCATGTTTTTATCCAGTCCAGCATCCATTATGATGTCATCAAATGGCAGTTTGGCTAACTTTGCTAGCGTTTAGCTATTCCTATAAACTTATAGGTCTTCTTGAAAGGCTTTTTGTAAGCTTTTGAGGATTTTTTAAGAGGTCTTACCTTGATAGTCTTCTGCCTCTATAGTTCCAAATCCAAATCCAATTATTTATATTTTCTTTGAGTAGTTTAAACATACATTTTCTGGCAAAAATTCTCTTTTTTAGGAGCTCATTGCTTCTGCTGCTGGTTGTCCATAGATATATATACTGACTAGATGTCACCTTCTGCTTCTCAGCATGCGTCAACACCGCCGCCATCTTGGAGCGGGGATCTGAAGCTCTAAACTAGTTCTCCCGTATTGTCAGTGTTATCTATTTAGCGACGCTTGGCCATCCCCAGCGATAGAAAACCTTTTTTAGCGATTAGCGACAAATTTGGGAACTTCTCACAATGATGGCAAACTCGGTTTCATTGTTGAAACGTCAGAAAATCACCTTTCTCATGGCTTTTTCATTTGTGAATTAAGCTACATCTCGTTCGCCCAAAGTATTGACCCATGATTTTAAAAGTAACGACTGGCCGATGTAGTAGCAGACCATGTTAAAGCACGGAAGTAAATCTTCTACAGATCTACAGCAACTTCTGGTGAGATTACAACTTACATGAGTCAACGAGACGAGAGGTATGTGGCCTCAACCAGAGTCTGTCTACGGAGATCCTGTATACTTTCATTGTATCGAACCTGGTTGCAGTTCACTCATTGTTCCTCTAGGGGCCGCCGATAGCTAGTGCAGAATGAATGGGAGTCTATGGGGCTAGACGGGTAAAATGTATCTTTATTATCGTCAAAAGCTTAGTTTTCTCTAGACTTGACCATAAACACATGCCTGTCAGTTGGAACAACCCAAAAAACTAGATAGTTGCTTGAGATTTTGACGATTTATGGTGATTTTATTTTCGTTAGATCTTTGCCTAGATTGACGCTAATGCATTATAGAGGAGTGGATCACCGTGGCAAGATGGCGTCTCGATTGACGCATTCGTTCCAATGAACAGCAGTAGTCGACATCTAGTCAGTATATATATCAGGGG
Source organism: Alosa pseudoharengus (assembly GCF_046254945.1). Lineage (NCBI taxonomy): Eukaryota > Metazoa > Chordata > Actinopteri > Clupeiformes > Clupeidae > Alosa > Alosa pseudoharengus. The sequence continues at coordinate 530,718 of NW_027468685.1, forward strand.
TGGGCAACTAATTTCCCCAAGGGGCCACATGACAAACTGGGACTGTTGAGGAGGGCCGGACCCAAAATACCGAACTCAAGTCTGAACTCAATTCTGTTCATTCTATTCTGTTCTTGTATAACATTAAGTAAATCATATGGTTTTGTTTACTAGTCGTAAGAACAGATGAAAATGTGAGGGAGACAAAGGTAAAACAGCAATATTTAATCTATGTCCAGTATTTAATCCTCATTCTCGAAAATTATTTTTTGACATTGACATTTTTTTCAGTTTTCAAAGACTGATATAAAAAAGTACTACAATATCTATAGGCTAGGTCATGAAAATGTGAAGGAGTCAGTACAACCTAGGCCTGTGCCACCATTTCATCAACACTCAGCAATATTTCATCATTAAATCATCATTAAATTAACTCTTTGCAGAATTAGACTACGAAAATGTGGACCAGACAATAGTAGGCTGTCATTAGTTAATCAACATGCACAAAGAAAACTATTTTTTAAATGTAGGCTATGTTTTTGCTTTAACTTTATGCACATAACTGTGATTGGTCAACTCGCTCTGTGTGTTGAGCCGGCTGCTTCAAGCAACCTGTGGGTAGTAGCATCATACTAGTTCGCTAACATAAGCTTTGCAAATAAACTCGGACATATTTTGGTTACAATTACGGGGTTATCCGATTGTAAACTGTCTATCTGCCAGTAACGTTTTGAAATGAACACTTCGTATCGCCAACGAGCAGCAGTAGGAGTTCGTTCTAACAACCTTTGCGGTGGTAAACGACGCAGACATAAGAGACACAAAACTTTGAAAGGTTTACGCCGACGTAAAGGCAACTGCATTGTGTCGACGCAGAAGCATAAATTCTATTCACCAGCACATCAGTGAGGGTGTTTACGTTTTATGCATCCACGCACAAATGTATGGGCGTACAAATAGCAGTCGCTTTCAAAAATAAAAACAACGATATTGATTTGCATGCATTATCTATGCTAGGCTCTTGACTTAACATTGGAGCTGCTCTTCGATAGGAACGCAACCACTTGGGGCGCTGGTTTTCACTTTCCCTCCCTATGTTCTTTCACGGACCTTACGCGGGCCGGTCAGGGAAAGCCCACGGGCCGGATATGGCCCGCGGGCCGTATGTTGCCCATGTATGATATATATCTATGCTGGTTGTCAAGCAGAATTCTAGAACTCTCTCCTCTCTGTTTTCTCACTCTCTCCTTTCTCCCTCTTTCTCCCTCTCTCTCCTCTCTCTCTCCTTCTTTCTTTTTTCTCACTCTCTCCTTTCTCCCTCTCTCCCTCCCCTGTCTCTCTCACTCACTCTCTTCCCCTCTCTCCTCTATCATTCTCACTCTCTCCTTTCTACCTCTCTTTCCCTCTCTCCTTTCTCCCTCTCACTCTCTCCCTCCCCCTCTCTCTCTCTTACTCTCACTCTCTCTCTCACTCTCCCCATTCTCTGCCTGGTTCTCATTTCACGTGTGCGCTCATTGCTAAGAGGCCATTGGCCCCCTGCAGACTAATGGACAGAAAGGAAGATGTGTGTGTGTGTGTGTGTAGGTCTCTGACCTATCGGGCGCAGGGGAGTCTTTCTCCATTTTCTGGGTGATTAAATTCTAGTACGCAAGGAGCTACATGAGAGAGGCTTCCCCATTAACACACACACACACTCGTATATACACACACACACAAACACTCATATATACACACACACACACACACAGCAGGGTTCCCTCTAGAGACCCATATAGTCCAGATTTGACACTCAGAGACCCATATAGTCCAGACTTCACACTCAGAGACCCATATAGTCCAGATTTGACACTTTAGAGACCCATATAGTCCAGACACTCAGAGACCCATATAGGGAGGGAAAGTAATCTCATCGCCATCTAGTGGTTGCTTTCCTAGAGTTTAGCGGAGTGGATGGGATTTCTTTTTTAGAAAAAATATATCTCGGTGCACATTAGGATCTTAATTTAATGCCTTCCATATGTTAGGCACTGGGGTCACCTCTTTTGCTTCAAGTGGTCATACCTTATTTTTAGGATCAGTTGAATTGTTTTGAGTTTTTGTCGTAACACGGTGATAACGAACTACAGCTGCATGTGACGTCACAGGTTTGGGCGCTTAATCTCTAACTGATCAATACGGCAATAAGCCTATTTCACAGTGTCCAGGTGTCCGGCCTCGTTGATGTTAAAGATGCCTTAACCCTCTAACCGCCCATGTCGTAATATTGCGACAAGCGTCATTACTGAATAAAACAGACGATAGACGCGAGTACAGTGTAAAATCTCATTTGTACTCTAAACCACTAGTTGGCAGACACCCAGAGCTTCGATTCAAGCTCAAACTTTTTTTTCAAAGTTTTCAGGAAGCATGCGAAAATACGCGAGAGACGTGCATTTCCTCCATAACGCAGAAGCGATGCGGGCCATAGTTTTGCACAAATTGAAGCAGAAATACACCAAATGTTGAAAAAAAAATTCACGTGTGATGAAGTCTTGGATCTGTTATTCACCTATTCTGATTCTGAAGGAGAATATCTGCCTTTTGGAGAATATGATCGATCGTCTATTGACTGATAGTCACGGTGCGTCTTTGAATGGAGGTACGTCTTTGCGACAGTGTCCACTAAGCATACCATGCTTATTTCGACCGATTTCGACCCTCTGCCCAACATAGCTGGAGGTGCCAGTGGCAATAGTGATGATAGTGTCCGTAATGGACGTGGTATAGACAGCAGGGGTTGTAAAAATAGGGCTCTGAAGAACTACAAAGTCACCCGCGATATGGAACTGATTTGACCAGGCTACTTTATTGTATAGTAGTATAGGGTTTGTGATTATAGTAATAGTTTACTATTGTTGGTTTACATGTGACTGCATTCCTGTTCATTTGTTATGTTGGTGAAATGACAAAAAAAGAAAGAAAAACTGCTCAAATATGTTCAACATCTAGTATTTACTGAAATGTGCATAATTCACGGTGGTTACCATCCAGTGACGTCATAATATGCAAATTACATGAGTAAATTTACCCCCTTCATAAACTTCTGTTCATACTAAATGATTTTCACATTTACAGTAGGACTTTATCTCTGACCACTTGCAAGCCATGGCCTTTTGAAATTTTTATGTACAAATCCAATTTATTCTTTTTAAACCCTGGCGGCTAAAGGGTTAATTGGCAGGGTAAAACGTCTTCCTGCTTTTGTCTTTCCTATGGACTTTTCTTTTGCTGTCTATGGGACAGTGCTGTTCCACAGGAAGTTGATTTACACAGCGGCCCCATCTTGTGAAATGGGCTAATTTGCTTGACTGGCTTAACATATTTTTGTAATAACGGAACGTGATGTAAACCGCGTGGTGATAACCTTTATGTCTGGATAACTGGTGTTGTGCTTCTACTCTCATGAAGAGCTGGCAGTAAGTGTTAATTGTCAATGCTAACCAGACTATTAAACAAACCATGCTACCGTGAGTAACGTCGAAGGGTAAAGTCACGTGACTTATTTTGTAGTTCGTTTATGAAACAAAAGGAGCAATTTAGATTTTTTTTAAATAAGGCAAAATAGGGTCTGACATTTTCACAGTTAGAAGATTATTACTGTTACATTAATACACAGGATTAGATGTTAAAATCCCTTGTGCCAAAATCCAAGGTAAAAACACATTCAGAAGCCCCTGCTCAAGTTTAACTTTAAAAAGCACACTACCCACAAATCCGCCAACAAATGGTCACAAACACAATACAAATGGCCCATCCAACAGCAGTATATAGTATGCGGCATGTTATTGGGGTTATCAAGTGGGCACCCTCATTCACCGATGTTTTGTTAAGTTAGGCCCACGACACTTCATGAAGGCTTAACAGTGAAACCAGCGTCCTGGAGACACTCCCCTCCATGCTGCCACCATATTACCACATTGAAATATCCAATACCCAAAATACTCTTAACCAGCCCAGGCATGGTCAAGGTTGGCTAGGTTGGTCCGTCCCGTTGATGTGGACTGAACCATAGCCATAAAAACCCTGGCCAACCAACCATCAACCTAGGCACAGCCCATCACAAACACAAAACAAATTAGCCAGTTAGCTTAGCCCATTAGCTTAGGCCCCATCACAAACACAAAACAAATTAGCCAGTTAGCTTACGCCCCATGCTGCCACCATATTACCACAACAAACATCCAAATACCATTAACCAACCTAGGCATGGTCTAAGTTGGCTAGGTTGGTCCGTCCCGTTGATGCGGACTGAACCATAAACCATAAAAAACCTTAGCCAAGTACCATCAACCTAGGCACAGTCTATCACAAACACGAAACAAATGAGCCAGCTAGATTACCTTAGCTTGCGCCCCAGGAAGGGTAACTTACCCACAACCATTCGCTTGCCCGTTCTGCTGCTAAAGACATGTTACTAACCACCTGCCTTAGACTTCGACCACAAATGCCCAATTCAGACAGCAAGCCAATAGCAGATCTGGCCACAAACCCACGTGCACCGATTTCAATAGGCCTTAATCGTGCACTCCAACCTCGCTTAGCTGCCTCCTCTACTATTTCAGTGTATTTAGCTCTCTTCAGCTCATTGGCCACTTCCACTCTGTCTTCCCAAGGAACAGTGAGTTCAATGAAGTAAACTATCTTCTCTGAATCCGACCATAGAATAACGTTGGGTCGTAGTTTAGTACTCACTATATGTGGAGGTACCACCATCTGCTGGCCAAGATCAACCTTCATTTCCCAGCCCGCCCCATTTTTCAACTGGCCGGTTTTACACCTGGCCTTCGCGGAACAAGGTTTATCCCCCTGACGTACAAAGTTAATTTGCCTTTCCCCTTTACTAGCTGCTAATGAATTGACTACTCTCCTTTTATTCTCTATTCCCGCTGCCACACATTTCAATACCTGGTTATGACGCCACGTATACCGCCCCTGGGTGAGACTTACCTTGCACCCTGATAGGATATGGTGGAGACTGCCCACACACGAGCAAAGTATGCATTTATCATCCTCACCAAACCATTGACTTAAATTCTTGGGAGATGGGAGCACATCATATGTAGCACCTAACATAAATCTGATTTTACCAGCTTCCATGCCCCATAGATCTTTCCATTTAATCCGTCTTTTTTCCACCCCTTCCCAGTTCACCCACTGCCCTTGTTTTGCCTGCGACACTGCCTTAGTACATCTTACAGCCTCCTCCTGTCTATGCATTTCCTCCACTACCATTTTCCTCTTTTCTCCTGCAGAAGCCTTACTCCACAAGAGTTTACTTACACCCACCCCTAGACCCCCCCGCCCGTGCTGCACATGGCCCATTATATCCCTATGCTTCAATGCTGATTGAGCTTGCTTAACTGCCTGCTCTGGGTTCCACTTCCTCCCTGCATTAACTGTGGGTGCAACTTTCCTCACCACTGGGTCCTTGGACTGAGTAAGAGTCATTTCCAATCTAGCCTTAGCACACTTAAATTCCTCTGTCAGACTAGATATTGGCAACTCTACAATACCCTTCCCATACAAGGATACACTGCTTAAGCAGCGTGGGACTCCGAGCCATTTTCTGACAAAGGAGTTGATCATTTTTTCCAACCTCTCTACCTTTGACAGAGGAACTTCATAAACTGTCAATGGTCACATTAGCCGAGGCAACAAACCAAACTGCAAACACCACAGCTTGAGCTTACCTGGCAGCCCTGACTTGTCAATTTTTGCAATACCTTGCCTAGTGACCTGTCTCAAGTCTTCAACCTGTGATTTATCACTAAGGCTTGCATCATACCACCTTCCCAGACTCTTCACTGGTTTCTCCAGAACTGTGGGAATCACCTCCTTATTTATAGCAAACTTCTTATCTATTACCTTCCCTTCAACAATTGAGAGACTCCTAGACTTACTTGGCTTCACCTTCATTCTGGCCCATTGCAGATTACTATTTAACTTATCCAGCAACCTGTTGGTGCATGGAACGGTTGACGTCAAGGTTGTCATGTCGTCCATGAAAGCCCTAATCGGGGGGAGGCGTGGCCCTCCCTGCAACTTCTCCCCACCCACTACCCATTTTGAGGCCCTAATGATGACCTCCATTGCCATTGTAAAAGCAAGTGGGGAGATGGTACATCCGGCCATGATTCCTATCTCAAGTTGTTGCCACCCTGTGGTGTAATCAGCTGTAGTAAAACATAATTGAATATCCAGAAAGTATACTTTTACTAGGCTTTTAATGCTACCTGGGATTCTAAAATAATCAAAGGCCTCCCACAACAGAACACAACGTGCAGGTCTCTCTTCTCACGCTTTGCTAATTGAATTTGGTGCCAAATCATGCTGGTATGCTCTAAGCACCCGGAGAAGCCAGGAATTCCAGCTTTTTGCACCGTGGTATCAATTAGTTTATTCCTTTCAAGGTAATTTGTAAGTCTCCGTGCCACCACACTGAAGAAAACCTTCCCTTCAACATTCAGTAGACTAATTGGCCTAAATTGATTAATCTCCACTGCGTCCTTTTCTTTGGGAATAAATATTCCCCCAGCCCTCCACCAAGCCTTGGGAATACTCTGCTTTTTCCAAACTATCTTCATTAATTGCCATAGAAATCTTAAAACATCTGGTGCTCTCTTATACAACCGGTAGGGCACTCTATTAGGTCCCGGGGCTGAAGAGGCCCTTGCATGTTTTATTACTTCTTGCACCTCTTTCCACCTTGGTGGACTATCGTCGCATTGGCTACTTAATTCACCAATAGGTGGGATATCAGCAGGAAGTACCATCTCTCTGAACCTCTCCCTATCTTTGTGCACTCCCTCTAAATACTCCTCAAGCTTCTGCTTAGGTTCCAAAAGACTACCACTCTTCTGCATTACGAACTTAACAAACTTAAATGGGTCTTTATAGAATGCTAGTTGAGCTCGTGATTTCTTCTTCCTATTTTTCCTAATATTTTCAGCTCTTCTTAGCACTGCCAACCGCTCCCTCACATCTGCCTGTAGACAGTCAATACCTTCCTTCTCATCATCTGTAGCTTTTCTCCACTGCTTCTTAAGCTGCCTCCTCTCCTTGATAAGTTTATCTATCTCCTGCTGGCGCCTAGATTTAACTACCTCATGTTGCCGTTTTGTCCTTCTCTCAATAGTCCCAAATCTTTCCTTACCATAGCTATAAATAATGTCTCCCATTTTCTCTAATTTGCTTTCAGCCGTCCCCTTGAGCTGACCCAGGATGCTGACCAAATCACTATTAACATCTTCCCACATTCTACATTCTGCTGCGCCTGGCCATCTGACCCCAGGCCTATGACCATTAATCTTCTCCCTCCTTGGCTGACTGGCCTCTCTCTCTGCCTCAGTGCTAGAACTTTCCTCAACAACAGGGGTACTGATGTCCTGCGAACTGTGGGTTTCTTCCTGTCACTGAACTTCAACCGACTGACTTGATGCACTTCTTAAGAAATAGCTATCAATGCGGGGACCCTGTGTTTCCTCTACCAAGCACTTATTTTTCCCTTGATGAATTTTCAGGCCCTTTAGACTTGTAACCTTCTGCCAACCACACACACACATCTGCAGCTTTTTCTCAGTTTTCTCTGAACTAGTGGCTTCCACGAACATGTTTTCCTTACTCGTAATCAAATTCGTTCCAGGGTCAGTAACCATGTCTATCACAAGTGAGTCATCTTCCGCCCCTGCTCTCGCTGACTCTAGGGGTATTTTTTCATTATGTCGTACTGTAGCTTAGTAGGGTGCAGCCCATAGCTTAGTGAAGCCTGGGCTACTGCCACAATGAGCTGCTAACCCATTGTAGCCCCGGCGGGGTCTATTTCCTCCTGTCAGCCGTCTTTCCGTGCTGTCACAAGGTCTTTCCCTAGTTGCCAGCTGCCCTATTCACAGCAGTCACTACCCTACGCTAGCTTCAGCATTACATTAATACACAGGATTAGATGTTAAAATCCCTTGTGCCAAAATCCAAGGTAAAAACACATTCAGAAGCCCCTGTCACTGTATAGACACTGAAAAATATTTTTGGTGGATAACATCGCTGATTTGGTTTCACAATATTTTTTTAAAAATAGGTCTATGGGACTTAACATTGGAGCTGCTCTTCGATAGGAACGCAACCACTTGGGGCGCTGGTTTTCACTTTCCCTCCCTATAGTCCAGATTTTACACTCAGAGACCCATATAGTCCAAATTATTACTCAATATTACTTGAAAAACACAATTAAATAACATGACTTGATTTATAGTGTTTTGGAAAAGAGCTCTTCATATGCTAGGCTAAATTGTTTTCAAGACAGTGTAGCCTACCCATACCTGGGAAAGTATGATGTGATCATGCTTGCATATATCTTAGGTCAGCCTTTATATTAGGTAAAAATACTTTGTGTCTGCATCCATGCCACCTGAAGCATGCTGGTAGAAATATCTATTCAAAAGCACAGTTGACCTGTACATGCAATGACCAACTTTCGATTCTTTGATTTGGAAAGCAAGTTCATTATGTTGGGCTGCTATTAGAATATATTAGAATTTCAGCCCAAAGTTGGATAACATGTAGAATTTTGCTGCAATTTCAAAACCGGATTACTCGCGATTCGCTAACTGTACAGAGTGATGCTTCATATCCCTGTGTTCGGTAAGGTCTGCTGTTTATTTTGATATATGGTTTGCTTTGTTTTGACCAAAGTATTTGTGATATATATCACCGAGAGTAATGGGTGTGGAGATAGACGAAACGCTGTGTGCACAATGGAAATATGATTAAATGCCATGTATATCCAACGTTAATTTTCTCGCAAATCGTTTATTAACACCTAGCCGCTAATATCATTGGAAAGCTCAGATTCTGCTCTTCCACATGATATCTATGTGATTTATGTGTGAGAAGTACTCTGTGAGCAGTTCAACAAAGAATAATGGTTGTGAATTTGAACACATTTTGCGTCCGTCAGCCAGAGTTTATGTTGAGGTGGCCGCGGCCACCCCTTGGTGGCGCCCCTGTTTTACACTCAGAGACCCATATAGTCCAGATTTTACACACACAGACCTATATAGTCCAGATTTTACACACACAGACCCATATAGTCCAGATTTTACACACACAGACCCATATAGTCCAGATTTTCTTTCAAATAAATACAAACACACATTCGCCTGCAAACCACCTCATATAGTCAATCAAATAAACACTTGTTTAAACACACACACATACATACACACCAACACATACACTAGCACACCTATAGATATATATCTTGAGCACACCCTTGTGTGTGTGTTGAGATGTTCAGGCACACAGAGAGATCCCCCCCACACACACACACACCCTCAGCCTCTACCCTGTGTGTGAACTCTTAAGCGGAGTCACGAAGGGAAACACACACCCAATAGCGCGCTATGCTCTCAACAGGGGAAAAGCTAACTGAACACACACATTAGCGCCCTAAGCTCTCAACAGGGGGAAAGCTAACTGAACACACACATTAGCACGCTACGCTCTCAACAGGGGGAAAGCTAACTGAACACACCCATTAGCGCGCTATGCTCTCAACAGGGAGAAGGCTAACTGAACACACCCATTAGCGCGCTACGCTCTCAACAGGGGGGGAAATTAGCGCAATATGCTCTCAACAGGGGGGAAGGTAACTGAACACACCTATTAGCACGCTACGCTCTCAACAGGGGGAAAGCTAACCGAACACACCTACACACACATTAGCACGCTACGCTCTCAACAGGGGGAAAGCTAAGCTAACACACCCATTCAGCCGCTCGGCCAACTGATTGACCAGGGCCGACTCCACGAGGGAGAGGGAGAGAGAGAGAATAGATAGAGAGGGAGAGAGAGGGAGGGAGGGAGAGAGAGAGGGGACACACACACACACACACACACCAGAGTCAGAGGAAACAGTCAAAGTTCACTCAAAGTACCAAATTAGGAGTCCGTTAGCACCCTGTTGTATACATTTGGTCAGGGAGGTTATTTATAAGCATTTGCAGTGACCGGATCGACAAAAATGTGGAAGAGAGAAAGGACACACACACATACACACACACACACACACACACACACACACACACAGTGAAGAAAGGACACACACACACAGAGTGAAGAGAGGACACACACACACACAGACACACACACACACAGAGTGAGGAAAGGACACACACACACACACAGAGTGGAGAAATGACACACACACACACACAAACACACACACAGAGTGAAGAAAGGACACACACACACACATAGTGAAGAAATGACACACACACACACACAAACACACACACAGAGTGAAGAAAGGACACACACACAGAGTGAAGAAAGGACACACACACACACAGAGTGAAGAAAGGACACACACACACACAGAGTGAAGAAAGGACACACACACACAGAGTGAAAAAATAAACCACACACACACACACACACACACAGAGTGAAGAGAGATACTGGTATGATTTAAACATCACAGGGAGAAAGTAAGAATTCAAGTCCTTTTGAGGAAATGTCAAAATATCGAGATATATATTGTATATCGTGAAATAGACTAAAAACATCGCAATATCATTTTTTAGCCATGTCGCCCAGCCCTATGGGGACCGTATACGCCATATCACCCAGACCTATGGGGGCAGTATACGCCATATCGCCCAGCCCTATGGGGGCAGTATACGCCATATCAGAGTGTATCCTGTGCCGACATTGTAGCTTCTGTATTATCTATATAAACAATACAAAGCAAAACAGGCTCAACTACCTCGTACGTAACGTTGGGTTCCCGTAAGAAGAATAGTTAGCGTCCGGTGTGGGAATGTCCGGTGTGTCCAGTGGTAGGAAAGTTACGTTATTATATTATGATGTAATTATGTCTGCGTCTTTCTGTCGCACCGTAGGGAGATAACCGTATTGTTTGGATAAGAAGCTTAGTGAAGCCTAAAGTCCAGCCAGCAAGGAAACTCATGAGCAAAACCAATGAAAAAGCTAAATGATGGCCTACAAGACCCTTGTATGTTAAGGTAAAGCATTACAGCCTACAATATGTATGTAGCGTACAAAACTATGTTAAGGTAAAGCATTGCATAGAGGCAAGGAAACCTAATAAACAAAAACGTCACTAACGTTAATCATTTCAGAGGTTTTCGATGGATTGATAGTAGGTCAGAAAAGTGGAAAGAAGATTATAATTTATGAGAGAGAGAGAAGAGTGAGAGAGAGAAAGAGAGGGAGTATGGAGAAAAAAAGTCAGAAAAAACAGAATGACAGAATAATTTGATCTACGAACGACAAGGATATCTTATGGTTTCACAACTTTGTGGCTTGTGTGTATTCAGGGTAGGATGATTTCATGTGAAATGTAATTTCCATTTCTTCTTGAAGCCGAAATAAACCAGAGAATATTCATCGGACATGCTTGTTTTTTACTGCAGCAAAGTTAATCTTAGAAAAATTGGTCACTAGCTTAAAGGGAAACTTGGCAGGATTTCCCCCTCTGCTGGAGAAATTGTGCATTATGCTATTTCAAACTGTGGGAAAAGGTAACGATAAAGCACATGGATTTGTTTACAAGCTAGCGAACGGTTAGCATAAGTTTGGCAGAACTATGTGCAGGCATGCAAACTGGTCAGGGGTGAAAAAGGTGAGAAGGGCACGCGAAGTGACAATAGTGCATAGCTTCCACGGAGTATGAAATGGCCCAAAACCAGAGATTTACAAAGAAAACAAACTATAAAATCACTAATTTGTTGTGGCCAAAAATATCATATGTATGATAAAAATAAGTGAATATAAAAAAAGTGTCTTCTTCTCCTATTTCTCCTTAAGTGTGAGGGGCCCGCTGCACTGTTTGGCAGCATGCTTCAGCATGGCCCTCCTCTCCTCCTAAGCAATGTACATGAGTTTTCTTTCTTTCTTTTTTCGCTGTGCCTGAAGTTCAGACATTTCTGAAGATTTCAGGCCTATTGGACATGAAGACATAGTAGGCATAGTATTAGAATAAAGATGATAAGTTTGAATATTTGTTGAACCAAACCAGGTGAAACTTGCTTGAGACACACACTATTTCAGACTAACATTATATAATATAGGGTAGACTAGACTCATTTGTAAAATCGATTTGAAATGTTTTAACTTCCTATGGAATGGGCATTTTTGTGTCTAGACCAGGTCTTGTGAAGCTGTGTGCAAAAGTAGATCAAAATAAAATGAAAAATGAGTCATTTAGACCATTATTTGCTAAGGTATGCTCATGTGTTTTGTAAAATGCCCAATGGAAACTCCCCATAGGACTTTTGGTTACCCAAAATGCATACTGACAATAAAACCCTTACTGTGTGGTTTCTGGACTATTTGGATTGTTTGTCAGAGGTTCTGATGGAATTACTACACTATGGAATAATTACAGAAATGTCTTTGCATTTTCTTTGTTGGTTCAATGGGTGTGGATAAAATGGATTATACATCTGCACAACAAATATTGGATAAAACAATGGATAAAAATATGGATTCCTGTGACTATTTCAATACCCAATTTGCTGCATCTATCTTATTGATAGGAAGGATACACACTGCAGCTAGAAGGTAGGGAAGCACCGGAGGGGGAGGAGGGCAATTTGATACAATTTAATTGAGACATAGTAAGATTAATCTGACAATGTAAAGCACTATACAGATTGTACATGAAAAAGGTTGTCATATATGGATTCCCAAGTGTCCAAGCTTTCAAATGGTGTATAACATTACTATGCTACATAGCAATATGGTGCAATTGATTTATAATGTTGGGGGAGAGGGGGGTGGGTGTGTTGTGGAGGGCACACTGTTTCATAACAAGTGTTATCCTGCAGCCAAGGTTACTTACAGATTGTGTCATTGTGCTAGTTAGTTTGTTTAACCAACCAATAAAGTTGTGTTGTGTGAATAGTGTTCACACTACATGTTAAACTGTAGCCTACCCTATAGGCACAGGCTACTTCAGATCAGGTCACTGAACGTTTCTTAAAGACATGTCAATCAACACATCAAGAAATTGTCTTGGGCCATCTTAAGCTATGCATTTTTTTTTTTACCATTCACTTATTACATAGAATATCGTAGGATAGTAACAGGACTGATGGTAACAGGACTGATGATTTCATGCTAAATTGCTCATTTCTAGCAAACAGGTCAAGGTTAGGAAGGCACATGGTATGTAATCTGAAAGGTTATTACTTCTAGATATTGGTAATATCAGTATTGATAAATAATTGTTTATATATACACTTTAAAAAATGGTAACAGGACTGATGTTGTATGCTTGCCCCTCTCTCACAACTAGGGGTGTCACGATTCTCCAAATTCTCGATTCGATTACATTTTCGATTCTAAGGTCACGGTTCGATTCGATTCTCGATTTTTACCTTTTTTTTTAAAGCACAGGTTGCTATGCTATTTTTAGACTAGACTTTTATGAAATATAATTTCTGACCTTTATTTGCAATGTACCACACTACATTGTCAAATTTGAAACATTTATTAACAACATAATGGAACAATAACTTAGTGTATATCTTCAGTCAATTGGAAACTTAAAAAAAATAACCTGCCATCTAGTTTCTCTTTTGTAACTGCAGTCTTCTTCACAGACACACAGACATTCACATTCAAGTTCTCAACAAAACAAACAAATAAATAAAAAGAGCCATAGTCTTCTCTAAACAATTAAGTGTGTTAACAAACTATTTCTGAACAGTTGAAAATATACCACACAAATAATAACTACTTTTTATCCCCTGAGAATGATGACTGTATTTTTTTCATTCTTTCATGTTCTTCCTAAAGAAGGATGTTGTTTAGAGCTGCTATTTGAGTTGTCAATAAAAGCATGTTTTACAATAGAACAAGACAAGACAGCTATGACAATTTTGAAAATGTAAGTTCTTCTTAAAGATATATAGAAAGAAAACTGCTCTTTGAGGTGTCAAAATGTTAACTATTTACATTTGTATGGCCAGACAAGACAACTGTGATTTTTATATTGTCATGTTCTTCTTTAAGAAAATGAGAATGTCCACATTCTCTGGAGAGAGGGCTGCTCTTTGAGCCGTCACAATGTCCCCTGCTGTTGAGAACACTCTCTCACTTGCCACACTTGTTGCTTGTACAGCAAGATAACGTTTGGCGAGCTTGGACAAGTGTGGGTACTGGTGCTCATTATCTTTCCACCATTTCAGTGGATTTGAATCCACAGACATTACTTTAACTATTTTGTATAGCTTAATCTCGTCTTTCACAACATCAGGCCATGGTTTGGTTGCTGATGATGATGCAGTGGAGGCTGTGCTGAAAAAATCACCAAACAGTTCACTGAGTGCTGTTCTCTTTGCTGGGGGGGTGCCGCCGCTGGTTGCTACAGTTTCTGGATCCTCTGCAGGATTTTGGCTGGACCCTTCTCCTGAGCCATGAGTCTGAAATAGTCACACAAAAACACAGATGTTTAAGGCAATGAACAGGCAGAAATTATATTTAAGTGACAACAACAAGCAGAAAGAATATTGTGATTAGGCCTATTCATGAAATATTACAAATGTGAAATTATGCAAATACAAAAAATAACTACTTTACAGAATAACATGGTTATTAGCCTAAATGTGTCACATACCTGTGTGGGATGCTCTTGCAAGATTTTCTCCTCCAGACAATTGAAGATCTCATTCCGAGATATGTCATCCAGGTGGGGTAAAGTCTTAAACCTAGGATCCAAGGCAGTGCTCTCATTCAGGAACTGTTGAAGTCTTGGGTTTGAATACCTCTCTTTAAAGTTTGCCTCTATAGCAGATTTAACATCCTTTACAATCTTTGAATCTGTATCACTGTGTTTCATCGATGTCAGGATGGTGTGTTGTAGAGGCATGACCATAGACACAGTAGGCTGCTGTTCGGAACTCATCAAGGTTGTGACTGTTTTCAGGGGCTTCAGTACCTGACATACATCTTCTAGAACAGTCACATCTTGATCAGAAAGAGTGACAAGGTCTTTGGCATTTTTTTTAATGTCTTTTTCTGAAAGTGCAGAATAGACAGCAGCTTGTTGCTCTAAATAGCATGTGATCATGTCATAGGTGGAGTTCCACCTTGTAATGACATCTTGAACCAGGTTGTGAGGAGGAAGCTGAAGCATGTCTTGTTTTGACTTTAAGACGGCTGCTGCAGTGGTGCTTCTGTGGAAGAAAGTGACCACCCTCCTGACTCTGCCCAAAAGACGGGAAATCTGGTTCACTTCCAATCCCTTCTGGGAGGCCAGATTCACAGTGTGGGCAAAACATCCAATGTGTGGAGACAATCCAGCTGCATATGAGGCAATGACAATGTTCTTTGCATTATCAGTTGTCACAGGGATGGTTGCATTTTGTCTGTCTAATTTCCATTCCACTACCACTTCCCTCAGCACTTCTGCCAAATGTACACTTGTGTGAGCTTCATATATGGGGCAAGTTTGAAGGACTTTATTTTGAATTTCCCAGTCATCATTAATGAAATGTGCTGTGAGTCATGAAGCTCAGTGTTGCTCTGGAAGTCCAGCAATCTGTAGTTATGGCCACTAAATGTGCACTGCTCAGACCTTCAATAACGTTCTCCTTTACGTTATTGTACATGGAGGGTACCACCGTGGCTGTGAGATGCGTTCTACTTGGGATTTCGTAGCGTGGTTCTAGCACGCTAACAAAATGCCTAAAACCGGGATTTTCCACCATCGAATAAGGTCGCATGTCTGCGGCTATGAGTACTCCTAAGGCGCTTGTAATTGCCTTTGCACGAGTTGAGTTACTTGGAAGTTTAATTCCAAATGAAGACGGAAGAGTAGTTTGTATTGCAGGTGTTGGTTTAACAGATAAATCTATGTCTTTGTGGTGCCTGCGGAGATGCCCTGCCATGTTAGTCGTGCTGCCAGTGGAAGAATATGGTATACGCACATAGCAGAGCTTGCAAACTGTGGCTTTTTTGTCGACAACGCGAACGTTGTCAACATAACTCACTGGAAATGCAAAATACTTCCACACCGGCGACTTCAGTGAAGGGGGAGGGGGTTCAAGTTCTGTCGATGGGTCTTCTGCATCTGCAGTTGCCATGCTATACTTTCACTGGCTGTAGCTAGTTAAGTTAGAGGAGGTTGACTCGCAGCACTCAACACGTGTGTTTTTTTCCGCTTGGCAAGTCGACCGGACGTGACATGGGGGCGTGGCAGCATCGACGATTCCATTTTTTAATTCGAAGTTCGAGATTGAGATGTAATTTCGATCGATTTCGAAATAAAATCGAAATCGTGACACCCCTACTCACAACCCTGATAAAACATGAAAAATAGGACATTTAAGAGGAGAGAAAGTTACCCTTTCTCAACACTGTGGAATATGCTTCTTCTAAATGATGTCACTTCCTTGAAATTATGTCACTTCTAGTTTGTACCATTATTTTATAGGGGGTTTTGGTGAAAGTAACAAGACTGAGATGAAATTAAGGGACAATGATAAATTACTTATATATTCTAAGAAAACATATCTATTTATGTAAAAATCATTGCTTAACAATGAGATTACACTTACTGTAAGACAATATAAAACTGTGAAAATTGTATCATTTTACCAACATTTTACAACCGAGAAGTGCTGTTGAAAAAGAAAAAACATAGCGTGGGACCGGTCAAAATCAACCAAAATCCTTACCCATAGCATATATTTATGTGATTTTAATCATTTGAACTTGTATTTTATTGGGTTTACCTGGTCTTATATTGATGCATATGATCTATAGTAACATTAAGTTTTTTAAATTACACATGTATTTGTTGTTTAAGCAACTTTAGAACTGATTATATGTTGTGGGATGCAAAAGGCACCGATTCGGTGGAATGACCTAGGAGACATTTAACTCTTTAGGTTATTCACATTAGCCTTTGCTGATAAGGTCTGTGTATTTGCTTCACCTTTTGCCGATCTAGACCAAGTACAGCACGTAACCTATTCATCAAATTAACTCGTTGTGTCTATATTTCTGTCTCATATCGCTAACTTTAACAACATTAAAACAAAACCGCCAATGCTACGTTGCTACACTAATCTCAACGTCTTTTGCTAACAGAAGTTGAAAGTTTCAACTAGCCCACCTGTGACATCTCTAGGCACCTCTCCTCGCCATGCTCACATTCCAGCTGACATTTCAGACGCATCTAGGCCTATCTGCGCTCACAAAAGGAGGCTATACCTGCGCGAGCGTTCTGTTCACGTTGCCTCTGCAGCAACAAGCTTCCAGTGATGTTAAGTAAACGCACATAGCCTAACATTTGTTGCTGACATTTTTAATGGCGCTCTGGCAACACCAAGATGTGTTTGCGTCTGCACAATAGTAAACTCAGCTCACGTTGACCCCCCCCCCCCCCCCCCCCAAAAAAATATTTTCTCATCGGTTCTGCACAAACCACGTAAGTCAGTCATTTTGGATTCAAAACGGCGAATTTCGCCGATAGGTGAGGAGTTTGCATGCCTGTATGTGGATGTTACAAGGTAAGAAACACGATTTAAAACGAGTTTCTTGTTTCTCACTTCTCTTTCCGGGACGGTAGTCTCAATGTTGCAGGGTTGGTTTTCTGCCTGGGGACGCTAGGCGCAGCAGGGAAAGTCACCATTTTCACCGGAACAGGTCATTTAACCATCCAAATGATTTCTAAACGGGTTTATTACGTTGAAATAGTTGACAAATTCCCCTTTAATGTTACGTCCAAAGATAAAATAATGTTAACGTTAGCATTGGTTGAGTGATGGAGGCTAGTTTCATTGTTGGTGTATTTGTGAAACATAAATACGGTTATACTGAGTAACTTGATAACAGCATTGTAATTGTCTCTTTCGACTGTCATCCCATTCATTTTCTGACCATACTGACAGGAGCTAAGTTAGGTAGCCACAACGCTAACATTCGCTAATGCCATGGTTTGCTGGTGGAGATAACGGCAGGTAATAGATGCCTGTCTACGATGCATCCTAAACACACGTCTCGGACACTTCTGTTTGCTAAAAAAAATTTCTGTTGTTGACTCACTCACACTGTCCTTTGTGGCCCTGTCAGTGCTTTGTAAACTGACCACGTAGAGGACACACAAAATACTGTACATATGAGCATATAACCACATAGAGTACACACACACACACACACATACACAATACATATGAGCATATGACCATGTAGAGTACACACACACACACACACAATACATATGAGCATATAACCACATAGATTACACACACACACACACACAATACATATGAGCATATGACCACAACTCCACCGTTTCAGTCTTTAATTTCTTGCATTTCAGCAAAGGTGTTTGCACCAAGTAAGGAAATGCATGGTTTAAAAAGTAAAGTAACAGATCATACTAGTAGTATGTTTTGCTTGCATAAAGGGATACAGTCAAAGTGTGTGTGTGTGTGTATATGTGTGTGTGAGAGAAAGAGAGTGTGTGTGTGTGTGCGTGTGTGTGTGTGTGCATAAAGGGAGTCAAAGCATAAACTGCTCACAATGTAGATTGTGGCAATGTGGTTATCACAGAACTCCTTATTTCATAAAAATAATTTACTGTATGAGAACTTTTCATTAGGAAACCAGATAAATAGATCTATTTAAATACATAATGTCCCACCAAAACTTTGTTATTGGAGAAAATTGTAAAATGACCATTGGCCGTTATATAGGGACACACACACACAGAGACACACACTCAAAATCCCATATCGGTCGGGTTCTCACACACACACACACACTCACAGACACGCACACACACACACTCAAAATCCCATATTGGTTGGGCTAGCTAACAGCAGGATTGTTTATAGACATTACAAGTAGCCATATATTTATATTTGTAGGTGTACCACTGATATTAAACTATGGTCTTTCATGCAAATACAAACGCTCAGACACACACACACAGACAAACACACACACACACATGATCAACTGACACTTCCCAGGGGCACTAAAACAATGTGACAGGTAAAAAAAAGTTTTTGCAAACTACCATATAAAAAGGTATATCAAAGGATGTTGCTGTATTAATAAAATGCATGAATAAAAATCGAGTCATGACAGAGTTAATATTTTTTAAATATATACAAATTATTATAATTGTGCATTTGTACACAGCAATAATTGTTCCTGTAGCATCTAAATGTTTACCAGAGGATCCTGTTGATCAGACCAGCCGCGATAACAGAACGGAGCCACTAAACCTTAGTCCTAACACACACACACACACACACACACACACACAGTTACTGCATGCACGCACACTTACAGTCACACACACAAACGTAAGTGCTTACGCACACACATTGAACTACAATCAACCCGACACAAATTTCACAGTCTTTCATGCACACAGTCTTTCTGGTTTAAATAGAATGATTTCTGATCCTAATTAAGACCTCGGAATAAAGGGGGGAAACACACTAGCCCTGTGTTTATATTGTCAACGCAGTTAATTAATACCCTGAAGGATTCCATTATCCAAAATAAATAAATTAATAAACTAGCATCCCAATGACCCCACAGAGATCCTTCTTAAAATCAAAGCCCAATTTAGATTGTGATCTTATTTCTACATAAAAGGGAGAAGACATCTCAAAGCATTAACAGAAAATAAAGACTAATTTATACCTTTTGAAAAAAATAATGCAACACAGAAAAAGAGATAGAGGGAAATAAAGGGGAAAGAAAGCGAGAGACAGAATAAAAAGAAAGGCTGATCTACATTATCTTCCGATTCATTAACTTTCAGTTGAATACAAGGCAAAGCCGTATCAGTTGAATACAAGGCAAAGCCGTATCAGTTGAATACAAGGCAAAGCCGTATCAGTTGAATACAAGGCAAAGCCGTATCCAATAGACTGAGATGCGAATGAACAGCACTTAGGTGCAGTGATTAGCATGTGAGATCGCTTAGGTGCGGTGATTAGCATGTGAGATTGCTGGTTTTAATGTTTTAACATGATTTAATTACTCATGTGTTCTTGGCCAACACGCAGGCAGGCGTGCACACACACACACACTCACACACACCCACAGACATATACACACACACACACACATACTCACAAACACACACACACACACACACACACACACACACACTCACACTCACACTCACACACACACACACACACACACTCCATGTGGGACAATGGCCACAGGAAGGAGGGTGTCTGACATGTGAAAAGAATTGACTTGCAGTGTGGCCTGCATGATACAATGCTTCAATCACCACACACACACACACACACTTACAACTATACCATTTTCAGACACATCCATTACCCAATACAGGTAACAGCTGTTTAGGAGAATATGTAC
Source organism: Alosa pseudoharengus (assembly GCF_046254945.1). NCBI lineage: Eukaryota > Metazoa > Chordata > Actinopteri > Clupeiformes > Clupeidae > Alosa > Alosa pseudoharengus. The sequence continues at coordinate 551,118 of NW_027468685.1, forward strand.
ATAGGCACATACTGATAATAACACATGCATAATAATAATAATAACAATAATAATAATAATACTGCCCCTGAAATGTAGGCTTTTGTTGCACACTATATCTTTTATAAGAAATGTAAAATACAAATTTGAAAATAGTCTTACTATAGTGAGCTTTGTGGTGTTAACAACTACATGGGTATATTCTTTAAAACATCTCTATTTGTGTGTGTGTGTGTGTTTTACTTGTATGAATACATTCACCAGTGATATAGAATATATTAGAAATTAGTCCTGTAAAACAGTTACCTTCCTGGAGGCCTATAGTTAGGACAGAGGTCAATCTGCTCATCAAACTACATCAGTAAAATAACACACACTAATACATCTGGACATTTCAGGTAAAATGTCTGAGCTGACAGTGAGGTAACAACAAGAAAACAGCGTATGTGAAATAAATACATGGTTTGGCTGAATAGGAGCGAGAGAAAGGGTGGTGTGTGCGCGTGTGTGTTGTGATGAGTCGGCTGAGGTAGAGTGGAGCCGCGCGGGTGAAGGGGGACCACGAGCGGCTGTCACCTCTTCCACTTCACGCGCACAGATAAGGGCCACTTTCGCTTGATTTGTGACCCCCGAACAAATACCGGCTGGGGAACGACAGCGAGCCGCGCTTAACGTTATCTTCACGCGGGTCATTATACTATCAAAATAAATCAAGCTGCCGACGGGAAAAGGGGCAATACAAACACTTCACTTGCCCGGGATCGTGCTTTCCCAATAAGCAAGAACTCGGTCAAACAAAAGATAAGCACACTTTGCCATGACCAAGTACGTCTGTGGCTCCCGCTCGCGCACACGTTAGAACCCCCCCGTCGCCTGTGGAATGTTATGAATGTGCCCCCATCTGTCTTCCGACTGAGAAAGGAAGCTGTCGATCGAATGGCCATACAACAGGCAATTGGAAACGCAAAGGTTGACGTCTCCCAATTGAAAACCTGAGTGAGAGTCGTCAAGTAATTACACTAAATCAGTGTGTGTGTGTGTGCGCGCGTGTGTGTGAGTTGGTGGGGGGGGTCTTGCTGGCTGGGTGCAAACAGCGCCGGACACACCGCCTGCCTGCCCGCCCGCAGACCCGGGTTACCGGCCGCCTCCTGTCATAGCCCGCGTGCGTGGGGCGGGAGGTGTAGAAGCGCCGCCCGTGTTTACTCTCCGCATTCCTGCGCGCGGAGTCGCGACCCGGGATCAGATACTAGACATTCATCAGCGCGTGAAAACCGCTTCCCCCGGGAAAATGTACGACATGTGTGCTCGTGAAATATTGCATTTTTAAAGCACTTGAGCCAGCGACACCAATAAAACTTCACAAGCAGAGAGAGAGGGGGGGGGGAGGACAGAGAAGGAGAGAAA
>NW_027468685.1:560000-580000 GCF_046254945.1 Alosa pseudoharengus
ACCCGTTAACACTACATACATTTGTTACCAACCATTTCATAAATTGTAAGAGCACATTTGTCGTCTATATTTTACAATGTTCTCTGAGCGACGCTTTCTATGTGACAAAAAGACGGCTACAGGACCGCTTAGCCGAGCACAGATATGCCGCAAAAACAGGAAACTGTGACTATGCAATGACAAAACACTTCAAAGAGACGCCTACAGATAAAACTATTGTATTTACTGCCATGAGAATTGACCATGTGCCCTTTACGTCTAGGAGAGGGGATAGACAAAAAATATTAAACCAAAAAGAAAGTCGTTGGATATACAAACTGAATGCTATGACAGCCCCAGGATTGAATGACTCTATTGAAATGTTGGCTTTCTTGTAGATGCGATGAGCCATGTTTTTGTAGCTGTTTATCTATTTTTATTACATTACTATGTTGATGAATTGATATGGACCCCACCCAGTGTTTGTTTGTATGTATATGTGATAAGGTGTTAAGATCTAGACCTGATTGTAATTATCTAACTCCGCCCACCTCAGCTGGTGTTAGTCGAACAGCTGACTTATCTTACCTGTCTGAACCCCTAGCCTGTAATGGATTTTGCCCTGATGAAGGCCTAGCCAAGGCCGAAACATGTTGGCAATTTTAGCATGATCAACTATGATTAAGCCTATTTTATTTAAAGCTTTTTTAACATTTTTTGAAGAGTGCCTTGGACAATCCATCCTTATACATATATGTTTTTTTACCAAAGAGCACCTTCACAATCACTTTAAATTACAGTAGCCCTCCAAACTCGTTCCATTGAAGCTACTTTGAGCCTCGTAAATGGTGTAAAACAGTGATTTATTTGCATGGCTAGGCCGATGCCGGAGGCACCCACTTCGAAAAAATGTTGGTAGCATCGGCTAACTAGAGCCAGATTTCTGAGTGCAGGGAACAAGCCGAGATGAGCTATGAGACATACGTTCACACTTGGTATCATGTTTCAACACACTTTAGATCAATATCACACCGGAATTCTCCTTTAACGTTACATTAGGATGTATGTTTTAGGAGACAGCACCCTTTACATGAAGATGTACGTTTTAGGAGATAGCACCTTAACAGCTAACTAGCTGGGAGAAAAATAGCTGGGCCTATAAAGAAGAATGGATAGAAAATTGTGCATTCATCTTACCCTGTTTCACAAATGCAAAGCCTGTGTATCTGATATGCAACAACGCTATCGCTGCTGAAAAGAGTATCATACCGTACTATGAAACGCAGCGGCACCTTCAAGGTGGCCTATCTGCTCCAAACAGAGGCACAAAAGCGCAATACTGAAGCGCTGGCCGAGGGCTATGCACAGAGTAGGCTAGCAGGATCCAGTGCGTTCTGGCGTTCTTTCTCATATTTGTTTAAGCACCCACTCGCAGGCTGATTGGTGAATAGGCTATTTGCAAATCGATATTGTAAAATGAAACATTAAAAAAAATCGGACTGACATAATAATTAGGCTGGGCCAAATAATTTCGGTGGCGGGCCAGTTTTGGGCGCCTTTTGTGATCCATGTTGTAGATCATAGTTCAAACTTGAGGTGTTTCGGTGATATTTTATTTCCATGCCGACTGAGCTAACAAGGAGGTTTAAAAAAAAAAAAAACTGTAAACCGCCCATTCAACCGACCGGGAGCTCAGAACTGCGTTAGTGTTTATTATCTCCATGACTACAGGGGGAAGGCAAAACTGTGTTGGTGTTTATGATCTCCATGACTACAGAAGTTCAGAACTGCGTTGGTGTTTATTATCTTCATGACTACAGGAGGAGTTCAGAACTACGTTAGTGTTTATGATCTCCATGACTACAGTTCAGAACTGCGTTGGTGTTTATTATCTCCATGACTACAGTTCAGAACTGCGTTGGTGTTTATTATGGACTACAGGAGGAAGGCAGGCAGAAGCCTACTAGGAAGTGTCTGTGGCAATTTGAGGACAAGAAACGGTGCATCAAAGGGTCAAAATAGTAGCAGCCAAAGAGAATCAGTGACGGTGTAAAATAAAAAATCTTTGGTGTGTCATGCTTGGTCCTTAATAATTGCATCACGTTTAACACGTTAACGCTGACAGCCCTAGTCCATACCAGACATGTGGACTCGAGTCACATGACTTGGACTCGAGTCAGACTCGAGTCATGATTTTAATGACTTCAGACTCGACTTGATAAAATTCGGCATGACTTGCGACTCGACTTGGACTTGAATACTATTCACTCGAGACTTGACTCGGACTTTGCCTCTTTGACTTGTAATGACTTGGCTATTTGGGGTGAACAAATACATTTCCTGATCGTGGACCAGTCACCCCAGAGATGCTTTCACTTCCACGAAGAAAAAAATAACACAGTGGACACAAACAGGCAGAGCACAGTGATGAGTGCTGCTGTTACCACCACGCATCACGCACTGTGTGTAGGGCACCAAGAGACAGAGGAAGGACCAATATTAAAGTAGATGTACCGCAGAGCGGTACAAAATATGACCGCCGCCCAGTCCAGCACATTTGTTCCACAAAAATAAATCACGCTGAAAGGCCTATATGATTCTAACTGTCTCACTAAATTGCATTATCCACACTCAATTCTCACTGGTATCTACTAGACAACAAGTACCAAAACATGATTAGTTCATAGATTTCACATGTAAAATTCATTTTATACAGCCCCACCTCCATCTTGCCTGTTCATAATTCTGAGAAATTCTTGAATTGTGTGCATGTACATGTTCATGTTATGTGTGTGTGTGTGTGTGTGTGTGTGCTTGTGTGTGTGCCTGCGTATGTGCCTGTGCATGCAAGCATACATATGTCTACTGTGTGAGTATGTGTCGTACGTATGATTACTGTGAATGTATGTGTGTGTATCTGTTTGTGCACATGTGTGCACATGAAATGGGTTAACATGACCCCTGGAGGCAAACATACGGAAAAAAATGGTCACCATAGTCCCTACAGTTCTCAAGATATTCACAGAGAACTGTGTCTGCCCTACCCTCCTTTCGGGGGTTCCAGTCCAGCGGGGGGGCTACAGATCAAAATGAAAAACGACGGTTCCATGCTATCCATGTGGGGTTACATGCCCACCAAGTTTTGTGTACCCCGGTCTTTCAGTGTCCCGGGAATCCTTGTTGGTGTACGTCACTAAATGTACACATACATTATTTTATTGTAAGGCCCCCCATGAACGAAAGTACACAAAACTTGGCATGCATTCGGAGGGTGTCATAATGATCCTACACTTTTAATTTCGTGCAGTTTTGACCTTGTCAGCCAGAGATATTGTGTTGAAAACACCTAATTTTTTGCTTTTTAATTTTTAACTAGGTGGCGCTATACATGAAATAAGTGGTAATGGGATGGGTTGACATGCCCCCTTAAGACCAACATACATAAAAAAGGTGGACCTCCTAGGCCCTACGGTTCTCGAGATATTCACAGAAAACTGTCTCCGGCCACCTACAGGCCAGTTGGTGTATAGTAACATAAATTAATTTATTGTGTGGCCCCCCATGAACGGAATTCCACAAAACTTGGCGTGCATACAGAGGGTGTCATAATGATCCTACACTTCCAATTTTGTGCAGTTTTGACTATGCACAGATACCTGCGATTACAACACCTCATTTTTACTTTTTTGTGTCTAACTAGGTGGCGCTATACATGATATGAGTAATTAAATGAGTGGTTATGGAATGGGTTGACATGGCCCCTTAAGATCAACATACAAAAAAAAATGGTCCTCCTAAACCCTACGGTTCTCGAGATATTCACAGAAAACTGTGTCTGCCCTACACTCCTTTCGGGGGGTCCAGTACAGCGGGGGGGCTACAGATCAAAACAAAAAACAATGGTTCCATGCTATCCATGTGGGGTTACATGCCCACCAAGTTTCGTGTACCCCGGTCTTTCAGTGTCCCGGGAATCCTTGACGGAAATTTGGGCATGCGAAAAAAAAAAAAAAAAAAAGAAAAAGAAAAGAAAAAAAAAAATCTGACTAAACCTACATGACCGCCGCTTCGCTGGTCATAATAAATATTAGCTTTACTGCAAACTGATTTGCATTCTTGTTAGAGAATGTTTACAATGTCAAAATGCACCAACAGCATGTTACATAAAGATGATACTTTTCGGGTCCTCTCCATTAAGATCCAATTTGAACGTACATGTATGCTAGCCTATTCCATTTAATTGAGAACTCGTCTCAGTGCGCACGAAAGCAAGAGAAAACAAAACTGGCTTGTCATTGTTGATGATGATTGTTTTGTTTTTGTTTGTTTATTAGTTTTGTTTGACAGGGACTATGCATAGAATAGCTTCTATACCAGGGTTAGCTAAATAGCTAATTTGCACCTGTAGTCCCTGGGCAGGATGTTCAAGCACAGTAAAAACATAAACAAACACAGACATGAAAAGACAACAAGATAAACATTACAAATAGAAGAAAAACTAAGTGAAAAACAAAGATCAATAATCACAAGCTTGATTGTCCTTCAGCCATGTCCATTTTCTAATTGCTTGATATGAAAATGTTGATTGGCCAAAAGTGGTCTTTTTGAATGTAGCGTAACAGTCTCCTCTCATTGCAGCCCTAGATACCCTAACATTGTCTCTACAGAATGACACACATTGCTTAAGTTGTGGTGGTGCAAGATCATGGGTCAATTTGTACATCAGGCACATGTCAGAAAACCAAATAAAACTGTCAAATGTTAACAGGCTATGTTTTTTTATAATAGTACAGTGGTGATAATTTCTTGGTTTTTTATCAAGCACTTTCACAGCCTGTTTGTATAGAGAGTACAAGGGTTTTAGAGTGGTCACACCTGCCTGGGACCAGCTTGTAGCACAATAAGACAAATGGCAGAAAATCATTGAGTTTAGCAGCATGTAAGGGTAAACAGTTTAGCAGCATGTAAGGGTAATTGATGTCTAATATGTCTAAAAGTGATCAAACTCGCTCTAACATTTCTAGATATCTTCTTAATATGCTTTCTGAAATTTAAATTGGAATCAATGATTATGCCCAGGTATTTAAAGTTGTCAACAATTTTGATCACCTCTCTTTTGACCAAGATGTCAGGTTGTTGCTGTGCATTTCCCTTTTTAGAGAAATACATAGCAACAGTTTTACTTACATTGAGAGTCAGTCAGTTACTAGTTAGCCAATCTGACACTTTATTTAGGACTGCAGTAAGTTTTAAAGCAGCCTGTTCTCTATTTTTGGCATGCGTATAGATTACTGTATCGTCCGCATACATTTGGATATTGACATCTGGGCAAATCAGAGGGAGGTCATTAATATATAAACTAAATAAAAGTGGTCCTAAAATTGATCCCTGTGGGACTCCAATGGAACTGTTGGCAAAGGAAGAGCATACATCATTAATTCTGGTGCACTGCTTCCTTGAATCTAAATAAGACTCTATCCATGTCAGAGCTTTAGTGGAAAAATTTAGATAACAAAGTTTAGGTAACTTTGACAACAGAACATTATGATTTACGGTGTCAAAAGCTTTTCTGAAATCAAGGAAAACAGCACCAACAACACCCCCATTATCAAGGCTGGATTTAATTTGCTCAATAAAGTAACAGTTTGCTGTCTCAGTTGAGTGGTTCTTTCTAAAACCAAATTGCATAGGGTGCAGTGGAGAATGGCCCTGATTTAAATGGTCCATCAACTGGTCACACACTATCCTTTCAGGGATGGATTACTGCACAGGCCTACTGGGCCCAAGGGGTCAGGGGGCCCTGAAGCCCAAGCCTTTGCATGGAATCATTGCCTCAATATCAACAAATCAGGATGTACAACAATAAGTGGGGGACCCTTAATACATCTGGGCCCAGGGGCCCGAAGATTCATAATCCGCCCCTGTATCCTTTCACTCATTTTAGAAATGACAGGGAGTCTACTGATAGGTCAGTAATTGGTAACATCAGTTACATCACCAGCCTTGTAAACAGGAGTTATTGCTGCTGTTTTCCAGGCCATAGGGAAAAAACTATGATTGAAAGACAGGTTGACCAGATGTGTTATTGGAGTGGAGAGGATATATTTATACTTCTTCACAAATGCACAGTCACAATCAAAAACATCTTTAGCCTTTGAGTTCTTAAGGTGGCCTATGGTCCTATGTTCCCCGGGTCCTATGTTCCCCGCTCGGGGTTAGGGTTATGGTTAGGGTTTTAAAAAAGGGTCCTATGTTCCCCGGTCCCATACAAAGCGGGGAACATAGGACCCGGGAAACATAGGTACGCTCCCGTTTTAACTATAGAGGATTCTGTAACCTCAGATATGTTAAAAAGTGGGAGATTGTCATTTGGTGGTGTGATGCACTTCTCTCTAGGTCCAAATCCTTTTGCTAAATCTTGCACAGAATCAATGAAATAAGTATTAAACTCAGAACAGATTTGGACTTTATCTTGTGTTAATGTGCCCTGTACTTGTAGCTCAAGCCCCTTATCTCTGTTACTATTATGATCCTTTTTAAGGACCATATTAATGTTTTTCCAAGTGTGCCTGCTATTTCCTTTGGAGTTCTTGATAATGTTGATAAAAAAATTAGCTTTTGATTTTCTAAGTTCTTTTACAACTTTGTTATGCAATTGTTGAATCACCTTTGATTGATATCAGCTTTTAAATATAAGAAACGTATAAAGGGAAATCATGAAGGAAACAAAGACAAGATTAGAGGAAATTGCGGATTTATCTGGTTCTCACTACTGTTAAACTGTGAGAGCCAGGGCACTTTGACATAGGCTGTTGTCTTTGCCTTTGTGTAACGGAACTGGTGAGTCTTGAAGTCTTCAATAATTCGTTTACATGAAGCACATGATATTATGCCGATTGAAACGCATTCCACGTAGCTAGGTGGCTACTAGCTACCAGGCTCTTAATTCACTTTTAATTGCAAACAGAAAATGTCTAGCAAGCATCATGTCATTACATGCTTTTATTTCCAAAGGAATGAAAGCTGTTTGTGCCAACTTAATATCATGCTTATCATTGTTAATATTGTGCTATACATTGGCACAAACAATGTTAGAGTTTGTGGACTAGCCATAGCTACATTTGAATGGAGCTGGTGAAAAAGATCATTAGGAGAACGTGTGGACAGTGGCACACAATGGGCTTAAAGTGACAGTGCACCAAGGCCGTAGTCATGATGTCAACATTGGGGGGGACCAAATCTGTGGTGGGGTTTGAGGGCTATGCAAAAAATATTATTAAAAATCACAAACAAGTTGTTAAGACGTTTTTTCCAACTTGTGTGCCGTCGCCACATTTGATTCCTACGTTTTGCCTGCATGGATGCGCGATCAAGTGCGCATCTAAATAATATGCAAGATGCATCAACCATTTCTAAGAGGCCTATAAACAGGGTAGTTCCTGGCATTAGTACTAGCATATGAATGCATTATTTATGTTGTAAGACATGTGAAAGAAAGGAATGACACAGGCACGCACAAATTCATCATTTAAAATAAAACTTTTCACTTTCGCTATCATTGCGAGAATAGGTTACAATATGGAAAATGTTTCAAAGTTCCCTTTGAGTCTGATCGGCTCCAAAAATGTATGGGATTTCCTTAGCCTGTGCTACACCTTTCCAACAAGTTTTGTGAGAATTGTGTTGCCAGCCCTACCTCACCGCAGTAGGGTCAGAGAGGGTTAAAGCGGAGCTAGTACAGTAATCAAGGATCTTTGGTAGGGTGCAGTAAATGGAAGCTTTTGATAGCGCACGCCACTAACTAAAAACTAGGGTGACCAGATGTGCTCTTTTTCCAGGACATGTCCTCTTTGAGACCTTACAAATCGTCCAGAATTTTGTTATTCTAGAGCCTCAAACGTGTTTACAGCGAAATTGCATTGCGTTTTTCTCTGTCGTTCACAAATATAGCCTTTTCTCTTATGTCCTCTTTTTCACAAACTAAAAAGAGGACACAATCAGGTCACCCTAGAAAAACGGAAAACCACCAGGTCAAACCACTCAGGGGTGTAGGCTACTCTGGAACCATCACTAGGTCACTAATTTGTGCGTTATTTATGTTTGATTACATTTCAGATGGTGGTGGTTGTTGGTTTCCTGTAGAGTTGTATTTATTTATTTTTCTATGTCCGTATATTGGGGGGGACATTTTGGTCATATTTGAATATTGGGGGGGACACGTCCCCCTCAATGTCTATGGTGACTACGGCCCTGCAGTACACCATTTACAAATGAGTTAAACAGCACCACATGTGTAGTTTTTAAGAAATGAATACTTTATAACAAAATTACTGTGTCATTATTATCATTTAAATAATATAGAAGTGTTTTACTTTTACCTTTGTGGTTACTCAGTAATTTTGTGATGTATGCTGTATTTAATATGCCATATAAGAACTTTAGTCTTTAGGGAGAAAATGTACTTTTTAATCGCAATTAATCTAGATTAATTCATTTCAAAATATGAGATTAATTCGTTTTTTTTCAATCATTTGACAGCCCTAATAAAAACGTAAAATATTTAACCGCAGCAATTTACTAATGTAGCCTATGTGACGATTCTTCTCGTCACCATTTAGCAGGTAAATCTGTGGCCTAGCACAGTGAAATGCCATCAGTTATTACTCATCCTTACAGTGGATGCAGCAATTTGGAAAAACAATATATATTTGCTGCTGTGCTGAGTGTCTTGTAGCTATCCATTTCGTACAAATTACTCAGGTATGCTCATGCGTATATTTCACAGGTATGCGCATGCATATATCGTAAAAGCTTTCAAGACAGAACCATTGAACATATTTTAATCTGTATTTATACACGGGTTTCCCGTTTACTAACAAAACTAGATGCGCGCGCAGCCGTGGGGCAGAAGACGCTTGGTGGCCTTCCACAACGTTATAAACTTAACCTAAATAGTCGGCTGCTGTAAGGTACAATCGGATTTTTTTTTATAACCCTGTTGTCTCAATGATAATAACATCTCATTTCAGACTATATTTCAAAGTTTGCCGTTCATTTGCATTATTAATATAACATCGTATTTTGTCATTTTTGGCTAAGACATGCATTCAGTTAGGGATATTGAACATATTTTACATTCTCTAACCATCGTGATTTCGAATTGGTGCAGTTTTCAGCACAAAAATTATTTTATTCTTTTGCATTGCTCTATGCTGTTCTATGGTGCTTTCTGCCTCTTGGTTGCGCACGCATGTTTTCGTGACGTTGCATGGAAATCCATGTATAAAAAAATACTGTAGATTAGATTGATGTGTTAAAATTATGATCAATAGTGGCATTATTAAGTGAAGAGTACCTGATGACTTGTTCAGGACTTGAAAAAGATTGGGACTTGGACTTGGACTCGACTTGCCTTTGATGTGACTTGGACTCGACTTGCCCTTCTCTGTATTTACTTGGGACTTGACTTGGACTTGACTGCTAAGACTTGGGACTTACTTGTGACTTGCCAAACAGTGACTTGGTCCCACCTCTGGTCCATACAGTTCATACTTACATATTATATTATATATATATTATATTATATAACATATCTGACTAATGTAAATAAATGTGAGTCACCATATCTAGGATGCAAAGATTTTCCTTTTTAATAATGCATTCACATCATATGGATGAATGTAAAGATTTTCATTTTTAATAATGCATTCACATCATATGGATGAATGTAAAGATTTTTTCATTTTTAATAATGCATTCACATAATATGGATAAATATACTTCTCTTTAGACTGCCCCTCCACTAATAAACCTGTGTAGCTATAATTAGTGTAAGTGTGTCTGAGTGAATGAGTGTGTGTGTGTGTGTGTGTGTGTGATTAGTCCACAAAACCAGCTCACGCCACTAAAGAACACAGCAACTCAATTAGCTTCTGACCTACAGTGGGCATCGCTTTCAAATGGCCACTTCAGTCGCGCATTACGAGGCATGAAGCTGCGTGAAGCTTTAGTACCACTTTCAGCCACTGTGCGTCGCTCTGCCACTGTACATCGCTCTGTCAGTAGCCTGACTGCCGCCCCTTATGAAAAAGCAGGAGGCTATACCTCAGGCTGATAAATGTTACCGAGAGGAATCCCAGCCTACGAATTAAATAACAAAATAAATCGTAATTAAACATTACCTCGATTAAGGCTACTAGGGTATGGCTTAAGGCTTGACTACACGGTGGTAGCGAAAATCAAAATCTGCTTTTGATAGCCTACCGGTGCCGCTCCACAAAACGAAAAAATATCTTAATTTGCTGTCTATGTTATTGTCAGTGTTGGGGGTAACGCAACTACGCAAATCAAAACAGTGTCTTAAAGGAGAATTCCGGTGTGATATTGACCTAAAGTGTGTTGAAACATGATACCGAGTGTGAACGTATGTCTCATAGCCCATCTCGGCTTGTCCCCTGCACTCCAAAATCTGGTGCTAGTTAGCCGATGCTACCAACAGCTGGTTCAATGGTGGTGCTTCGGCATCGGGCTAGCCATGCAAATAAATCACTGTTTTACACCATTTACGAGGCTCAATGTATCTCCACACTTCATTGGTATACTACCGAAGGCCCTGACATTTAAAACGAGACATTGAGAACTTTGAAAAAGCACTGGTGGTTTACTTACAAGACGATTTATACAGACAGTATCTTCACGAAGTTTAGCGTTTGCAGCCATCTTGAATTTAGTCACGATAAGTCGAGCGACGAGTAAGAATGAACAGGTATGATAAGGGATCAGATTCCAAAAAGAATTCAGTGGAAATGCATGGATTCTAGTTGCTGCTACTGGAAGAAACTAGAATCCATGCATTTCCACTGAATTGCATGGATTTTTGATTTTCGAAAGCGTTTGCCCGTCACAGCCAAACGAAATCGGCGGCGAAGCTCCGAAACAGGAAGTCGTCCATATCTCAGGAACACTGTCACATATCGATACCAAATTTTGTATATGAACTGGGGACTCCAGTGTGAGGGTGCATAAGCTAAAAAAAAAAGAGACATATTCCAAAAGTTTCCATAATTTGGCAAACCACCCACAGGTATTTGGTAACTCACACCATTCACCTTTTCACCATTCACCTTCTATCACTATGCCTTCCAAGTATGCTCAATGCCTCTGGGCAGCCACAATGTCTCCAGGCAACCTTGCCCAATCATGAAATCCTTGCTCTGCCATGGGATAGTATGGACTTACGAACTGAAATTCCATGGAGAACAGTAACTATATATAGCTTACATAATAGAGTTGTTTTCACATTGACGGTATTCAAATTAAATTTTTCATTATTGTTAAATATCATGATGGGAGAGTATTATTAAAAATGTTACAAGTATGCAAATGCATATGTTTATGGGCATTTAGGTTTTACTGTGTTGTTTTGTTGTAAAGACATGCAAGGCATTCTGGGCCGTAATGAACAGTGGTCGGCAGCACTCCATAGGCTACGTATTAGGAATAGGTGTTTCTGTAAACCTAGGGACAATAAACAGCTATCTCTGTTACAAAAACGAGCTGGTAATCGCTCATTGAAGAGGGAACTATGATAAAAAGATTGTTTTCCTAAAAGCATGGAGTTGACGAAAGAATAAGCCAGAATGTCACGTTAATGTAAATAGCCTACTGAACGGTAGGTGGCAACCTTGTATTACATTTCACATCTACATAGGGTGAGATCATTAGAATTATGTGAGCTTCACAAGTAAGGAAGGTGCAAATATTATGTAATTTATAATGGGAAATTATTGGAAATGTTATTTCTTGTTTCTAATTGCAAACCACACACATCCATTCGTAATCACACGTACACATTCACTGGAAGACTGTCTATTCGTTTATTTGATGTTGCTTAGCAACGCTAGAACAGAGCTTCAGAGAGACACGTTTTGAGTTCGTGGCCAAGTAGGCTACCTAAAATATCGGTTTCCATGTGTATGTGCTGGATGGTGTGCTTCCTTTATGAAAGTAAGTGTTTTATACAGTCAACATTACAGACATAATGAGTCATGTTGTAGTGGTCCACATAAATGTGCCCTTTCTATTATTAGAATGCTAAGCGGAGATTTCATTCATTTCTTGTGTGGCTAGAAGCTAGCTAGCTAGGTCATAGGGAGAAGATGTTGCTGTAACGTTATGAGATTTATGTTGCTTAGCAATGCCATGGTCATTTGATATGAGATGCTTGTACTCGTAACTTCGTCACTCGTAACTTTAGGACTCCTATTTTTTTTTACTAAGAGTAATTCAGGAAGCATTTTAGCCCTAAAAGTAGCGCCTGAGTCTGTGACGGCTTAAGCGAGGACTCCTAATAAGACCGATTCACAAACAATGTTTTGTGGTGGCATTTCACGTCGCGATGTTTTGAAATGCGTCTAACAATCACGAGGGAATCATTTTGCATTGTAGGCATAACTAAGGGATGCAGTAACACCACCAACAACAACCAAAACTAGCCTACTCATTGTTTACATGTACATTAAATGTAACGTTTCATTGTGAATCAAATTAAAAGATTCTCCTCTTTGCAAACGTTGGCATAGGCATATGGTGACAGATTAATTTAATAATGTTGCTGCGTGAATCACGGTAAGCGCGAATGAAGTGGCCACTTCTTAATAGGAGTCACTGTATGGAAGTAGGAGTAAAATAGAGATGTTTAAAATAAGATAAAGTTAGGATAGCACTATGCCCGCTTGACAACGGCAGAGATAACTGGCCTTTGGCCATAGCAACCATCCATTTAGAACGACTGGCCTTCATAGCAACCAAGGATCTTAGCTGTGATTCATGTAGCTACAGTATGCATACAATGTAATGCAAAGTATAGAAAGGTGATGAAATATACAGAGACAGGTCAAGAAATATAGTGCAATGTAGACAGTAGTATACAGTTGATTTACAGAAGGTGGTTTAGAGTAATATGAATTAAATATAAATATGTGCAGTGTATTAGCAGTTATCTCATACAATAAGTAGAATAATGTATGTAGTAGTAACATTATAATAGTAGAAATAATAATATAGATATATGCAGTGTATTAACAGAATATAATAAAACAGAATAAATATGGATATTCAATATGACAAATATATAACAGATATGTACATAACATACGGCTATGTGCAGTGTGGAAACAGTGTCATTGTAGTGCAGAAACAACATTATAAGAGTAGTAAGAATAAGTCTATGTGCAGGATGAATAGTATGAAGATCAGTAGAATAACTATGTATACATGTAATTACAATAGGCCTATGTACATTTGTAAATAAATAGAAATCTATGGGTGAGAGGGATAAATTAATTTTATTTAATCGTAAAAGTAAATTGCATTAAATTAAATTGCAATTAAAAATCTTTCCAGTAGGCTTTAATGTCACGCAAAAAGTACAACCAAACCTGAGCTTGATCAACTAGAACGTCTAAAGAACCACAACTTGAGTGTAGTTTTTTGCTGGGTCCTAGGCCATGTTGGTCTGAGGGGAAATGAGAAAGCGGACAGTGCTGCTAAGCAAGCCCTCAATGAAGAAGTCACAGAATGTCAAATCCGTGCCCCAGACATTAAACCTATACTGAACTCTTACATCACAAATAAGTGCCAATCTGAATGGGATTAAAATGTACCAACAACAAGCAAGGAATGTTAATTTTTTAGCACGTTTTCATGATCCACTGGGTCGTTATGGGCCACACAAAATACGGTGTTGCTAAAATTACTCCTATTGTGGCTATTAGAGACATGCGTTCATGGGTATCCAGCTACATTCAATGAGTTAAGTAGAATACATTCACACACACACAAAAAACATCACTAATGTTGTGGACATTCCTTTATTCTGAGATACATCAATAGGCTCTCAAAACAATCCCAAACAGACATAAGGTCTTTATAGAGCAAATCCATATAGATTATTGTCAAATAAACCAGTAAAACAGAATTAGGGGATGGAATATATAACATTCACACTCATAGCTCATATTTTTAAAATAAATCAGTGAAAAAGTATCCTGACAAACAAGCAGCATTTTAATGCCTTAGTCATATTTTATAATGTCAAATTTTTCTCTAGGTTACCTGATAGCCCAGTTTGAGAGGTGCAAGACGCGTGACATTATTTATTTTTGCAGCCAATCACTGCTGTTGTTTTATTTTATTGATTTGATTTTAGTCATAGAAGCTAAATTCGAAGGCAGGCCACAGGTAAAATCCAACGAACCACATTCACCCCGCAAGGCAATAGTTGAATAGAGCTTTTGAGGTATTGCCACTGCTCCAACACTGAAAGGCACTGTTAGAATGCTTGGATCAAGCCAGGTTCAGCATAGCGTATGTCACTGTCTGCTCACGTTGGTGACCGGACCAGGGCAAGCACACTTTCGCAGTTCCCGCCGGAAATGCAGTCTAGTTACAAACATTATTCTGTGTCCTAAAACTGGCATATTTTATGGCATTGTGTCATGTAAGTTCGTTGCAAAATCTAGAGAAATGTGTGAGGTGGTCAGCGGGGGACAATTGAGACACACATTGGATTGTGTTATTACTTGAACATTCCACACTATCCACAGCTGTGGTAGGCCTATCAGGGGCAGGAGGATTACTGTTAGCGCAGGCTTTATATGAAATTCTTCAACAGAAGGCCTCGAATGTTGTCTTGTTTGTGGAGCGCTTTGCTTCGCTTCTGTAATCTCGGCTTCATTGAAAATGAGGGCTTCCCTCAATAACCCTCCGAGAATAAATAAAGGTTGAATGAATGAATGAAGGCCTGTGGTTTGCGCAGCCTACAGTAAATAACAGACCCGCCAGAATGTGCGTTATGATGCTTTTTTACGAGCAAGATGTTTTTGGTACCCTACGCACACTGCATGTTCTTAAATAACAATGATCATCAGTAATATTCGACCATTAATTTGGGTAAATGGGCAAGCGTGACCACCTTGATTGGCTGATGATTGTAACGCGGGCATGATTCCAAACACCTCCCTTACGATGATGAGTGACAGGTGACAGGTCTCAGAATGCGTGCGCTACACAAGGACGGAAGATGATGAATAACTGGGGCCATAGGCTATTCACAAAGGCTTTTATCTTACTACTAGGAGTAGGCTACTCCTAAATCGCACTAAACGATTTTAGCTTGGAGTTTTCTCTTAAAAGTTATTCACAAAGCCTTTCAGACAACTCCTAAACTAGGAGTGAGTCTTCGTGGCTATGGATGACGTCATTACTCATGCACAAGCTTGACTGAAGTGACCACCTTGATTGGCTGACGATTGTAACGCGGGAATTCCAAACACCTCTCTTCCGATGATGACTGACAGGTGACAGGTCGGAGAATGCGTGCGCTACACAAGTAGTGCGAAGGACGGAAGATGATTAATAACTGAATAAAAAGGCCTAGCCTAAATGAATAAAGAGTAAGGCAAAACAAATAGCCTAGTAGCCTAATGAAACATAGGCCTATGGATTGATGCAGTAGCCTACCTTTGCAACATTATTAAATTAATCTGTCACAATATGCCTAGGCTACGTTTGCAAAGAGGAGAACATTTTAATTTGATTCACAATGAAACATTACATTTCATTTACATGTTAACAATGAGTAGTTTTGGTTGTTGTTGGTGGCGTTATTGCATCCCTTTTATGAATGCAAAATTGTTCCCTCGCGATTGGAAGCTCCTGTTGCGCATAGGCCTAAAGTTAGGAGTGACACGCCCATTATTTTTAGGAGTTGCTCCTAAATTCGCCAGTTAGGAGCTACTTTTAGCTTTAAAATTATTTGTGAATACGGCCCCTGAATAAAAAGGCCTAGCCTAAATGAATCAAGGCAAAACAAATAGCCTAGTAGCCTAATGAAACATACGGATTGATGTAGTATCTTTGTAACATTATTAAATTATTTTGTTACTATGCCTACGTTTGCAAAAGATAACATTTTAATTTGATTCACAATAATGTTACATTTAATTTACATGTTGACAATGATTAGCCTAGTTTTGGTTGTTGTTGGCGGCGTTATTGCATGTTAGTTATGCCTACAATGCAAAATTGCTTCCTCACGATTGGAAGCTCCTGTAGCTGCAAAGGATTTCAAAACACGGCAAAATGCCGCAGGTTTGTGAATAGGTCTGTGAGTAAGGAGTCCTCTTGACTTCTTTTAAGCTGTCTGAGTGGGAAGGTGTGATTGGTTGGGGGCAGGGCGGATGAACTGGGCACAAATGTCTGATGGCCCCCCTTCCCCCCAGCCAACGTGAATCGGGTGGTTAGTTAATAGGCCTATCGTGAAGATTTTTCCTGCCATCTAAGGCACGAGCGCATCTGTGAGGCCAAGCCTCACCAAGTAGCTCGTTTGTTTACAACTAACATTCCATTTAATTAAACTGCTTTATAGGCTATGCCGAAATAGTTTTCAATATTTTGAATATTAGTGTCGGGTGAATTGGAATGTTCTCAAAGTAGCATTATGGCTGAAAGCTGCTTGGGATCCCCCCGTCAAGCAATATAACCATACAAACGCGCTTCCTGCACTCATTGTTTCAAAAGGAGTCTTAAACTTAAATAGGTTAACATCACTCTAAGTTCGCCTTCAAGCAAGGAAAACGATGATGTCATCGTTCAGGGGAAAGTCCGTAGGAGTCTTATTGCTGAGTGTGTTGTAACACGCTCTGGAAATTCACAATTTCGTCGCCGTTTAAAAAAAAAAAAAAAAAAATAGTCCAGTATTTCTTTCGAAATTGAAATGAAGTTGTATGGACTGGACTATGTTTTTTTTTTTTTTTTAAAAGGCGACGAAATTGTGAATTTCCAGAGTGTGTTACAACACACTCAGCAATAAGACTCCTACGGACTTTCCCCTGAAGAGGCAGCAAAGATGGCAACATTTCCGGAAAGGTACTGGCTTGATGAAATTCATTCTGGACTCTCTATTCGACCACATAAAGACCTCGGGATACTTCGGTTTGGCTTTAGGGACCCTCTACTCACTACCACGTAAGTGTTATGTTGTTTGGAACTGTAGAAGAGGTACAAAAATAGCGTTTTGTAGCGGCGCAATTGAAATGCCCCGCTCACTTCCAGGCTACGAGTTGTGACGGTACAATCGAACTTTCTCAAAACACATCCGAATGACATGATTTTGATGTCAATTCAACGTATGCACCCCAATCATCCGTAAATCGATCTAAAGTGCATTTTACTCCAGATAATTCCTTTAAAATATGGGATATTCTACGGGAAAACATTAAAACGGCAAGACAGTGGGGGAAAGTTAAAATACGTGATAAACACGGAAAAAGTTGGCATGCATTGTTTTGTCCCCGTGCACAGGGATTATTTGTCATATTATTAATCACATATGATTATTTGTGAAATTGTGCAAACAGGCGCAACACATTTGAAAAGGAAGGACTGGCAAGCTCACGGGAAAGATTGATTTAAGAACGTTATCACAGTGTGTGGCTGTGGCGCGGGCGGAAGACAGCGACAATTGGCAGGGGAGGGTCATGTCTTTTTTAACAATTCTGTCGGAGGGTCATTGAACAATTTCTAGCAGGCAAGAGGGAGTCATGCAACTTGCAACTGAAGCCCTCAAAATTCCTCCGGTGGCCCCTTCAAAAAAAACAGTCCCTAGATTGCTGCTGGGCTATATGTCTTGGTCCATGTCTGTTAACAACAACTAACCCGTTTGTCATTGCCGTCAAACGCATAGCCTATCTCGCGGTTGCATCCATTACAAACAAACATGCAATGTGAACGTCTGGGATTGGGGAGAGCACTAAATGCTCTACTGAATAAGCACAAAGTCAAACCTTTAAATGAAACCTCTTTAATAATCAAAAAATAAATAAACCGCTAAAGAAGTAAACTTGTGACCATCAAAAATCATTTATCGCCTGTAACTCCGTGATAACAGGACGTAACAGGAAGGCATTTGGCTGAGCAACGGAGGTTAATATGCTCTATATTTTGTCCAAATGATGTCTGTCTATCATCGTTGCACTCGGAGAAAACCAGAATGTTTAATTTGTCCTGCGTTTCTTCTACGGCTGCAAACGGGATTCACTCGCAGTTAACCAAATATTTCTTTATTAGGGCAGGGCAGGCATATTTCTGGCTATTAAATTATTTCTAAACCAGTCTGCTAAAGTCTGTAGTGAAGTCTGTGTAGGGTTTTCCAGGCTCCATTTCTTTTTACACTTGAGCCATCTACCGGTTGTTTGGGTTGTTGCAGCGTCTCACTGGAAAAATACAAATTAAAGTCACGTGATACCGCGTGATCCCACGCGCGGACCGCGAGTGAAGCTGGCCAAGTCGAAGCACTGCCCACTGTACACACACTGAGGAACGTGTGTATGTGTGTGTGTCGCCTGGCCTTACACACACTCATGAACTCATGATGAGGGACGCGCGTGTGTGTGTGTGTCGCCTGAGTGAGTGTGTGTGTGTGTGTGTGTGTATGTGTGTGTGTGTGTCGCCTGGCCTTATACGCACACACACAGGGCAGAGTTTGATATTGTAGTGTGTTTGTGTGTGCATGTGCGTGTGTGTGTGCGTGTGCATGAGTGTTTCAATTTCAATTTCAATTTATCGTGCTTATAGAGCGCCAAAACATAACACATGTATCATGGCGCTTTACAGAATGTAGGCAATCAGAGAAAGAAGGAAAGAAAGGAAGAAAAGAAAAGCAAGAGAGAGGCCCATGGGTAACAGGGGCGAGGAAAAACTCCCTAGAATTGGAGATACATATAGGAAGAAACCTCAAGCAGATCCACGACTCAAGGGCCTGACCCATCTGCCTAGGGTCAGTACATGACATTAAGGTCTGTATACATGACAAATGCATATGATAGTCGGGTGTAGAGAATAAGACATGGTGTTAAGCACTTGAGCTGAAAGTTACAAGAGGTGGGATGATTACGTGTCCGTTATGGTAATTCATTATTCCTGATTTAGTGACAGAAAGTTCAATAGTCCAGCGTTGGGATTGTCCAGGGGAAGGGAGTTGTCGAGGGGCATGTGGTGGGTTGGCAGACGGGCCAGTAATCCGGGCAGAGTTGTCATAGGCAGGTGGTTGGTCGCTAGGCTGTACGGGCCAGGAGTCCAGATAGGGGGCAGTAATAGGGCAGTCGAGGATGGGACCTCAGGTGAGATGGGTGAGAGGAGGGCCAACACACGGATGGTTGATGACTGGTGATGATATACCTCACATGTGAGGTACAGTAAGGGGGAAGAAAGAGATGTAGAGTGGGTTAGTATTACTGAAAATCAAAATGGTTAATGTCAATAAGTAATCAGTAGTACTATATATTGTTACAGTATACCATGGTGGGAATAGGCAAGAGAGGGAGAGTTGAGAGAGAGAGAGAGAGAGAGAGAGAGAGGGGGAGAGAGGAGAGGGGGGGTTGTACGGCGTGACACATGAAAAGTCCATGACAGCACTATGCTATAGCAGCATAACTAAGGCATGGTGAGGGGTAGTCGGCACCAGCGCAGGTATGGTCAGTGACCACCATCACATGCGCGACTGGGGTGCCAGTCACACGAGGAATCAGCAGGGTGGTCCATTCCAAAATCCCTGAGGTGGGTGAAGTTCCACACCGCACCATACCTAACTATGGGAGGCAGTAAAGAGGTATGTTTTAAGTCTAGACTTAAAAATAGGGAGGGTGTCTGCTAGTCGAATTGAGGAAGGAAGATTATTCCAGAGGAGGGGTGCGCGATAGCTGAAAGCTCTGCCTCCTACTGTAGTTTTTGAGATTCTTGGAATTACAAGAAGGCCAGTATTCTGTGATCGTAGCGGTCTAGGTGGGTTATATGGGACTAGGAGATCTTTAATATATTCTGGTGCCTGGCCATTAATGGCTTTGTTAGAAGTAATATTTTGAAGTCAATGCGACTTCTAACAGGCAGCCAGTGTAGAGATGTCAGGATAGGGGAAATATGTTCATATTTTTTAGTTCTAGTGAGTGTGCGAGCAGCTGCAT
>NW_027468685.1:585000-645000 GCF_046254945.1 Alosa pseudoharengus
GAAAGAGAGAGAGGGAAAGAGAGAGAGAAAGAGAGGGAGGGTGAGTGAAAGGGTGAGGGAGAGAGAAAGGGTGAGAGAGAGAGGAAGAGAGGGAGGGAAAGAGAGAGAGAAAGAGAGGGAGAAAGAGAGAGGGGAAAAGAAAAACAAAGATGCTGTTCAGAATAAAGGAAGAGGAAACAGTAACTGCAATACGCACTGGGTAAGAAAAGAGAGAGAGAGGTGTGTGTGTGTGTCTGTGTGTGTGTGTGAGTGTGTGTGTGTAATGCACTGGGTAAGAAAAGAGAGAGGTGTGTGTGTGCGTGTGTGTGTGTAATGCACTGGGTAAGAAAAGAGAGAGAGAGGTGTGTCTGTGTGTGTGTGCGTGTGTGTATAATGCACTGGGTAAGAAAAGAGAGAGAGAGGTGTGTGTGTGTCTGTGTGTGTGTGTATAATGCACTGGGTAAGAAAAGAGAGAGAGAGGTGTGTGTGTGTGTGTCTGTGTGCGTGCATGTGTGTAATGCACTGGGTAAGAAAAGAGAGAGGTGTGTGTGTGTGTCTATGTGTGTGTTTGCGTGTGTGTGTAATGCACTGGGTAAGAAAAGAGAGAGAGAGATGTGTGTGTGTGTGTCTGTGCGTGTGTGTGTGTAATGCACTGGGTAAGAAAAGCGAGAGAGGTGTGTGTTTGTGTGTGTGTGTGTGTGAGTAATGCACTGGGTAAGAAAAGAGAGAGAGGTGTGTGTGTGCGTGCGTGTTTGTAATGCACACGGTAAGAAACAATGAGAGACAAAAGAGTGAGAGAAAGTAAGCAGAGAGAGAGAGAGAGAAACAAAGGGAGCCAGAGAGAGAGAGAGAGAGAGGGAGAGAGAGAGAGAGAGGGAGGAGAGAGAGAGAGAGAAGGAGGGAGAGAGAGAGAGAGAGGGAGGAGAGAGAGAGAGAGGGAGGGAGAGAGGGAGAGAGAGAGAGAGAGGGAGAGAGAGGGAGGGAGAGAGGGAGAGAGAGAGAGGGAGAGAGGGAGAGGGAGAGAGAGAGAGGGAGAGAGAGAGAGAGAGAAACAAAGGGAGCCAGAGAGAGAGAGAGAGAGGGAGAGAGAGAGGGAGAGAGAGGGAGAGAGGGAGAGGGAGAGAGAGAGGGAGAGAGAGAGAGAGAGAGAGAGAGGGAGAGAGGGAGAGAGAGGGAGAGGGAAAGAGAGTGCAAAAGATACCAGGTTGTAAGGGAAGAATATTTTACTAAAATCGGAGATATATGTCCCGAATTTCTAAAAACAAACATTGAACAAAAACTATCATTCATACTGGGGGAAGTAGACAGTTGTGTCCACCTAGTTGCTGAGTGTTACATGATCAGTAACCTAATAATCCATAGTTTTTTTTATTGAATCAGCCGGGTGTTATTTTCATTATTATTATTATTACTATTATTATTCATATATATTTGTATTATTGTTGTATTGAATGCTTTGGCAACACTGACATTTACATTCATGCCAACAAAGCTTGTTTAATTGAATTGAATTGAGAGAGAGAAAGAGGGAAAGGGAGAGAAAAAGAGAGGGAGAGAGAGAGAGATAATTTGAATTTTGATTTTTAACAGCTCTTTATTACAAAACACACTATCACATTACTATCACTATCACATTACCATAAACTCACTCTTTTTAGAAAAAACTGAAAATCAAAGAAAATAACCTGAAAATAAAAATGAATTATCGACCACTGAGCATATTGCTCCACCTTGCCACCATTCTTCTTCAAAAGAATCAAAATCGCCTTTTGTTTCATAAAAGTCAAATTATAATTTTACTCTTGATTTCACCAGGCGAATAAAAATGTCAATTACATCATGGTCAGAGCCAATGCTTCAGGTCGTCAAGTCACCTTTTTTTGGTAACAGTGTCAACACAGCCCTTCGACAGCTCGGAGGAAGGATTCCTTATGTCAATCAAAGATCTCTATATGTCAATCAATTCATATGCTTCAATTAACTCAATAAGACACTTGTGAGAGGATGCATGAGGTTCTACATGATTTCTATCTAAAATATCAGCAGTAATCACCACCCAGAAAAAGAAAATCAGTACTATTGCATGCACTAATAACATCACCAAGCTTATCCAAAAAACACATCCTATTTACAGCATGAACACAAATGAGAACAAAAACATCATTTTACTTTCAAGTCTTCCTTTAACCACCTCTTCCACATCATAGAAATATGGAAGAAAAGACTTTGAAAAAAGGGATAGCAACACCTCCACTTAAGGATGTATTGTGACTGAGTATGGCACGCCCATCCCACTCCTTCACCCAATCAACTTCATTAGTATGGCACGCCCATCCCACTCCTTCACCCAATCAGCTTCATTAGTATGGCACGCCCATCCCACTCCTTCACCCAATCAACTTCATTAGTTAAGTCACTATGTGTCTCTTGAACATCAATAGAGTTCTGTCTGCTTAATTCAGAGTTCTGCTCTTTTCCTCCCGTTTTTCTGCTTAATTCATAGAGTTCTGCTCTTTTCCTCCCGTCTCTGGCCCCATTCAAATTCAGAGTAGCGACTCTAACTTCGTTTATTTCAAAAAAAGAAAGTAACCAGAAAAAGACAAAGAAAATAAACATACATATTTTACTGAGTATAAGTATAAGTATATATACTCTTTTGATCCCGTGAGGGAAATTTGGTCCCAATTTATCCCAATCCGTGAATTAGTGGAACACACTCAGCACACAGTGAGGTGAAGCACACACTAATCCCGGCGCAGTGAGCTGCCTGCAACAACAGCGGCGCTTGGGGAGCAGTGAGGGGTTAGGTGCCTTGCTCAAGGGCACTTCAGCCGTGCCTACTGGTCAGGGGTTCGAACCGGCAACCCTCCGGTTACAGGTCCAGAGTGCTAACCAGTAGGCCACGGCAACCCTCCGGTTACAGGTCCGAAGTGTTAACCACTAGGCCACCATCATTTCCAATCGGTTCTCCTTTTTTCAACTTGTGCACAATCTTAACCCTTTCGTGCCCGTGCCGAACATTCCATTTTTGCTGCTGGATGACCTCCTTACACAAAAAACCTTATTACTTGAGTATAATACATACCATCAATGGGATATACATACCATTGTAATCAGAAGGATCAGTTCTATCAAATGATGTAAAATACATATGGTAATGTTGATGACTTTACAAACATTTGCACAAAGACTGCGCTATTAAAGGGGACATATTATGCAAATTGTACTTTTTGCATCCTTTTGTACCTCCATTTGGGTCTCTACATCTCCTAATAACATTCCAAGCACGAAAAAAAGCCATCCATCCGTTTTCTGTGAGTCAGTTGAACGATTTTGGTGTCAGGAATCATAGGCTTCTATGAGCCATTTGAATGGCTCACTTATACTGACGTCAAAATAAGGAAATTTGCATAGAATCACCCTGGTGCCACCCCTCATCTCTCAACCCCCACATAGCCCCACCCACTCGATTAGTTGAAGATCCGCCATTAGTTTGCTGGTTTAACAAGCACGGACACCGAGCACAATGGCTACAAGCAAGAGCAAATCACACATGAAGTGTTGTGTTGTTGGCTGCACAGAACAACACAAATCCTTGCACTTTCTCCCAGCCAGAAGAACCGAGTGGCTCCATTTATTTTTCGATGGCCATGTTCCAGCAACAGTCGGCAAAAATCTTGTGTGTGTGCGAACCACTTCAAGGCAGACCAAAGATCTTTGGGCAGACTGCTTTGAAAACCTAGGACAGTACACTGAGGGATTAGCCATCAAACTTCGTTTGACAGAGGGATCTGTACCTACTGTCCGTGGCAAGTCACAAGATGAGAGACATGTAAGTACTTTCAAATAATGACTTTTGTGTTTCTATCGCAGTTACGCATGAACTAACGTTAGGTTGTTCGTGTTTTGTCATTTAGCACAAGCTAACGCAAACATTATGGCTAACGTTAACCCAGTGAGCATTTTCTCCATTCCAAATTGCAAATGCAGCACACAGCCGATCGAGTCATATTTGACAATCCCAGTCGATAATATCTGAAAGTAATGATTGTTAAAATGTTGTCTAGACGCTAGACCTCCATTAAATATTGTCATGTTATCCACAATTGAGGCGACCAACAGCTAAAACCCCTTAGTATAAGCTAATGTTAGCTTGTAGCCTCACTTTATAACGTTATCCAGTGTTTGCACATTTCCCCTATAGCTCTATTTCATTTAAGCTGCAAGGGTTTGTCACAATTTGTAGTCGTTTTGTCCTTACTGATGAGGAGTTAGATATGGTCATGTTATCTACAATGAAGGTGGCCAGTAAGCTCTTAGTCTAGGCTAATGTTTGCTGTTGTTAATAAAGAGAGATATAGTACTGACAGTCCAAGAAGTTGTAGCCTCAGTTTTTAGCTCAAAGTAAACGTGCATATTATGTGCATGCCATTATTTTCATGTTTGGTTTTCTCTTTACTGCGCAAGACTCTACCTGGCTGCTCTGCATTACAATGAGGATGCTGCACGAGACCAGGCCACCTTATCCTCTGGGGACCCTCTCTACAGGATGCATTTCCCAAAGTACAGGAAGGGAGAGTGCAGGGTGAAACCCATCAAAACCGAGACAACATTCCGTAAGTTACATATTTTTTTATTTATCAAAAGATCTGTTCATTTTGCATGCTATTGCACTATGGTGTCTTTACAATGAACAAAACAATAAATAAATGTACAATGAAATACTTTACAAACTATGTACATAGTTACGAAGTGTGAAATATTGCACAGGGTATGTGGAAGACTTGATGGGCTTCATCATGGGCGAGGTCTTTGTGGACCAAGAAGCATACAGGGAGGAACTCCTGAAAATAAGCATTCCTCCGGACCTGTCCTCAGAGTTTGAGCACCCAGAGAAGGAGGAGGTGATCGCCAACTATGTGTCTCGCTTCAATCCAGGGGAGGCAGTTTGAAGCCCACGTATTGTCCTTGGCTGTCAGGAAACTCCCGACGAACACGCAGGACCACACAGGACGGGATGACAACCCTTATTCTGCATCCAAGTAGTGCTGGGCGGTATACCGGTTCACACCATATACCGGTGTATATTTTCGTTATGATATGAATGTTTAATATACCGCCATACCGGTGTATTTGATTACACAACGTTTGGAACGCTGTGCGCGCGACAGTGTTTCCGACGGGACTTTTTTCACACGCACGCATGGTGCCACTGCGAGGCATAGTGAGGGTAAACACAAAACACCTTAAGTTTTTCCCCTGAAGTATGACCCTTAAGGCTTAATTTCTCCTTAGGTAAGGGGTTTATTTAAGGGTGTTGCACAGAATACCTTAAATTGTTTCTTTAGTTAAGGAAAAACGTTATATTAAAGGATACTGCATTGAAAGGGATTTACCGTCACGAAAATTCTATTGAGATTGTTCAACAGCTGTAACTAGCTGGCTAGTAGGTGATGTCGTTAGTTAGCAACCCACCGAACACAGTGAAGTTTAATGATCTTATCATTCATCTCACCTTAAGAGTATTCGCTGAAATTATCCAGGTAGCAAGTGAAGCATGTTATAGACATGCTATAGACATATAGACATATAGACATACTAGCTGGCTAGTTAGAAATGATCCTGACTGTCATCAGTGCACCAAAACGAACTTTTTTGTTAATGTTTTGCCTAGCGAACCGAACCGAAGCTCATGGCAGGCTAACAAGACATCCACATCCACATGAAGTTAACGTTAGCCTACCACTAACGTCATGCAAACCACACAATAACAATAAGGCATGTTTCTGATAGGCCTATTTGTCAGAGTAAGCATATTAGCAGAGAGGTTTTATTTTAAATTGTATAATTTTCAAAAAAGTATAATTATTGCAAGTTGCACTACTTTTTGTATTGGTTTTATACAATATGTTTGTGAAATTTGCACAGTGAAAGTTCTGTATTTTGACTGCAATTGTCTTTGCATTCTGATGCATTAGAATCATAAGTGGCTCTTTGTAAACAGCATCATTTTCTGGGGCCATGCAAAACTGCATTACCACTAGTGTGGAGTTATTCTACATCGTGACAGTAAAATAGACCATCCTGTACTGCAGCAATTCCTCTCTCAACCTGTAGAAAATGCTGTGAACATCTGATTATGCATGGACAAAAAAATACCGTCATATACCGTGAAACCGTAAGAATTTTGAAAAATACCGTGATATACATTTTTGGTCATACCGCCCAGCACTACATCCAAGGAATCCCCAACACCAACTGACAAAGCTCCTGTAGGCAAGCTATCTGTAACGACTAAAAAAAAAAAAACATTGCAGTAGTTAGCAGGTTACATAATCTGTCAGTTCTGTCAAAAGTGCACAAAGTGCAATTGTCATATTGCATATGTCATGTTTTATTTCTGTTTTGTGTAATAAATATATTGTAATGTCTTAAATGTGTCACAAGTGTATGTTTGATACCTGCTGAATTTGCACACAATAGCCATACATAAAAAGAAAGAAAACAATTGGGGCATGTGTTGGTGTGTAAGACCATTAATGACCTATGAACATTAGTAAGACTAACATCTGCTTTTGCTGATAAAAACGGTAGCCTGTCACTTCTCATAAACATTGATGTTTAGTGCGTTCTGAAGAGAATAAACATTCAGGCACACTGGGTATAAACCCGTCTGCTGCAAACGTTGTGTGATCTATAATGGTATGGTAAGGTCAGTGCTATGCTAGCACAGTCGCTAGCATTATTCGTAAATGAGTGAGTAATATGGCATACTCGCTAGCTCATTTGTAAATAAGTTAGTAACACGGTAACATATCTACAGGCCTTTCTGTAGCTTAGAAAAGTTACCTGTGTAATCTCCTGGCAGCATATACTCTGCCTCAGTTGGCACTGCCCAACAATTTCCACACGCACACCTATATAATAATTAAAATAATAATAATAATAAAAGCTAATCAAGTGCTGTGAATCTAGTGAAGTTTCAAATACAAGCAAATGTTAAATATTGTAAAAAGACTAGTTTTGTCACGAAAAATTACATTACGTTTACTTCGTAACAGGCTGAACAGGGTAAAGGCTAATAGCCAAGACTAATTTGGCACGTAGGAGAGATAGCAAATACATTGATTTAAAACGTTAACAAACCATTTAAAAACTACTTGCAGCATTCGTGGAGGTGTTTCTGCAGGTGGCTCCTCTTCATCTTGATCTGGGTCCGACTCTGGGTCGAAAATGTTGGGCTAGAGTGCGCCTCAGTATTCCGTCATTTTCACCCAAGCAGTGGAGGTTTTCACGTGAAGAAAACGAACAGCGTAAACATCTGACAGGTGGGGCGTGGCCAGCAGTAGCTTATTTGCATAAAAGCGACAGAGTCCTTAAACGGCTCATTCTGAAAGGGACTGAAGCTGGCAAGAATAGAGGCTGCAGAGATCTCTTTATGTGAGATTGATTTTGTGCAAAAAACTTTATGAACATGTTTTGTATAGCCCATAGACCTATTCTAACTTGTTTAAAAAGAGGTATAATATGTCTCCTTTAAATCATGTTGCGATGTTGATTTGTTTGTTAACATATTGTGAATGGTACAGACCTGAGGCGTGTCAAGACGGGGGTTAAGTTCACACTAGAAATTTGTTAAGGTAAGCATACCAAATCAAAGCCGCGGTATAGAGGTTGAAGCGAATCTATTTATCGGTAATGTAAGCGTTCTCTAAAAGCGCGCATTATAACATCAATGCTTACTAGCTGGGAGATGGAAATGCTTTGCCCGAGTGTATGTATGATCGTGTGTATGTACTTGCCTGTTCTCGGTGCTTCAGTTGCTTTCTGGGTGCAGGGGAGCAAACTGGAGTATTGGGCAAGGGACACTTTTCTGCGCATCTTTCGTGCCCAGACGTGGGAGCGCTTATTGTCGCAGGTGTGTTTAGAGTGGTAATATTATTTGGTGCTTAGTGAGGTTTCTTATGGCATTGTATGGAAATAACATGAACGATTGTTAGTAATGTATATTGCCTATGTCATGTGTTAACCAAAATGTGGTTCTGTTTTGTTTTGTTTGTCATCAGTGTCTTAGCATATAACCTGCCAGTAGCCTAAAAATAACAATAAAAGAAAAAAGCCTCTTTTGGATACAATCTGCTGCATTTGTCCATCATTCAGTCCTGACCAATCCATCCGCTCGGACACACTCTGTTACAGTTGTATAAAGGCTTGTAGTATAAAGGCTTGTAGTATAAAGGGTTGTATAAAGGGTTGTATGAAGGCTTGTAGTATAAAGGCTTGTAGTATAAAGGCTTGTAGTATAAAGGGTTGTATAAAGGGTTGTAGTATAAAGGGTAGTATAAAGGGTTGTAGTATAAAGGGTTGTATAAAGGGTTGTATAAAGGGTTGTAGTATAAAGGGTTGTAGTATAAAAAAGGGTTGTAGTATAAAGGGTTGTAGTTGATAGCAATAATTTTACGGTTAAAATTAATAATAATTTAATTGCCATGTGGCCCTTCTTGGTTTAAAACAAAGACACCCTCCCCTCCCCCAGTGGAATGCTAATGTAGTGGTTCAAGGGCTACAGGTACACAGGACAAAGGATGTTACCTTGATATAATGTATCCATGTGTCATGAAATGTAACTGTATTCATGTTTGGTATCATTCTGATAGTCTCAGTCCAAGGATTGTAATGATTTGATTGTGAGAATGTTTGGAACATTCTATAAGTGATATTTCTGATATATAAGATATCTCTCATCATGCTATAAAGGGTTGTATAAAGGGTTGTAGTATAAAGGGTTGTTGTATAAAGGGTTGTAGTATAAAGGGTTGTATAAAGGGTTGTAGTATAAAGGGTTGTATAAAGAGTTGTAGTATAAAGGGTTGTAGTATAAAGGGTTGTAGTATAAAGGGTAGTATAAAGGGTTGTATAAAGGGTTGTATAAAGGGTTGTAGTATGAAGGGTTGTAGTATAAAGGGTTGTAGTATAAAGGGTTGTATAAAGGGTTGTAGTATAAAGGGTTGTATTATAAAGGGTTGTAGTATAAAGGGTTGTAGTATAAAGGGTTGTATAAAGTGTTGCAGTATAAAGGGTTGTAGTATAAAGGGTTGTAGTATGAAGGCGTGTAGTATGAAGGCTTGTAGTATAAAGGGTTGTAGTATAAAGGGTTGTAGTATAAACTTCTGTCAGATGTGTGATGTGCTTTCCAAACACGTTGACTTCCTGTTCCCATGTTCCCCTGCATAGCGTAACTCATTATAGTATGCGCTGGGTGTGACTGACTGACAGACTGACTGGCTGTTGTTTTTGTCATCATTAGTAGTGATGCGCACACACACACACACACATACACACATACACTCACGAGTGCATGCTGATGCACACATACACACACACTCACGAGTGCATGCTGATGCACACATACACACACACACACACACACTCACGAGTGCATGCTGATGCACACACACACACACACTCACGAGTGCATGCTGATGCACACACACACTCACACACACTCACGAGTGCATGCTGATGCACACATACACACACACTCACACACACACACGAGTGCATGCTGATGCACACACACTCACACACACTCACGAGTGCATGCTGATGCACACACACACACACACACACACATTCTCACGAGTGCTTGCTGATGCACACACACACACACATTCTCACGAGTGCATGCTGATGCACACACACACACACACACACACACACACATTCTCACGAGTGCATGCTGATGCACACACACACACACATTCTCACGAGTGCATGCTGATGCACACACACACACACACATTCTCACGAGTGCATGCTGATGCACACACACATACACACACACACATTCTCACGAGTGCATGCTGATGCACACACACACTCACACATTCTCACGAGTGCATGCTGATGCACACACACACACACACACACATTCTCACGAGTGCATGCTGATGCACACACACACACACATTCTCACGAGTGCATGCTGATGCACACACACATACACACACACACATTCTCACGAGTGCATGCTGATGCACACACACATACACACACACACATTCTCACGAGTGCATGCTGATGCACACACACACACACATTCTCACGAGTGCATGCTGATGGGTTGGCAGGGAGGAGACTGGCGCTGAGACAGCTGATGAAAGAGTTCAGCTCACTCTGCAGGGTCGACACCAGGGCAGCCCATACAGTGTGTGTCTGTGTGTGTGTGTGTCACTACTCATACTACAACACCTTGTCTCTGTGTGTGTCTCACTACTAATACAACACCCCGTCTCTGTGTGTGTGTGTGTGTGTCTCACTACTCATACTACAACACCCTGTCTGTGTGTGTGTGTGTGTGTGTGTGTGTGTGTGTGTGTGTCACTACTCATACTACAACACCCTGTCTGTGTGTGTGTGTGTGTGTGTCGCTACTCATACTACAACACCCCATCTCTGTGTGTGTGTGTGTGCGCGTGTGTGTCTGTCTGTGTGTGTGTCTGTCTGTGTCTCACTACCGTTATGACCCAGGGGTAAGGCCACAACAAAAGAGAGAGTGGAGAGGTTGGATCTTTATCTAAAATATGGATTTATTAACCAAACTAACCAAGTAACTAACAAACAAACAAACAGTGTGAAGTGGGTCAAAGTGAGTCATCAGTAATGCATGGATCTTGTGTGTGTGTAATGTGTCTGAGTGCAGTGTTGCATGTCCAAAGCCTAAAGTAAGAATGGCCCTCCTAACGGGAGAGGAAGCGGTCCTCTTATCTGCACACCTGCACACAGGTGCAGCTCATCAGCTCGTGAAGTCCTGAGCACACCTGACAACAAGTAGTCAATAAGCAGAAGGCCTAACAGGCCGTCAAACTACTCATACTACAACACCCTGGGCCTGTACTACGAAGCGGGGTTACTGGCTTATCTGGGTAACTTCGAGAGTAACTTGATCACGTGTGGCGTAACTTCCCGATTAACCCGTACTACGAAAGGTGGATAGGTTTTAACCGAGGTATGCTGCCATGGCAATTTACGCTGCATCTCAAACCTGCTCCGACCAGGTTATGTTCTTGGTTAACACGAGGTTTCCGTTAACCACACCCTTTATAAGTACCACCCCTCCATTAACAATTTCTCCCGAGACATGTCGGCGTACCTGGATGATCCATACGACATTGGAGCGAATATCGTGAGGGACTCTCTTCGCAGGGCGAGGGGTTTTAGAGACCGCCAGAAAATATATATAGCCTACCCGGACGATATTCTCTATGAAGATATAGATTGTCAGCCGAGGGAATTCGTTATCTTTGTCAGATGATCTAGGAAGACGTCTCATAGCAATGCCCGTACGTGGACATTCATGTATTCATTCATTCATTCATTGCAAGAATACTGTATGTCCGAAAATAAATCGGACATAGGCCTACAGTATGCTGAACATCTCAGCAAGAATAGCCTAAAATAAATCGGACATAGCCTACAGTAGGCCTAATAAATAAAAATCACCATTTTAACAAACTTGTTGAATTGAATGTCATATTACTGTACCCTGCACATAAAGGCTACACATTTCCACAGCACCAGAATCCGACCGAATGCCTCCCTCAACCCCTTCCATAATCGGCCTTCCACTATTATTTGCGATGGCCAACTCCTCTGCTACTGTAAAACACTCTGGTGCCTTTCCTCCTACAGTAGTGTTCAAAGACACCTTTTTCTTGTTAGCTGTAAAACAGAGGTCAAGTGAAGGCTATAAGCTAGGCCTACATGTTTTCATAATTAATTAATAATTAGAAATATTAATGCAAGCTATAACTATATAAACCTACTATTCTGAATAATGTTTTTGTGTTTCATTTTCACCTGCTGCCATGTGCGTTTGGCAATGGTGTTGCATCTGAAATGTTCACAGGATTAGGCATACACTAAATCAGTCAATGGGGGCTACTTAAATATTCAATTATCATTATTACTGTAATCTATATGCCCACTTCTGAATTGGGTTGAATTGTCTATGAACTCAAAATAGGCTATTTAATTATTTCAACTCATTTCAGACATTCCGCAAGCTACTAATCCTCCGTAACACATATTTGAAGAACATGTGGGAATAAAACTTTACTTTTAGGCATTTAGGCTACCCGATCTGCAATACGTTGCCAACAGCCTTGCTTTGTTCACTGCCGACGTATTTGATTTTTGTCGTAGAGTGGGTTTTAATTCCTCATAACTTGTCATAATAATTGTGCATTCCTCATCCGTAAAATAAGGTGATCGCGTCATCATTGAAAGTGGTGACTTGTGCTGCAACCCGCCCCTTTTATGTGAACGCGCACAAACTCCAATGAGGTTAACCCCGGCTCAACAAATCAACTTCATAATCAGCGTCGTAGTACCGATTAACACCACTTAAGATAACCAGGTTTTGTCAACCCTGGTTTAACAAAGTAACCCTGGGTTACATCTGGGTAGGTTAAGCTCCCTTCGTAGTACAGGCCCCCTGTCTGTGTGTTTGTGTATCACTACTAATACAACACCCCGTCTCTCTGTGTGTGTGTGTGTGTGTGTGTGTGTCTCACTACTCATACTATCGTAACACCCATAATAATCACCACTTCTGTTCGGAAATTCTAAAACAACAATGTTTTTTAACACTTCAAAATAATTTTCTAAATGAACCTTACATTTTTCAGTAGCCATAGGTGTGTAGATTTGAACAAAATCTGGTTTGGTTCTTAACGGAAACATTTACTGCCTGAAATATCCAATTTTGTTTACCACGCTCGGAGTTATAGCACTGGTCTGATGGGTCGCCTATTTACACCGTTTCAACGGCACATGAACGGTTAGACCGAGAATTCTCGTCATGAAATTAAAATTCCACTGGAGCTCCAAGCGGATGTGTACACGCAGCCTTACAACACTGTTTACAGCTCTTCGAGTCACGGTAAAATGTCATTTTTGGTACATAGCTCATTTAGATACACCAATGGTGTGGGTGCTTGCGTTTATTTAGGAGTCCGCTGTCTTGGTTTGTATAGAAATGGATATTAAGTGACACATACACGCAAGACGGTGGAAATACGGGACCGATGGTAAAAGGGGGAGTTCCGATACAACACCCCGTCTGTGTGTGTGTGTGTGTGTGTGTGTGTTCACCGACCGACATACATTTCAAACTGCACAGAGAATTCATGTGCAGTTTTTTTTTTAATTACCATACTTTGAGTGTGGAGTGTTTTGTATGGCTTTGTAAGTGTGAATTTCAATTGCTGCATAATGAGAAAAATAAGCTTTGAGCTGCCACTTCAATCGCTGACCTGCTGTGTGATAAAGGATCCATGGGCAGATGTGTGTGTGTGATGCGAGGGTCGTGGCCATGGGGAGGTGTGCGTGTGTGTGTGTGTGTGTGTGTGATGCGAGGGTCACGGCCATGAGCAGGTGAATGTAAACATGCCTGCTGTCCTGATCCAGCTCAGACTCGTCCTCCTCTTCCTCCTTTGCCTTCGTCTCTGCACTTCAAACCCACAACCCCCAACCCCAGCTTTGTAATGCAGCCTCTTGAGTTTCCTATTCTTGAGTTTTTCTGCTTTTTGATGTGGCTGAAAATATTCATTTGAAATACAATATGATTGAAGAATATGATATGATAGAATATGATTTCACATAAATGCATCAAGTAATGAACTTATTGCATCAATGCAGTAAAATAAATAAAACAAGTGAGCTTGAACAGAACAGCAGCACCATACATTATACTTGTTTACAAATGAGATGCACTCCATCCCCTGTGTGTGTGTGTGTGTGTGTGTGTGAGAGATGCACTCCATCCCCTGTGGTGTGTGTGTGTGTGTGTGTGTGTGTGTGTGTGTGTGTGTGAGATGCACTCCATCCCCTGTGGTGTGTGTGTGTGTGTGTGTGTGTGTGTGTGTGTGTGTGAGATGCACTCCATCCCCTGTGGTTATGATGTCATCCAAAGGCAGACGCCACCACTTCTGCTGAGTCACCTGAGTCAGTTCAGCTCCTCATCTCAGGGGCCGTGCACACGACGCCGGTTTTAGGAGACTGAAACCGATAGCTTTTGAAACCGGCTTCCGAAGTGGGAACTTGTGAAACCGCCGGCTAGACCGTGCCGTGTAGACGTGTGAAGCCGGCAATCCTATGACGACATAGCCAGCCCCACCCCTAACCCAGCCACGGCACTCCACCTGACATGTTGCTTGTCAAAACAAACCGAACCATTTATTTATCATATTAAAATGTTTTTCTTTCCCCTGTCATGATTTATATGCACAATGTAGCCTATATGCCTTTAGTGGCTAAGTTAGAAGCACACGTTAGCTTAACCTAGTTAAACATTAGCTTACTGCATGTTAGTGTTTTCTCCAGTGGTGCTCAGACCTAATGCAATGCGTAGGCTAAGCATTTGAAATTTCACATAGCAGTCACATACCTTGAAAATGAACTTTATTAGTTTAACAGTTGAATTGAAAACCGAATTGTCTGTAGTCTCCTTATTTCATGCTTACTGCCTGAGGTGACGGACGGACGGACGGACGGACACACATACACACACACACACACACACACACATACATACACATACACACACACACACACACACACACACACACACTAATACACACACACACACACACACACCCACACACACATATGATTTACTCCATTCTCTGTCTTTCACGCACACACACACACACACACACACACACACCACATACACACACACCACACACACACTTCTCCTTTTCCTTCTCTTGGTCTCTATAGGCCTTTATCACGGCAGCCAAAGTAGGAAGTGAACAGCCCTGCTCCTGTGTGAGTACAGGTGTTTCTAATTAAGTGTCAGATTCGGCCACAGTTACTTCAACCAGAGGCCTCGTTAATGTTTTTAGGAACACCTGTGGTTTGCCTGCCAACAGGAAACTGAACAGCCCTGCTTCAGCTGCCGTGATAAAGGCCTATTGCCTATTCCATATAAAACTCTATTGTCTATTCTATATAAAACTCTATTGCCTATTCTATATAAAACTCTATTGCCTATTCTATATCTATTCTATATAAAACTCTTGCCTATTCTATATAAAACTCTATTGCCTATTCTATATCTATTCTATATAAAACTCTATTGTCTATTCTACATAAAACTCTATTGCCTATTCTATATCTATTCTATATAAAACTCTATTGCCTATTCTATATAAAACTCTATTGCCTATTCTATATCTATTCTATATAAAATGATTGCCTATTCTATATCTATTCTTTATAAAACTCTATTGCCTATTCTATATAAAACTATATTGCCTATTCTATATCTATTCTATATAAAACACTATTGCCTATTCTACATAAAACTCTATTGCCTATTCTATATCTATTCTATATAAAACTCTATTGCCTATTCTATATAAAACTCTATTGCCTATTCTATATCTATTCTACATAAAACTCTATTGCCGATTCTATATCTATTCTACATAAAACTCTATTGCCTATTTTATATCTATTCTATATAAAACTCTATTGCCTATTCTATATGAAACTCTATTGCCTATTCTATATAAAACTCTATTGCCTATTCTATATCTATTCTATATAAAACTTTATTGCCTATTCTATATCTATTCTATATAAAACTCTATTGCCTATTCTATATGAAACTCTATTGCCTATTCTATATAAAACTCTATTGCCTATTCTATATCTATTCTATATGAAACTCTATTGCCTATTCTATATAAAACTCTATTGCCTATTCTATATCTATTCTATATAAAACTCTATTGCCTATCAGACACACACACACAATCATACAGCCTACGGGCTGTATTTTGCACTCTGGCGCACGGCGTAAACTCGTAAAGTTTAATTCGGTATTTTGCACGTTTATTTTTTAAACAATGCGCCCATGGGTGTGGCAATTAACAACCTAGGGAGTGCCCTGGCGCATTGTCTAAAAATCGCTATTGTACAGCTGGTCAGGAGTCTATGGCGAGTTGTTTATATGTTATTTTAAGAGCGCATGTCAACAGTCATATTGGCAGGTACATGCACCATCCTTCTATCATTCATGAACGCACACAGCGCACGTCCATGCAAAACATTACAAATTGCACGATTACAATGGGAAACATAATTAGAAATATAGCCGCAATCGGCAATGGCGGGCCCGAGCACCTGCGGGCCGCAACCCGTGACATTTCAGAATCCAACAAAGCACCAACGTGGTGCATTTGTAAAATGTACATATTTGATGTGTGTGCTATTCGTTTTTGCATGTTATTTTCTGGCACATTTACTTGCTTGGCCAGGTGGGGGCGCAATGCAAGGCAGGCCCATTGTGTGTCATCATAATCATAATAAATATTAACCTGAGAAATTTCAGATTATTCATTGTAGGCAAAGAACATTTCTGATACACTTTTTGGCCAGATGGTGGCGCTATATTAGGCATGTGAATTACACATGTGAATATCATCACAATAATGATATCCAATATTTTGTAAAGTTTCAGATCAACCAATAAAGGCATTAGCAATTTCTGGCACATTTCCTGCTTGACCAGGTGGTGGCGCTATGCCAGGCAGGCCCATTGGGTGTCTGGATATCATCATAATTATAATATTTATTAACATGAGAGGTTTCAGACCATTTATTCAAAGCATAGAGCATTTCTGGCACATTTCCTGCTTGGCCAGATGGTGGCGCTATGCTAGGCCTGTGAATTACGAATGTGAATATCATCACAATAATGATATCTGATATTTTATAAAGTTTCAGATCAATCACTTAAGGCATTGTCCATTTCTGGCACATTTCCTGCTTGGCCAGGTGGAGGCGCTATGTCAGGCAGGCCCATTGGATGGATATCATCATATGCATGATATCTATTAACCTGAGAAGTTTCAGACCATTCACTCAATGCACTGTGATTTATGACACATTCCCTGTTTATGTGGTGAGATATTAAAATTATATCAAATATATAACTTATCAAAAATCCCTACACAATTTAACATCAGCGACATCTTGGCATAATGTTTGCCAAATTTCACATGAATCTGACAAACCGTCTAGGAGGAGTATGTTAAAATTGATCATGTGACATCAGTATAATTGTCATTCTTTCTGTTGCCAGTTGGTGGCGCTATGCCAAACATGCATTATGGGCATGTGAATATTATCATTAACATGGTCTTTAATGACCTGTGAATTTTAAAACATTTCAAGCCATGCATGGTGAATTATGACACATTTATTGTAATAATAATAATTTCGCCATTTCGTCAAATTACAACATATCAAAAAAAAGCTTCCCAATTTATAATCAGGAACATCTCGGCATCATGTATACCAACTTTGACATGAATCGGATCAACCGTCTAGGAGGAGTACGTTAAAATTGATCATGTCCACAACGCACAAAATCTCAATTACCTCACTTCCTGTGGGAGTGGCTAATGGCATGTTAATACAAAAGTTGTTTGTTTTTGGGAGTTACATACACCCACCAAATTTGGTGTGTGTATCTAAAACTATATGCCAACCACAAGTCACAGTGACATAAGGGGGCGCTATGGAGTTCCTGGGCCAAGCCCAGTGCCAAGGCTTTTCCCCTGTGTATTCATGGTACCTCTTGACGTGTGTGCCAAATTTCATGCGTTTTCACCGATGGGAAGAACGTCTTCTGGCATCACAATTCATCACATTTTAGTCCGCACAAAATCCCAAATACCTCACTTCCTGTTGGGCCTAATGCATTGTACATACGAAAGTTGTTCATCTTGGGGAGATACACACACCTACCGAATTTGATGCGTCTAGCTGAAAGTATGTGCCAACCACTGCCTCAATCACCTAAGGGGGCGCTACTGAGTCCCTGGGCCACGCCCAGGGCCAAGCTCTTGTACCTAACTGCTTTGCGTGACACCTGATATGTGTGCCAAATTTCAAGAGTTTTCGACCATGTTAACCACCTCAAAAAAGGAAAACGCTCTGAGACAAAGTTAATATAATAATAATAATAATCCTTACAAAAACAATAGGGCCTTGCGCCCTTCGGTGCTCGGGCCCTAATAAAGATATTACGAATACTGTACATCTCATGATAAGTAGTTATTCACCATCATTTGCAAAATGGTAATGACGGTTAAAAGTGATTGGGGAGAGGCGAGAGATACGTATGGAGCACAGCTGAAGACGCACCGTCACGAGATATAAGCAACTCCTCTGCAGGATAAATGTTTTTTTATTCAGTCATTTGAGCAATATTAGGTTAAGTGTAGCTTTTTCCAGCCTATGTTTTCAATGGTAACCCATTGTCAGTCAATAGTGAAAGTAACTGCATATAACTGTCTTGTCGTTGACTGACTCCTTGGTGAAGTTAGTTTCACTTTGCCAATGAGTTCAAATAATAGAGGAGTGCAAATGCGTGAAGGCTATGCTAGGTTTCAGTTTAAGCATGGTTAATGGACTATCAACTAGATTTTTTGATCTTGATATAAGATCAATGATCTTGATATAAGATTTTTAATCAGTTTTTGCAGTGTATACCGACCGAAAGTAACCTTAGACTAGCCAGAGAACATGAACAAAGGCAAAGAGGATCTCGCGGCGGCTATAGCTAACTAACTCCCCATCCACTCATGGCGGCTATAGCTAACTCCCCATCCACTCACGGCGGCTATAGCTAACTCCCCATACACTCGCTCTACCAAGCCTTTTCTTCGACTCACTCTACAAAGCCTTTTCTTTGACTCACTCTACAAAGCCTTTTCTTTGACTCACTCTACAAAGCCTTTTCTTCGCCAATGTTTGTTCCCTGGCGAACAAAATGGATGAACTGCGGCTGCAGATTACCACACACAGACTGATTATGGACTGCAACATCATGATTTTAACAGAAACTTGGCTTAACAGCGAATAACAGTGCTATTGAGCTAGCTGGATGCTGTGTCCTCCGTGTAGGTAGAACAACTGTTGACTCCGGTAAGACCAGAGGTTGTCGTATCAGATATTCAGACTCGGACCAGAAATTAAGTCCAAATATCTCGTCTACAATGTAACAAAAATACGCCATTATAAGTGCTGAAGTCAAAAACTTATCCCAAAAAGAAGGCACAAATGTCCGGCAGAGTTCCGTGCAAAAATCCCTTTAATGACTACATAGCGCAAAGCCTGAGTGGATCGCACGATCGCACTCCCGAACAATCGTTGAACACCAATATTTATACCCCTCCTTAGATGCTGACACAACATTTGGCAACTTCGAACCCACGGGTGGCGTTATGAAAGGATCATTGTTCGGTCTTATCTTTGCAAGTCAGCACTATTGCTGCCAAGGGTACAAACTTTTCACCGTATAGCACAAGTTCAGAGGTTTACACAAAGTTCAGGGGTTTATACAGTGATCACAGGTCACACATCGTTCATGGGTTACATATCGTTCACTCGTTTTCTCTCATTCTAGCTGTTCTGAGTAGAGCCCGCCTCCGATGACGTCTTTATCTCTGCAGCTGCAAGGCCAAGCTTTTTTCAAACAGGCTTCACCCAGCTACAGTGAGACACAAAGCGACAAAGAGAGACATAGGGATACAGAGCGCACGTAGCGGGAATTCTGGTAGAATAGTTTCAGTATGTTAATAGTATTTGTTAAACTTGTTATTTAAAATGTTATAAAAGTATGTTAGTTAGGAATAACTTCAGTGTATTACTTGGTGAGGTTATATAAATACATGCTTTACAGTTTCAAACTCGTTCTCTCATCATGATGTCTACAAACCATAGTGATAATTTTATACCACAAGGTGTGTGTGTGTGTGTGAGACCAGAGGTGGGGGATTTGTGCATTTATGTAACAAAACGTGGTGCACGGACACTACCATCATCAAGAGTCACTGCTCAGATAACCTAGAGTATCTCATGGTTGAGTGCAGACCTTTCTATCTGCCCAGAGAGTTTACATCTACTGTAGTAACAGCAGCCTATATACCACAGGATGCTATCTGCCCAGAGAGTTTACATCTACTGTAGTAACAGCAGCCTATATACCACAGGATGCTATCTTCCCAGAGAGTTTACATCTACTGTAGTAAGAGCAGCCTATATACCACAGGATGCTAACGCTAAGCTTGTCATGAAAGAACTGCATACTGCTATAAGCAAACAACAAACTCTGCATCCTGAAGCAGCCAGAACGTAAAGACTGTACTGCCTAAATGTTATCACAACGTGAAGCAGCCAGAATTTAAAGACTGTATTGTCTAAATGTTATCAAAACGTGAAGCAGCCAGAATTTAAAGACAAATAGAAAATAGCAATAATTAATACTTCATGATAATAATAATACATTTTGAGGCTAACGCAGCAAGATGTTGTGGTAGTATATATAGGCTTTGCTAACAAATGCTTATGCTTAGGCAGGGCCGGCGGAAGGCATGGACATTCTGGGCAATTGCCCAGGGCGCTAACCTACCATGGGCGCCACAGCGTGGTGAGCTATAGGCTACAACACTGAAAACACATTGATTGTCAAATAATGACATAGTCGGTTTAAATGCGGGAGCAGCAAGTAATTAATTTTCAGTTATATCGGTTAAATAGATAGATAGATAGATACTTTATTGATCCCCAGGGGATCAATCGACTACCTATTTATAACCTATAAATAACAGTCATGAATGAGACGTTCAGCATAGTGCTGCAGAATACAGAAAAGTGCACAGGTTGAAAAACGTTTCTCCCGCATATGGTT
Source organism: Alosa pseudoharengus (assembly GCF_046254945.1). NCBI lineage: Eukaryota > Metazoa > Chordata > Actinopteri > Clupeiformes > Clupeidae > Alosa > Alosa pseudoharengus. The sequence goes on from NW_027468685.1 coordinate 605,750, forward strand.
GCTGATCTTCAGCCTGAATGGTCAGGTTGCTAGCAGTGGAACGTAAAAGAGAGGGCGACAATGTAATAAGGTAAAATCTGCATCTCACCATGTCACCCAATCAGGGGAGCAATGAGCTTGTTTCCCCGCAATAAGACGGTCCTATAACGGGGTGATGAGACAGCGACACTCGAAGTGCGTTCCTAATGTCACGTTTAAATGCACACCTAACAGACGGCATAATATTAAATAGGTGGTCGATTTCCGTATAATAGCCTATAATAATAATATGTTTACGTGAAAGCCTAATTGTTTAATTGTAGGCTACCTTTTTTTCCTTGAGGCCAGGTCGCAATTGTTCCACAAAATTTTTTTATTTTTTCGTGCAGTCCAGTAGCGCTGGAAAGTAGCAACGTTGAGCTCCCACACGTTGAGACCTGCCCCGATCTGCACACTGCAGAAGGTAGCACACAGTCGAAAGTGGCACACAGTCTATGAACATGGGGATGACATATTCCTATTTCGCCCAGGGCACATGATTGCCTTCCGCCGGCCCTGTGCTTAGGCAGAGGTAGTGTAGTGGATAAGGAGCTGGGCTAGCATGCAGTAACTCAAACAGGTGGGGGTTCAATCCCCTGCTGCCACCATTGTGGCCTTGCCCTTAAATTTCATTGATATGTGTACAGTGGGTCCCATTTAGAGGTGGCCACTTAATTCACGCTTTCCGTGATTCAAGCAGCTGCATGAAATGTATTATAACCTATAACGTACAACTTACAACGTATTATTTGTGGTTTGGGTCATTGCAGCTTCACTGGGGAAATATAAATAAAAGACGCGTGATTCACGTGTGAGGTCCCGTGAGAATTTTCTAGATGGAGCATTTTACCATCTAGAATGTGTATTAACTTTGTATAGTCGAACAGCGTGCCGTCCATTATCCCTTATTAGTAAGTAAGATTAATATGACAATGTAATCTGCGATCTGGTGGGCTTTAAGAGGTTTAATACAAACGAAAACATCCATAAACAGCCCAGGCTTCTGACTGAGACCTGATTTTATTTTTAGCCTTGCCAGCCCAGTAAAAGAGGCTGTCTAATTGGAACCAGGCTTTTAAGGTGGACCAGAAAAAGAGGCTTTTAAGCAAGTTTCGATGGTAAGCCTCTTTTTGAGGTATTTTGATTTCTCCACCTTAAAAGAAATACCCACATGTTGCTGAAGTGCTTGGTTGTACTGAAGCTCTAAAAGCTTTACAGGCCTGTGCACTCAAACATGCAGTACAATGACCAAGACTAGCTTTTGTTTGTGTGGACGTCAGAGAGGAACATGCAGAACAATGATCACGGCTGGCTCGGGGAAGTGCACAGACCTCTCCAGCTCCTTGAGTAATCAACACAAGATACACAGAGCACTTCAGTGATGTCCACTGTGTCCCATCTGAGTGCTCGCATTTGCACTGAGCAACAGTTGCCATAAATTGTGGAATGTGTGTGTGTGTGTAAAAGAGCATGTTCACACCAGAGAGCTCTCAAGCAATCAGCAGGCATTTGAAGCACACACACACACGCACACACACACAGACAAACATATGCGCGCACACACAATCACACATGTTTACACACAAGTGTTCACACACACACACACACACACACACACACACACACACACACACACACAAACATATGCGCGCACACACAATCACACATGTTGACACACAAGTGTTCACACACACACACACACACAAACATATGCGCGCGCACACAATCACACATGTTCACACACAAACACAAACATATGCGCGCACACACCATCACACACACACACACAAACACAAACATATGCGCGCACACACACACACACACACACACACAAACACACTCATATGCGCGCGCACAGACAGCGTGCCGTAGTGCCCAGGAGTGCTCACCTGCAGGAGAGGGGGTGCTGCTGCCGCTGGGGGTGTGGGGAGCCTGCAGCGTCTGGGGCGGGGGGGGCAGGGGCAGGCTGCTAATCACCGAGGGGAAGAGGAAGGGGTACACCCCCGGCCCAGCCCCGGCTCGATAGCGCCTCATCTGGGCTGGAGGGGAACTGCAGCGGGACGCGGTGCGGCTAGCTGTCTTCATCTCACCAGCCAGGAGGTGCAGAAGCAGGAGGAGGTGAGGGGAGGTGTCTGTAAGGGGGTGCAGACACGGCGGGGTCCCTCGGTGGGGCGGGGGGAGGCCATGCGGGTGACCCCCAACACGAAGGTCAATGACGACACGCTGGGCAGAGCTCCGACCTCGCCACTACAATGCCATGGCAACGGAACATGACGGGCCTCGGAGTTCCATTCATGCATCAAGAGCCTGATGGAACAGAGAAACACCCATACACACACACACACACACAAACACACATTGACATTGTCATTCACTTTGACATGTTGTCAGTGCTGCTGACTCAACGGATGTTTGTTTCTGTTCACATTAACAGGAGGAGAAGTCCATGTTGTTTACAAGGAGATGGCCAGTTGTTGATGTACCTGAGCTCCGTCATAGATATCAAATATCCAGTGTAGCCACATTAATAAACCTACTGTGTTAGCTATCTACTGTAGCCACATTAATAAACCTACTGTGTTAGCTATCTACTGTAGCCACATTAATAAACCTACTGTGTTAGCTATCTAGTGTAGCCACATTAATAAACCTACTGAACTATCTACTGTAGCCACATTAAGTGTAGCCACATTAATAAACCTACTGAACTATCTACTGTAGACACATTAATAAACCTACTGTGTTAGCTATCTAGTGTAGCCACATTAATAAACCTACTGTGTTAGCTATCTACTGTAGCCACATTAATAAACCTACTGTGTGAACTATCCAACGTAGCAGATTTATTTTAAACATCCGCATTAGAAGAATAGACACCAAGCTAAGTTTTCCCCCATGGACTAATTTCACTCACCCAAACCCTGGCTGCACGGATGACATCACCCCATCCATTAATAGTTTAAAATGCTTTCATATTCAGATGGTTGTCTACATGATTCACACAGATTACAGAAAGCACACAAACATATACTGCCTACACACGGTTTGAAGTCCTACAAACAACTAGAAATGCTAAGCCTGCAAAGGAATTACAGTAGTGGATGGAAAGCTGCTGGCTTAATGTTGGTGGGAGATTCCTGAAAAAAAAAAACATTGAATCATTTAATCTTTGGGTTCATACAAACCCTCATACCAAAAAATCTTGTGTGTCAAGGCGTTCTTGAGATATAACACTCAAGGTGTTTTTGACCTTGACATTTGACCTTTGACCTCCAACATCAATTCACTTCATCTTTGAGTCCATACAAACACTCATACCAAATTTCAGGCATGTATGTCAAGGAATTCTTGATATCGTACTCAGAGTATTCATGGACTTGACCTTTGACCTCCAACATCAACTCTGAGTCCATACAAACACCAAATTTGAAGCATATGTGTCAAGCCGTTCTGGAGATATAATGCGCAAAGCATGAGATATGGCTGTGACTTATTTTGACACACGGGAAACACTTAAACAGGATATGTAGTTCAGAGAGAGCCAGATTGTATGCTAAGAAGCTGACGAATAGACCTCTGAAGTTCGCCTACAAAAAAGATCCAAAACGGCCATCTTTTCCCATATAAGGAGATCCGGTTGTTAATTGAAGCTAACTACCTATGGCAAATTGCATAGCAAGTTAGCTCTGGGGTAGCAAAAATCTAAGTGTGCCGCCTTCACTTACCGGAGATCACAGTATCTACTCGAAGGCAGAGGACAAAGGCGTGTTCAGGAAAACGTCTGCATTTCAGACTTTATCGCCACGAGACTTTAACAGGTGCGATTATTCAAAATCCCCATGTTATTTTCCCATAGGAAAAATCGCCAGATACCGGATGTCGAAGATGGCAGCTTTTTTGTAGGCGAACTTCAGAGGTCTATGAGAAAGCGCAAGAAACTAAGACATAATCACATTAATTAAATATAACTGCAAGCGGTGATTTAACGGGGTCCGAGCAAAATGAACATGAGGTAGCATAGCTTTTTAGTTTACATATGCTTCGATTGTTTGGGCCCAATTGTTAAAAAAAACGTGATTGGATTTCGGTTATCGGATTTCAGTTACCGGATTTCGGCTATTGGATTTCAAATCTTGAAAATGGGTTGTTCAAAGGGAAACAAGGATCCTGAAATTGGATTAGATCACATAATTAGGGCCCGAGCACCGAAGGGCGCAAGGCCCTATTGTTTTTGTAAGGATTATTATTATTATTATTATTATTATTAGGGCCCGAGCACCGAAGGGCGCAAGGCCCTATTGTTTTTGTAAGGATTATTAGGGCCCGAGCACCGAAGGGCGCAAGGCCCTATTGTTTTTGTAAGGATTATTATTAGGGCCCGAGCACCGAAGGGCGCAAGGCCCTATTGTTTTTGTAAGGATTATTATTAGGGCCCGAGCACCGAAGGGCGCAAGGCCCTATTGTTTTTGTAAGGATTATTATTATTATTATTATTATTATTATTATTATTATTATTTATTATTGTTATTCTACTTTTTTGCTTTCCTGTTTTTGAGGGAGTTAACATGGTCGAAAATTCTTGAAATTTGGCACACACGTCAGGTGTCACGCAACGCAGTTAGGTACAAGAGCTTGACCCCGGGCGTGGCCCAGGGACTCGCTAGCGCCCCCTTAGGTGACTGATCCCGTGGTTGGCAAATATTTTGAGGTGGTTAATGTAATCGAAAAGTCTTGAAATTTGGCACACACATCAGGTGTCACACAAAGCAGCTAGGTAAAAAAGCTTGGCCCCGCGCATGGCCCAGAGACTCGCTAGCGCCCCCTTATGCCCCCTTAGATGACTGATCCCGTGGTGGGCATATACTTTCAGCTACACACACCAAATTTGGTAGGTGTTTGTATCTCCCCAAGATGAACAACTTTCGAATGTACAATGCATTAGCCACGCCCAACAGGAAGTGAGGTATTTGGGATTTTGTGCCGACTAATATGTGATGAAATATGTGATGAATCATGATGCCAAAGGAGGTGCTTCCCATGGGTGAAAACGCATGAAATTTGGCACACACATCAAGTGATACAGTGAATAGACAGGGATAAAAGCTTGGCACCGGGCGTTGCCCAGGAACTCCATAGCGCCCCCTTATGTCACTGTGACTTGTGGTTGGCATATAGTTTTAGATACACATACCAAATTTGGTGGGTGTATGTAACTCCCAAAAACAAACAACTTTTGTATTAACATGCCATTAGCCACGCCCACAGGAAGTGAGGTAATTTAGATTTTGTGCATTGAGGACATGATCAATTTTAACGTACTCCTCCTAGACGGTTGATCCGATTCATGTCAAAGTTGGTATACATGACGCCGAGATGTTCCTGATTATAAATTGTGAAGCCTTTTTTTGATATGTTGTAATTTGACGAAATGGCGAAATTATTAATTTTAATACCCTTCCACATAAGCAATAAGTGTGTCATAATTCACCATGCATGGCTTGAAATGTTTTAAATTTCACAGGTCATTGAAGACCATGTTAATGATAATATTTACATGCCCATAATTCATGTTTGGCATAGCGCCACCAACTGGCAACAGAAAGAATGACAATTACACTGATGTCACATGATCAATTTTAACATACTGCTCCTAGACGGTTTGTCAGATTCATGTGAAATTTGGCAAACATTATGCCAAGATGTCGCTGATGTTAAATTGTGAAGGGATTTTTGATATGTTATATATTTGATATGATTTTAATATCTCACCACATGAAGAGGAAATGTGTCATAAATCACAGTTCATTGAATGAATGGTCTGAAACTTCTCAGGTTAATAGATATCATGATTATGATGATATTCAGACACCCAATGGGCCTGCCTGGCATAGCGCCACCACCTGGCCAAGCAGGAAATGTGTCAGAAATGCTCTATGCTTTGAATAAATGGTCTAAAACTTCTCAGGTTAATAGATATTATGATTATGATGATATCCAGACACCCAATGGGCCTGCCTGGCATAGCGCCACCACCTGGTCAAGCAGGAAATGTGCCAGAAATGGACAATGCCTTAAGTGATTGATCTGAAAGTTTACACAAATTTTGGATATCATTATTGTGATGATATTCACATGTCTAATTTCCATGTCTAACATAGCGCCACCATCTGGCCAACCAAAAAGTGTATCAGAAATGTTCTTTGCTTAAAATGAATGGTCTGAAATTTCTCAGGTTAATATATATTATGATTATGATGACACCCAATGGGCCTGCCTTGCATTGCGCCCCCACCTGGCCAAGCAAGTACATGTGGCAGAAAATAAAATACAAAAACAACTAGCACAAGCATTAAATATGTACATTTCACAAACGCACCACGTCGGTGCTTTGTTGGATTCCGACATGTTACGGGTTGCGGCCCGCAGGTGCTCGGGCCCGCCATTGCCGCTTGCGGCTATATTTAGGGCCCGAGCACCGAAGGGCGCAAGGCCCTATTGTTTTTGTAAGGATTATTATTATTATTATTATTCATTATTCTACTTTTTTGCTTTCCTGTTTTTGAAGTGGTTAACATTGCCAAAAATTCTTGAAATGTGGCACACATGTCAAGTGTCACGCATCGCAGTTATGTACAAGAGTTTGACTCCGGGCGTGGCCCAGGGTCTCGCTAGCGCCCCCTTAGGTGACTGATCTCGTGGTTGGCATATATTTTGAGGTGGTTAACATGAACGAAAAGTCTTGAAATTTGACACACACATCAGGTGTCACACAAAGCAGCTAGGTACAAAAGCTTGGCCCCGGGCATGGCCCAGGGACTCGCTAGCGCCCCCTTACGCCTCCTTAGGTGACTGATCCCGTGGTTGGCATATAATTTCAGCTACACACACCAAATTTGGTAGGTGTCTGTATCTCTCCAAGATGAACAACTTTCCTATGTACAATGCATTAGCCACGCCCAACAGGAAGTGAGATATTTGGGATTTTGTGCAGACTAATGTGATGAAATATGTGCTGAATTGTGATCCCAAAAGAGGTGCTTCCCATGGGTGAAAACGCATGAAATTTGGCACACACATCAAGTGATACAGTGAATAGACAGGGATAAAAGCTTGGCGCCGGGCGTTGGCCAGGAACTCCATAGCGCCCCCTTATGTCACTGTGACTTGTGGTTGCAATATAGTTTTAGATACACATACCAAATTTGGGGGGTGTATGTAACTCCCAAAAACAAACAACTTTTGCATTAACATGCCATTAGCCACGCCCACAGGAAGTGAGGTAATTGAGATTTTGTGCGTTGTGGACATGATCAATTTTAACGTACTCCTCCTAGACGGTTGATCCGATTCATGTCAAAGTTGGTATACATGAGGCCGAGATGTTCCTGATTATAAATTGTGAAGCCTTTTTTTGATATGTTGTAATTTGACAAAATGGCGAAATTATTAATTTTAATACCCTTCCACATGAACAATAAATGTGTCATAATTCACCATGCATGGCTTGAAATGTTTTAAATTTCACAGGTCATTAAAGACCATGTTAATGATAATATTCACATGCCCATAATGCATGTTTGGCATAGCGCCACCACCTGGCAACAGAAAGAATGACAATTATACTGATTTCACATTATCAATTTGAACATACTCCTCCTAGACGGTTTGTCAGATTCATTTGAAATTTGGCAAACATTATGCCAAGATGTCGCTGATGTTAAATTGTGAAGGGATTTTTGAATGTTGTAATATATTTGATATGATTTTAATATCTCACCACATAAACAGGATATGTGTCACAAATCACAGTGCATTGAATGAATGGTCTGAAACTTCTCAGGTTAATAGATATCATGACTATGATGATATCCAGACACCCAATGGGCCTGCCTGGCATAGCGCCACCACCTGGCCAAGCAGGAAATGTGCCAGAAATGGACAATGCCTTAAGTGATTGATCTGAAACTTTATAAAATATCAGAAATCATTATTGTGATGAAATTCACATTCGTAATTCACAGGCCTAGCATAGCGCCACCATCTGGCCAAGCAGGAAATGTGCCAGAAATGCTCTATGCTTTGAATAAATGGTCTGAAACTTCTCATGTTAGTAAATATTATAATTATGATGATATCCAGACACCCAATGGGCCTGCCTGGTATAGCGCCACCACCTGGTCAAGCAGGAAATGTGCCAGGAAATGGACAATGCCTTAAGTGATTGATCTGAACGTTTACAAAAAATTTGGATATCATTATTGTGATGATATTCACATGTGTAATTTCCATGCCTAACATAGCGCCACCATCTGGCCAACCAAAAAGTGTATCAGAAATGTTCTTTGCTTAAAATGAATGGTCTGAAATTTCTCAGGTTAATATATATTATGATTATGATGACACCCAATGGGCCTGCCTTGCATTGCGCCCCCACCTGGCCAAGCAAGTACATGTGGCAGAAAATACAATACAAAAACAAATAGCACACGCATCAAATATGTACATTTCACAAACGCACCACGTCGGTGCTTTGTTGGATTCCGACATGTCACGGGTTGCGGCCCGCAGGTGCTCGGGCCCGCCATTGCCGCTTGCGGCTATATTTATTATTATTATTGAGTATTATTATTGTTATTCTACTTTTTTGCTTTCCTGTTTTTGAGGTGGTTAACATGGTCGAAAACTCTTGAAATTTGGCACACACGTCAGGTGTCACACATCGCAGTTAGGTACAAGAGCTTGACCCCGGGCGTGGCCCAGGGACTCGCTAGCGCCCCCTTATTTGACTGATCCCATGGTTGGCAAATATTTTGAGGTGGTTAACATAATCGAAAAGTCTTGAAATTTGGCACACACATCTAGTGATGCAGTGAATAGACAGGGATAAAAGCTTGGCACTGGGCGTTGCCCAGCAACTCCATAGCGCCCCCTTATGTCACTGTGACTTGTGGTTGGCATATAGTTTTAGATACACACACCAAATTTGGTAGGTGTATGTAACTCCCAAAAACAAACAACTTTTGTATTAACATGCCATTAGCCACGCCCACAGGAAGTGAGGTAATTGAGATTTTGTGCGTTGTGGACATGATCAATTTTAACGTACTCCTCCTAGACGGTTGATCCAATTCATGTCAAAGTTGGTATACATGACGCCGAGATGTTCCTGATGATAAATTGTGAAGCGTTTTTTTGATATGTTGTAATTTGACAAAATGGCGAAATTATTAATTTTAATACCCTTCCACATAAACAATAAATGTGTCATAATTAACCATGCATGGCTTGAAATGTTTTAACTTTCACAGGTCATGGAAGACCATGTTAATGATAATATTCACATGCCCATAATGCATGTTTGGCATAGCGCCACCAACTGGCAACAGAAAGAATGACAATTATACTGATGTCATATGATCAATTTGAACATACTCCTCCTAGACGGTTTGTCAGATTCATTTGAAATTTGGCAAACATTATGCCAAGATGTCGCTGATGTTAAATTGTGAAGGTATTTTTGAATGTTGTAATATATTTGATATGATTTTAATATCTCACCACATAAACAGGAAATGTGTCACAAATCACAGTGCATTGAATGAATGGTCTGAAACTTCTCAGGTTAATAGATATCATGACTATGATGATATCCAGACACCCAATGGGCCTGCCTGGCATAGCGCCACCACCTGGCCAAGCAGGAAATGTGCCAGAAATGGACAATGCCTTAAGTGATTGATCTGAAACTTTATAAAATATCAGAAATCATTATTGTGATGAAATTCACATTCGTAATTCACAGGCCTAGCATAGCGCCACCATCTGGCCAAGCAGGAAATGTGCCAGAAATGCTCTATGCTTTGAATAAATGGTCTGAAACTTCTCATGTTAGTAAATATTATAATTATGATGATATCCAGACACCCAATGGGCCTGCCTGGTATAGCGCCACCACCTGGTCAAGCAGGAAATGTGCCAGAAATGGACAATGCCTTAAGTGATTGATCTGAAAGTTTACACAAATTTTGGATATCATTATTGTGATGATATTCACATGTCTAATTTCCATGTCTAACATAGCGCCATCATCTGGCCAACCAAAAAGTGTATCAGAAATGTTCTTTGCTTAAAATGAATGGTCTGAAATTTCTCAGGTTAATATATATTATGATTATGATGACACCCTATGGGCCTGCCTTGCATTGCGCCCCCACCTGGCCAAGCAAGTACATGTGGCAGAAAATAAAATACAAAAACAAATAGCACATGCATCAAATATGTACATTTCACAAATGAACCACGTCGGTGCTTTGTTGGATTCCGACATGTCACGGCTTGCGGCCCGCAGGTGCTCGGGCCCGCCATTGCCGCTTGCGGCTATATTCTATTCTTGGTTTTGATCTGGATAAAACCTTTGTGTTGTTCAAAACTTTTGAGTTGGATTGGAATAAATTTGATCCATAAAATTAGGATTACCCTGTGCTGTAACGTTATAGTGTGCTAACCTCCACAACCCAACAGTATTCTAACAGTATTCTATTCTAGTATGCTAACCTCCACAACCCAACTGTAGGGGGCGATGTGGGTTGAGGTAGAGTGAGTGTGTGGCGAGCAGGCAGAGCCTCGGTCAGAAGGCTCAATGGTATGGAGTGATGACACGGAGATGGCAGGTTTCGGTGCAACACAAGTGAACTTTATTTGAGTTTTGTTCTTTACTTGTATGTGTGCTGCATCAAAGAGGAAACAAACAGAAAATGGAGTAATCAGTGAAATGGGAAAAATCAGTACAGATCCCAACTCACAACAATAAACTGAAATCATATGGTTATATAAAGGTACAACTAAACAATACTTGACATCCCAAGTCAACCAACATCATCTAATCATCTCTCACATGCATCTCTCACATGGGACTCCAACACACCAAACCAACAAAGAAAGACCTTAACTTTACACATGATGGCAGAGCTACTCTACAAACTGATAAACATCACAAAAGTCATAGTGAGGGTCATTAAAGTGATGACTTACGTTAACACAAAGACGTACACAAAGCAGGACACACTGGAGTGCTGGGTTGAGATGAACAAAAGAGTGAACTGAGGGCGAGCAAACAATTTATCCTGGTCTGAGCCCCTGCTCCGGAGCTACAGGGTTTCCCAGCAGGTAAACTGGGCGTGGTTAGGTGGCAGAGCCTGACGCCAAACAATCCTGCAATTTCTCCCCAGCACTTTCACCTCAAGGACTTTGTGCAGATTTAAGTGTACATTCGAAAATGAGAAACAATATAATAATAATGATAATAATAATAATAATAATATATATATATATATATATATATATATATATAAACTTAGGGAGTCTTTTCACCAACAGTTTTCTAACAATACTCTATTGTAGTATGCTAACCACCACCACCCAACAGTATTCTAACAGTACTCTATTCTAGTGTGCTAATCTCTACAACCCAATAGTATTCTAACGATGAAGGGTTTGATAATGGAAGGCAGTGTTTCCCAGAGAATTGAATTGTATTTGTAGTGGTAGGTGAAGGGGGGGGGGGGGGGGGGTCTGTGTTGGAGTCAATAAGATAAACAGCCTATAATTATACAGTTATACTTGCCTTGCACTACAAGTCCATATTGTCCATAAGTAGCTGTAATGTTATAGTGTGCTAATCTCCACAACCCAACAGCATTCTATTCTAGTATGCTAACCTCCACAACCCAACAGTATTCGAACACTAATGCTTCAAGTGGGATTTGAACTCTCAACTTAAGGATCACCAGTACAAGGCATTATCCCACTGAGTCACTGTCAATCCTACATGTTGGCCAGTCACATTCACATGGTGAAAATGTGTACTGGTAAACACACAAGAAAAACTCCAAGCATACATTTGACAATAAAATGAAGGGCTTTCCTGAAAGAGAACACCTGAAATCTTTTTGAAATTCTGGGGCAATTAGATATTTGTAGAGAAGAACACTAATGGATGAAATATAAATATGATAGACTTAATGATGAAGGAAAAATAGTAAACAAAGAAGTTCCCCTAAATGTCAGAGCATCGGCATTCGGATTCTTGGCAACTAATGACTGTGTATGTTGATTGCCTAATGTCATTCAGGTGCTGTTCAATGGTGACCTGACCCTCGCCAGATGAATTTCGCTCCGCCTAGCTCCATTCATCCATCTGGAACCGATCCATTGGAATGGTGTTTCAGAAGGCTGGGCCTAATCAAAAAATGCTTGCATATGATTGAATAAGCCACTTGTCCGTCATCTATTGACGTGCTACTTCAACCACTCACATCGAAACCAACCCGTGACGCTGATAACAGTCTCACGGTCGCTTCTCCACTACGTCACATCTATGAAACTCCCGCCCTGCGTCCTGATTGGCAGAACCATAAAGTCGTTTGCAGAAATCACTCTCAATGGAAGAGGTCCCAGATGGATGTGAGTGAAGCTAGGCGGAGCTAAGCGGAACGAAATTCATCTGGCGAGAGTCAGGTTCAGGGGGTCAAGAGCGTGCAGATTAGCTTCGGCATGTTAGCATACGCCATTTTCAAATATGGCGCTGCATGGAGCATTTGGAACCAGCTCCATGCACGAAAATCCGTGTTGGGCACGAGCTCTCATGCTCGTACATGTTGGTGGGCGGGTACCTATCCGGCGGCTACAGCCAAACGTTATTCAGTGCGTATTTCTTCAGGATCCTATGAGAAGACGTGCATATTATGGTTGTTTATCCATCATATGACAAATAAACAAATAAAGAAAATTGTATTGATCTTGTTTCGTTGTTGTTTGTCCCGAACAAACGTAGCCTAAACATGATCAAAGACAATAAATTACACAACAGCGGCATAAAGACCTTGTCTCGTTACACCATGGGTCTCCAACACGTTGCTCTCAACCTATAGCCGCCCCCTTTGGAGCTTGCCAGAGGCTGAAGCACTAGGCTACATTTAAAAACAATTATTGCCGCGAGGCATTCCAGCCTACGAATTTAAAGGAGAATTCCGGTGTGATTTTGACCTAAAGTATTTTGAAACATGATACCGAGTGTGAATGTATGTCTCATAGCCCATCTCGGCTTGTCCCCTGCACTCCGAAATCTGGCGCTAGTTAGCCGATGCTACCAACAAGGCGGTCAATGGTGGTGCCTCGGCATCGGCATAGCCATGCAAATAAATCACTGTTTTACACCATTTACGAGGCTCAATGTATCTCCACACTTCATTGGTATACTACCGAAGGCCCTGACATTTAAAACGAGACAAAAAGCACTGGTAGTTTACTTACAAGACGATTTATACAGACAGTATCTTCACGAAGTTTAGCGTTTGCAGCCATCTTGAATTTAGTCACGATAAGTCGAGCGACGAGTAAGAATGAACAGGTATGATAAGGGATCAGATTCCAAAAATAATTCTGTGGAAATGCATGGATTACAGTTTCTTCCAGTAGCAGCAACTGGAATCCATGCATTTCCACGGAATTATTTTTGAAATCTCACACACACCCTAATGCCCACACACACACACCCTAATGCCCACACACACACCCTAACGCCCACACACACACACCCTAATGCCCACACACACACCCTAACACCCACACACACCCTAATGCCCACACACACACACACACTACTGCCCACACACACACACACACCCTAATGCCCACACACACACACCCTAATGCCCACACACACACACCCTAATGCCCACACACACACACACCCTAATGCCCACATATACACCCTAATGCCCACACACACACACACACACACACTAATGCCCACACACACACACAAACACCCTAATGCCCACACACACACTAATGCCCACACACACACACACTAATGCCCACACACACACACATACACACTCTAATGCTGGACCCAGGCCAGGTCTGAACACACACACACATGAACACACACACACACACACACACACACATGAACACACACATACACATGAACACACACGCACACATGCACAGGCCAGGTCTGAACACACACACACATGAACACACATACACAGGCCAGGTCTGAACACACACAAACACACACACACATTAACAAACACATGCACAGGCCAGGTCTGAACACACACACACATGCACAGGCCAGGTCTGAACACACACACACACACATATGAACACACACATGCACAGGCCAGGTCTAAACACACACACACACACACATATGAACACACACATGCACAGGCCAGGTCTGAACACACACACATATGAACACACACATGCACAGGCCAGGTCTAAACACACACACACACACATATGAACACACACATGCACAGGCCAGGTCTAAACACACACACACACACACTCTCCATTCAGCACAACCATCCAATCAGAAACCGGAGTCATCAAGGACTTTCTAAATACAGAACACTCCAGAAGGGATGAACAGAAAAGAGAACATCTCTCTCTCTCTCCTTCCCTCTCCCCTAAAACATCTCTCTCTCTCTCTCCTTCCCTCTCCCCTAACACATCTCTCTCTCTCTCCTTCCCTCTCTCCTAACACATCTCTCTCTCTCCTTTCCTCTCTCCTAACACATCTCTCTCTCCTTCCCTCTCCCCTAACACATCTCTCTCTCCTAACACATCTCTCTCTCCTTCCCTCTCTCCTAACACATCTCTCTCTCCTAACACATCTCTCTCTCTCTCCTTCCCTCTCCCCTAACACATCTCTCTCTCTCTCCTTCCCTCTCTCCTAACACATCTCTCTCTCTCTCCTTTCCTCTCTCCTAACACATCTCTCTCTCCTTCCCTCTCCCCTAACACATCTCTCTCTCCTAACACATCTCTCTCTCCTTCCCTCTCTCCTAACACATCTCTCTCTCCTAACACATCTCTCTCTCTCTCCTTCCCTCTCCCCTAACACATCTCTCTCTCTCTCCTTCCCTCTCCCCTAACACATCTCTCTCTCTCTCCTTCCCTCTCTCCTAACACATCGGTAACACTTTATAATAACTACACACAATTCATCATTTATTAAGCCTCTGCTACTTATTAGTTAATGGTTTGTTCATCATTAGTAATTTTTAATTTATCATCAGTAAAGCATTTGTTCACACATTTATAAATAGTTGGTTCATAGTAAATAAGTTTATATCTTAAATATGTTTATACATTATTGTTAATACTTAATAAATGATGCAATAATATGTTTTTGATTAAGTAATATTTCCATTATTTAACAGTTGTTACATATACATGCACTAATGATTAGTTAGGGTGAGGATACATATTTTATAAACCACTCCCTAATACTATAACTAATAATTAACTCAGAAGTTACAAGTGGTTAGTTAATGATATTTTGTGAGCTCATCTAAAGTGAGGACGTTTTATGCCTTGCAACACATTTACAAATGAGTAATAAAGTTTACACTTGCATTTATTCATTTAGCCGACACTTTCACCCAAAGCGACTTACACATGTCGATGAAATTAACGGGCAAGGCCACATTGGTGAACGCCGGGGTTTGAACACCCAACTTTATGGGTTACTGCATGTTAACCCGGCTCCCTATCCACTACACTACCTCTGTCCAGTGGTATTACAACCATCAATTCAAAAATATAATATAGATATGCGTGTTTACTATGAACAAACCATTTTTAACTGTGTGTAAACATGATTTACAGATGAGAATTAATGTAGGAATAATGCTTTACAAATGAAGAATACAGCATTTAATAATAATTTACTGATGTTTAAAAACAGTGTGTAGTAGAAGAAAACAGAAACTGTTGCATAGTTGTAGGGGTTTCTATCTGGGCCAAGGTAGTGTAGTGGATAAGGAGCTAGCATGCAGTAGCCTGAAAAGTTGGGGGTTTGATTCCCGGCTTTCACTGTTATGTCAATGGCCTTCAATTTAATTGACAGGTGTACGTCGCTTGTCTGCTAAATCAATGAATGTAAATGTAATCTTTACAACTCATTTGAAAATGTGTTGCAAGCAGGGTAGGAATTTCACGGCGGCCACGACGGCCATGGCCGTCGTAGCCCCTTGCATTGGCCGTGAGGCCCCTTTGAAAATCAGAGGTTTACAGGCCACGGTGGCCTTGGTGCCCCCTTCTTTCAATATACTGCTTTGCGTCCTACTAATAGCGATTTTTATTTAGCCTGTGGCCTGTCAAAATAATCTTAGCATTCACGGCGCAAATTAATTTAGTCTTTTACGCAGTGGAGAAAGTGACAGAGCAAGAAAGAAAGTGCGTCCAAATTCACCCTTTTCAGTTGAACTACTCGCGAAGTAGCCTATTCATCACACAGACATCACAAGTATCACATGAAAGAGCTTTTTCCTCAGCTTTTAAACGATGTTAGCCGATAATTGCTGTGTTGAACGGTTCGCGAGAAAAGTAAATAATATAATTCAATTTAATCATACATTCTACTGAAGGTTTTGCGTCCCATGATCTCCCTACCCATTCATCTCGGTGGAATACTTTACGAACCCTTCTTTTAACACATGACAAACCATATATCAGAATAAACAGGAGACCTTACCGAACACAAAGGCGTAAAGCAGTCCCCTGTACAGTTAGCCGTTCCAGAGTAATCCAGTTTTGAATTTGCAGTTAAGTTCGACATACATGGATGTCTCCAAATTTGGGCTTTTACATTGTTCCACATGATTTCATAACGGGCCAAATACAAAATAAATGTTACAAATATCGCCTAGATATTGGTAAATCAGAGGACAGCTGACTAAGAGTTTGTGAAAGTAGCCTTAATGATCGATCACAAAATGCTAAGCATGCATCTAGGCTATTTGAGTTTCTTAAAGCTGAGCTGTGCTTAAATTGTTCAATACTTGATTTCTTACATAACAGGCCAAATATAAAATAAATGTTATATATAGCCTATATATCTGTAAATATTAGATGATCAGATGATTTACAGTTCTATGTAATATGTCATGTTTCATGTTTTTGTAATGTTTCATACAGTGATGCAGGTCTACTGCAGTGAATAGGCTAAATACAACTTTGATCATTTTTATAGCCTACTACTGTAGGCTATAGTTAACTTTGGCCTTGGTGCCCTGACATGTGGCCTTTGTGCCCCCCACCAAATATGCCCAACTGAAGGCCAAGTGGCCTTGCCCCCGGAATGGTGAAATTCCAAGCCTGGTTGCAAGGCATAGAAAGTCCTCACTTTAGATAAGCTCACAAAATATCATTAACTAACCACTTGTAACCCCTGAGTTAATCATGAATTATAGTATTAGGAAGTGGTTTATAAAATATGTATCCTCACCCTAACTAATCATTAGTGCATGTGTATATTGCATAATTTATTAAGTATTAACAATAATTCATAAACATATTTTAGATATAGGCTTATTTACTATGAACAATCCATTTATAACTGTGTGTACAAATACTTTATTTATGAAAATTAACATAGGAACAATGCTTTACAAATGATGAACAAAGCATTTTGTAATAGTTTGCAACTGGTTTATAATAAGAAAATGATTTCATTATAAGTGGTTGTTTCATTACTTATTAAGTATAAATCATGTACTTACAAACATATTTTTTGGATAGGCTTATTTACTATGAACAAACCATTTATAATTGTGTGAACAAATGCTTTACTGATGATAATTTATGTATGAACAAGAAATTACTAATGATGAACAAACCATTAACTAGTAAGTAACAAAGGCTTAATAAATGATTAATTGTGTGTAGTTATTATAAAGTGTTACCAACACATCTGTCTCTCTCTCTCCTTCCCTCTATCCTAACACATCTCTCTCTCCTTCCCTCTCTCCTAACACATCTCTCTCTCCTTTCCTCTCTCCTAACACATCTCTCTCTCCTTCCCTCTCTCCTAACACATCTCTCTCTCCTTCCCTCTCTCCTAACACATCTCTCTCTCCTTTCCTCTCTCCTTCCCTCTCTCCTAACACATCTCTCTCCTTTCCTCTCTCCTAACACATCTCTCTCTCTCTCCTTTCTTCTCTCCTAACACATCTCTCTCTCTCCTTCCCTCTCTCCTAACACATATCTCTCCTTCCCTCTCTCATTCCCTCTCTCCTAACACATCTCTCTCCTTTCCTCTCTCCTAACACATCTCTCAATTCAATTCAATTCAATTCAATGTGCTTTATTGGCATGACTGTTCAAGTTACAATATTGCCAAAGCATAACATTTAAAAAAAAAAAAAACACATGGAGTAATCAAAACAGGAGACAATAATGATAATTATACTAATAAAAAAAACAATAATAAGATGATAATGTAAATAATAGAGGGAAGAAAAAGTAGGTTAATAGAATAGTTAAATTGTTTGGAGAAAAAAAAAAGAGATAAACAACAGTGGGGTGTAATCACTGGCTTATGGTTGCATTTCGTCTTTCGTGACAGGCTCATACATATTTTCCAGCTGCCAGTGTGATTTCTGGAATTTCGCCCAGGATATATTTTAGCTTACCCTCATTATTTTCATTTAAAATTTTAGGGCGTATGTTACTTGCTTTTTTGTAAGGAAGGTTTCTCTGAGGTCTTTGTAAAATTGACATTCTGTTAGAAAATGTAGCTCTGTTTCTATTTTACTTTCCTGGCAGTGGTGGCATAGCCTGGCCTCTCTTGGTAACCAGGTCTGTTTCCTTCTACCTATTTCAATGTTCAGATTGTGCTCGCTGAGTCTGTACATAGTCAATATTTTGGACAATTTTGTGTCTTTGAGAGTTTTTAGATATGGGGCCAATTCATATTTGTGATTAATTGCAAGATAATATTCAAGTTTATGTTGGGTTTTTGTGATTTCTGTCCAATATGATATATATTTTTCTTTTTCTTTTTCTATGATACAATTTGGATGGATTTTATTTGCTAATTGAATAGAATCTTTTTTAGTTTTGGACATTGTCAAATTAATTGGAGTGAGATTGCTGTGCTTTATAATGAATTGACTTAGGGGGCTCTTCTCTATATTTAATTCGGTGCTTTTTAGGGCTTTATAATGTATTGAATTGGGGTCGCTAAATTGTATGCGCTTCCAAAATTTTAGAATTCTTTTTTTGATTTTGATAATTAATGGGAACTGGCCCAGTTCAGCCCTGCAGCCATTATGCGGAGTATTTCTGTGAGCTTTAAGGATGTTTTTGCAGAAATCTGTGTGCAGGGCTTCAATTGGGTATTTCTCCCAATCCGCAAATTCATTTTTTTGAAAGTGGTCCCCATATTTCGCACCCATAGAGGGCAATAGGTTCGATGACTTGCTTGACAATTTTTAACCATATTCTTATGGGGATATTGGCTTGAATTGACTTTTTGATAGCATACAAACATCGTTGTGCTTTTTCTTTCTTACTGCCAAATCAAATTTTCCTGCTGAGTTGATGGAGATCCCTAAATAAGTGTAATCTTGTGTTTGTTCGATTAGTTCTTTGCCAATTGAAAATTTCATAATTTTATCGTTATTTTTGTTTTTCTTTGGAAAACTACAACTTTTGTCTTTTTTAGGTTCACCTTTAGTGACCAATTTTCCGCAAATTTCTCCAGAATATTCAGGCTATTTAGCAGGCTTACTTCGTCTGGGGCTATGAGAACTAAGTCATCTGCATAAAGAAGACATTTTACCTCAGTGTCTTATAATTTTATGCCAGGATCAGTGGATTGTTGGATTTTAGTAGCCAATTCATTTATATATAAATTAAATAACATTGGGCTCATTGCACAGCCTTGACGGACACCACGGTGTTGGGGGAAAAATCTGTTTGCTTATTTCCAATCTTAACTGCACATTTACTTGAGGAATACATTGATTTTATTACATCATATGTTTGCCCGCCAACCCCATATTCTAATAATTTGTAGAGTAGACCTTTGTGCCATACAGAATCAAAGGCTTTCTCGAAATCAACAAAGCAAGTGAATAATTTGGATTTGTCTTGTTTAACGTGTTTATCAATTATAGTGTGTAGTGTAAAAATGTGATCTGATGTCCTATGATTTGGGAGGAAACCAATTTGTGCTTTGTTTAGTATGTTGTGTTGATTGATAAAATCTGTCAGTCTATAATTTATTATGGAACAGAGTAATTTGCCCATGTTGCTGCAGATGCATATACCCCTGTAGTTACTCGGATCTAACCTATCGCCACTCTTAAATATAGGTGAAATGAGACCCTTGCTCCATAATTCAGGAAAATGCCCTACATTAAGAATTAAATTAAAGAGTTTAAGAATGGCTCTTTGGAAGGTGGGGTCTGTGTTAATGATCATTTCATTCAATATGTTTTCAAACCCACAGGCTTTTTTGGGATGTAGAGTTCTTATTTTTTCCTCCAATTCTTTTTCAGTAATTGGCATATCTAAGGGATTCTGATAAGGTTTTATAATTTGTTCCAATTTGTCCAATTTTTGAAGTATTTGTTTTTGATGATTATTTAATGGGTTGTTTTCATACAGGGATTTGAAATGATCTATCCATATATCTCCCTTTTGGATCGCTAACTCCTCTGAGTTTCTGTTTTGTAATGTTTTCCAGTGATCCCAGAAATTATTGGAGTCAATTGATTCCTCTAGTTCATCAATTTGTTTTGACAGGAAACTAGATTTGTTAGTCTTAAGTTTATGTTTGTACTTTCTCAACGACTCAGCATGTTGTAAACGAATGACCTCATTTTTAGGCTGTCTGTGTTTTTGTGTCTTACATTCTGTATCATACCAAGTTGGTTTCTTGTTTATAGTTTTTGTTTTACCTCTGTGAGATAACAACCCAGATGATTTGGCTATATGGGCAAATATTTTATTTAAATATTGTTTACTCCTTCTTTGCTCATTGAATAGGGGTTGTTCAGAAACATATTTATCATTGCCTTTGTGTCATCTTGTCTGATTGTTTTAACATATTGATCTTTGCTATTTTCACGCCATCTGTAGGTCTTACTCATCCTATACATTATAGATGATTGAGAAAAGTTGGGCTTTCCATTAGTTCTGTTTAGATAGAGAGTTATCTGTGAATGGTCAGAAAAAGGTGCCAAAGGATTTACTGTGAAAGCCCTTAAATGATCTTCATGAAGGTCTGTTATAAAGTAATCGACTGTACTGCATCCAAGGACTGAACTGTAAGTGTATTGTCCTAGTGAGTCTCCTCTTAGCCTCCCATTGACAATGTACAGACCCTGGCACTGACAAAGCTCTAACAAAGCTCTACCATGTGTATTTATTGTTTTGTCATAGTTGTTTCTGGTTAGATGAGTAGGAAAATGTATATTTTGTCCAATTATGAATTTGTCGCCTAATGTATTAACTGTATCTAGGCCTTCACCGGTTCTAGCATTTAGATCACCACATATCATTACATGTCCAATCGATTGATAGTAGCCAATCTCATTTCCTAGTTCTGTATATGTGTTTTCGTCATAATACGGTGAATCTGATGGAGGAATATAAATAGTACATAGAAACAAGTCTTTTGGGGTGGCTATGATATTTTTTCCAATTTTTAGCCATACATTATATTTCCCCTTTCTAATTGACTCACAGTTAATTTCGGCTCTGCTCCATATTAAAAGACCTCCTGAATCCCTGCCCTGTTTAGCTGATTTTAATTTTATTGATGGAACTATTATTTCTCTGTAACCTGGTGGACAGCCAGTGATTTCACCCCCTCTGTACCAGGTTTCTTGCAGTATTATAATATCTATATCTTTAATTGCTTTTATAAATTCTGGATTTTGGCTTTTAAGACCAAATAAAGCAGAGTTTAAACCCTGAATGTTCCAAGTGCATATATACGAAAAGACATTTGGTATCTAAATAAATCCCAAACATTGGTTACATAGCCTATAAACATTGGAGAAAACATACAAGAATGTTTTTTTTTTTTTTTTTTTGTCTTTCCCCCCAAATAATCATGAATTCGACTACAATGAATAAATATTTTGTACATAAAAAGGGAGGGGAAGAAGAAAGAAATGAGGAAAATAATTATATAGAGACAATTGTGTGTGTGTGTGTAGTTGAGTGAGTATAAGTGTATATGAGGGAGGTGTGTGTTTATGTGGGCAGTGTGTATATGGGGAGGTGTGTGTTTATGTGGGCAGTGTGTATATGGGGAGGTGTGTGTTTATGTGGGCAGTGTGTATATGGGGAGATGTGTGTATTGATGTTGTTTTTTTTATTATCATTTATTTATTTATTTATTTTAGTTATTATTTTTTTAAATTTTTAAAAAAAATTTTTTATATATAGTTCTGTACACTACTGTGCAATACACCCCTCACCACACCCCAAACATCTGCACTCAGCCAGGAAAATAAGGCAACAGCTACAGCTATCCACCCCGACAGGCACCATGCAGCACCAACCAGCCATAGCACAGAACACAAAGAGAACCCACCTAGACCCCACAAGTCCCAAAGTCAACCCTCAGCATGACCAACACCCCCTCTCAACCCGGACTGGACTTTCTGAGACTAGCTCCAAAGCACTTCCTTGGGGCATTGGATGCCATTGTTTTCACACTCCCAACTGTCCCAACAAAATTGAGAACATTGTGTAGGGGAGACCACTCGAAGACCAACAGTGTTCCACTGTGTCATATCTGTCAAGGTATACCTTGATTCCACTGGCAGTGTCTGGAGGCTTGTCTCGCTGATAATGCAAAATGGTATCTTTCAACCACATGCATCCAGTTCAAGTGAATGGTTGGGATATACCATCCATCACTGTGGGGAAGAGTAATATCGGTCATACCAAACATCGACTCCCAAAACTGCCAGAACCAGACAGGCCCCCTTCATCCTACATACCATAGCAGCAAGCGCGCCAGTACCCGCCACAGTGGACCACTGCACCCATACTCCCACACCCCCAACAGAGCACTAAGATATTAGAGTAGGCTCAAGGTCCCTGCACAGCAGCATACATAATAATACTAGTGGTAAATAAACACCACTGAATTGAGATTATATTGATAGATTTTTGGAGTAGAAAGAGAAAGTGTGTGTGTGTGTGTGTGTGTATGTGTGTGTGTGTGTGTGTGTGTGCACGTGTGTGTGTATGCTTCTGTTTGAGTTTGTTAGCAAGTGAGTATGAGTGTTGATGGTGTGGGTGTCAATTATGAGTATGCATGTATGGAGAGGTGGAAGTGTGAAAGAGTATTGTTCATGTGTGCGTGTGTGAGAGTTTGTGTGCGCGAGTGTGTGTTTGTGTGTGACTATGGAAGATGAAAAGAAAATATGTTTGTATCTGCAGTGTTGGGAGGGTTACTTTCAAAACGTATTCCGTTACAAAATACAGAATACATGCCCAAAAATGTAATCTGTAACGTATTCCGTTACGTAACTCAATCTGAGTAACGTATTCTGAATACTTAGATTACTTCCACATTGAATTGCATTTTATAAGTGTAGGAATGTGGCCATCAAATCCTGCTTAGGCCTACTACTTATTGGGCAGCCGTGGCCTACTGGTTAGCACTTCGGACCTGTAACCGGAGGGTTGCCGGTTCGAACCCCGACCAGTAGGCACGGCTGAAGTGCCCTTGAGCAAGGCACCTAACCCCTCACTGCTCCCCGAGCGCCGCTGTTGATGCAGGCAGCTCACTGCGCCGGGATTAGTGTGTGCTTCACCTCACTGTATGTACACTGTGTGCTGTGTGTCACTAATTCACGGATTGGGATAAATGCAGAGACCAAATTTCCCTCACGTGATCAAAAGAGTATATATACTGTATATACTTATATATACTAAACAGACTTATTCTGGTGTGTTCTTCTGTTCCAAATGTCTGAAGTGTTAGGCCCACATAGGAGAATGTAAAGTCAACTAAGCTACCTGATACAACTTTAAAATAGCAAGGTGACCATTAAAACTACAGCAGGCGACTAGGCTAATTAAAATAAACAAATAAATAGGCTACTTTAAGGGCGTAGCCAGAAATTATCGATCCAATGTGTGTCTCAATTGTCCCCCGCTGACCACCTCACACATTTCTCTAGATTTTGCAACGACCTTACATGACACAATGCAATAAAATATGCCAGTTTTTAGGACACAGAATAATGTTTGTAATGATACCAGTTACGTTTAACAGTAACATAAGTGTAATGAGCTATTCATTGTCGAAGGTGCATGGTGAAGTGAAATTCTTACTTTGGAAAAAAAAACATTTGCCGATATCCTTGGATGGGAGATACTTGTGTCGTTCAAATTTTCCATGATCAAAGAGGGCACAACTTGGGCTTGCTGTGCAAGCAAGATATTTAAGGTGTCTCAACTGTACACATGTCACAACTGTAGCCTACTCAGTCTACCCTAATTAAGGTGTGCCTGTGAGATTTTTCGGTGGCATCAACCCAGTAGACTACAGGTGAGGGGCGCAAATGACGGGTGGAACGCAAATGGCCTGTAAATGTAAACACTATGGGCTAGGCTACTGTATATCAGTGCTCTCAAAATGAACGTGATTGCGTAATGACAATCAAAAACCGCACGTTAAAATATGCTAGGCCTACTCGCTAGACTAATTCTTCAGAGGCTGCACCATATAATTCATTTTAAAACGTAAATGTATATCTAGAAAAAATAATAATCTATAAAGCTATTTTAAGTTAGAATAAAAAACTTAGAATGCAGTGCCTATTTTAGAGTTTGGTTTTATTGTAGCCTAGGTCTAAATCAACACGTGAACTAGGCTTTGCTTATTGCTTAGCAAACTGTGTAACCGATTGGCCGAAGTAGCCTGAGCCATTAATACTTGGGAAAATATCCTTTGAACAGACATCAGGAACCACGATCAGTGAGGAACAGGAGTTATCTCCACTTACTTTACTCAATTTGCTGTGCAAACAGTCATTTCAGGGTCTCCGATGACGCTTCCATAATGCGCGCTGGCTGCGTTTTGAGGCTAGTGCAAGACGGCAGGGCTTGGATTTAAACATGTAAACAATTTAATCATAGCTTTCAGGAGCTTCTGGAAAATGGAGTTGCCTTAATTTATTTACAGAGTGAACAAACTTATGAAACAGATAAGTATCGTCATGTAATCCATTGATTTCAACAATGTAACTGTATTCTAAATACCAACTATTTAACTTGTAAGTGTATCGGAATACAGTTACTCATAATTTGTATTCTGAATACGTAACGCCGGTACATGTATTCCGTTACTCCCCAACACTGTGTATCTGTGAGAAAGTAATGTAAAGAAGAAGTGAGAAAACAAAAATAATTTGTGAAATACTATAGATAAAGAGAAATATCTTACCACCTGTTGTGGTTAAGTAGATGATTACACAGAGTTTTTAGCATACTATGTATGCCATTGAGACTATTTGATTCATCAGCAGAGGTTCTAGGCCTACTTAAGGCCTGGGCATAAGTTGATGGTTCCAATTTTGATGAAGAATGTCCAGCCATTGTCAGTTATTCATAAGGCACCTGATGTGGGGCTGCAGATGAGATAGTTGTGGGTGATGAGCAAGCCTGGACTCCATGACATCCTGGATGTTCTTGGTGAGGAGGATCTGATGGGATGTTTAGAGATCTCTGTGGAGTTGTTTGATGGTTTCTCCTTTGAGTAAAGGGCTGGCTTGATGTCTGTGTTGTCCTTCTGTCTCTTGGCCATCGATTCCGATTGAAAGCAGCATTTTTTAGATTTCTTGCAAACATAGGAATAGTCTATTTGAAAAGGTGTACATGGTCGAACAAGCAGTCTATTTAGATATTAGGGTGGTGTGCCAGATGTACATTAGGGTGTAAAGTACAGGCCATGGAGATAGCCGAATTAACCCTCTGAATGATATGGGGGTGAAAGTCTGTGCGAGGCAGAATAGATGAGATGACGATCTTGCTGTTGGGGAAAGTGCTACATGCCTTTTCAATGACTGTATTCAAGGAGTCAGCTACTCTCTCCTGTTGTGTCCTCAGTTCGTTGGTTCCTGTGTGGATGATATATATATAAGTATAAGTATATATACTTTTTTGATCCCGTGAGGGAAATTTGGTCTCTACATTTAACCCAATTGGTGAATTAGTGAAACACACACAGTGAGGTGAAGCACACACTAATCCCAGCGCAGAGAGCTGTCTACTTCAACGGCGGCGCTCGGGGAGCAGTGAGGGGTTAGGCCCACTGGTCGGGGCTCAAACCGGCAACCCTCCGGCTACAAGTCCAGAGTGCTAACCAGTGGGCCACAGCTGCCCAAATGATGATGTGGCTTGGTGAGCCCAGACTGGATGTTGTGAGGAGTTCTAATGCCTTTTGCGTTGTAGGGCACCAGAGCTTGGATACTTTGTGTCTTGGAAAAAGCTTGTTCTCATTGATGAATTTACCATTTGAGTCCATTAATAACACAATGTTTGCTTTCCTATTATCTTCTGTTTCAGAGTCTTTGTCTGTTTCAGCCACATGTCCCCTTGTGTGTTGTTCTGGCGTACCTCCAGTATGTGGTGGTGAGAGAAGGTTTGATGGCACTGAGGGGATTTGCTTGATTTGAGAGACAGGCTCAGCTCTTTGGTTATGTAGATCTTTGAGTGAGGATAGCTGTTCTTGTAGATTCTGTAAGATCATGTTGGTCTCTGTCAGCTCCTTCCTGACTACAGCTACCTCTTTCTTGTAGCTGTTCCTTTCCTCCTCTAGGTGTTTCAGCAGGTCTCTCTGTGTGGCTAATTCTTTTCTGGAGAAGTCCCTTTCTTGTTGCAGGTCCTTGATCAGTCCTTTTAAGGTGGCAATTCCTCTTGAATAGTTGTCATCTGCTTCTTGTTTTGTGATCATTTATCTTAGTTGGACTACCTCAATCTCTACCTTAGAAAAAAGTTATTTCATTATGTGTACAGATTGTTGTAAGGAGTCAATTGTAACATCACCTGCTGGTCTAGGGTAGTTTTCGTCTGGCACTGTATTATTTCCTGTAAGGTTGTCCAAGTCAATTTCTTCTGGGATTGAATCTTTCTTTGTGGCCTGAATTTTAAGGGTGGGGAATGTTTGTTAATGGTTGTCATAAAATTGTCCTGTTCCTGTGGGTCTCTTATTTTAAGTTGCCATCCATTGCATATTCCACCTCGCTTTGCAGAAGGGTAATAACAAAGATCCTTGATTACTAGCAAGATAGAGCAACGTAATTCGTTACTATGGGAGCAAAACGGGACAGTTCCGGTCTGCATAAGTGGGAGTGTCACCTTACGTCACTACATAAACTTTCTCTCTTAATTAGCAATGTTCTGTCCCTGGGTTTTGTAGTGAATACTTCCTGTTTCTAAGTAGATGCTGCCACCTAGCGGTGGTTTCCGATAGTGAGATTAAGCACACGTAAACCAATGTTAGTCATGGTTGTAAGTGCATTTGAAGTGGAAAGACGGTGGAATTCGTGTGCATGTCTTTGTTTATATTACGCCCTCGACACAGGACAATCTGTAAGTTTGGATGATATAATTTAGTTAAGCTATGTGTTTAGCCTTACTTTGCATATGTATTTTGCGTTTGTATTGCTATATGATAGTAAAAAACCTTGACTAGCGTCCTAGGCTAGTTTATAGCTAACTTGGTACTGTTCAGAAATAGCTAACGCTGTTTGACCCGTAGTAGCGGAATAATGTGTTTGTCATTTACATGTATGCACAAAATGATAGCTTTATTAATTGAAATCTCCTTTATTTTTGTACTTTCAGTTTTACAAATTGTGGTTTCCAAGTAAACACTCTCAAACGGCATCAGTGTCTTGAGCACTTACTGGACCCTTGTTTAGCTCGCTGTCTAGGCTGTGTAGAGCCACATAGCTGAGGGCAGAAGAGTAAAAAGATTCGTCAAGACCTCGAG
Organism: Alosa pseudoharengus; assembly: GCF_046254945.1. NCBI lineage: Eukaryota > Metazoa > Chordata > Actinopteri > Clupeiformes > Clupeidae > Alosa > Alosa pseudoharengus. The sequence goes on from NW_027468685.1 coordinate 633,600, forward strand.
TGCATTGACAAGGACTTCATCTCCAACGATAGCTGAGATGTTCAACACAGCAGATACTCCTCCCCTTTCCCAGATGGAATTCAGGTCAGAGTGCGGATCTCTTTTATCGTCTGCTTCACGCCGATCAAAAGGCTCAAGTGCAAGTCAGGCTGCAGCACAAGCACGAGCTAACGCTGAGGCTGCCCGTACCAGAGCTGAGTTTGCCAAACGGCAAATCGACATTGAGGTCGAGAGAGCACGCATCGAGGCAAGACTAAATGCTCTAAAGCAGGAGGGTGAAGCTGAAGCAGCTCTCGCTGCTGCGAGGGTCCTAGAGGCAGCAGCTGAAGACCCAACTGAACATATCGAGGTGCCTATCCCAGGTATTCCAGTTTCAACACCTGGGCCTATCAAACGCATTGAAGAATATATCAAAACCCACTTCAATAGTGAACATGATATAAAAAAGGAGAAAAAAGACATTGGGGAATCTCAATGGGAGTTCAAGAATTTACATGACCTGGATCATCATGTGCCACAACCAACCACTCAGTATGCACCCAGGTATGCTACAGAGACTCCCGCCAGATGGCAGCCTGATCAGGCTCCACCCACCTTTAACCGAACAGACAACACCCACACGCGAAGGAAATCAACATCCAGAGCGACAGAAATGTCTGATCTTGCTACCTACCTTGCACGTCGTGATCTGCTGACATCTGGGTTCAAGGTATTCGACAATAGGCCAGAGACCTACATATCCTGGAAGTCTATGTTTCGAAATGGCATAGAAGGTCTAAACCTCAAAGCCAGCGAAGAGCTCGATCTACTCACAAAGTGGCTTGACGGGGAGTCTCTTCAACACGCCATTAGGATTAGAGCAGTCCACGTGAACAATCCAGAGACAGGCCTTCGACGTTTATGGCAACGGTTGGACAAGAATTACGGCTCATCAGAGGTCATTGAAGCATCTCTATTTAAGCGTCTGGAGAATTTCCCCAGAGTCTCCTACAAGGACAACCACCTTTTGCAAGAACTCGCAGATCTTCTTCTCGAGCTGCAAGCAGCAAAGAATGAAGGTTATCTACCGGGCCTCAGTTATCTGGATACGTCGAGAGGCATAAATCCCATAGTAGAGAAGCTTCCCCATAACCTCCAAGAGGCATGGATCAAACAAGGAACAAGGTACAAGAATGAACATAATAGTCTTTATCCACCTTTTTCTTATTTTGTCAAGTTTGTTAACAGCCATGCTGAAATGAAAACAGACCCCAGCTTTACATTGCAAGGCTCTAGCATGCTCCCCCTCAAAGCAGAAAAGGCACTAGTAAAGCAAGCAAAATTCAGAACCCCCATCACAGCAAACAAAACACAGGTTGAGACGACACACACCAGCACTGATACTCCCCCTGCTGGTCCAGATAAACAATGTCCCATTCACAAGAAGCCACATTCACTAGCTAAATGTAGGGGCTTCAGAATGAAGACATTGGATGAGAGGAGAAATTTACTGAAAGAGCACTCAATCTGCTACAAATGTTGCATGTCTACAGAACACAGGGCCAAAGACTGTAAAGCCGTGATTCACTGTGTAGAGTGCAATAGCAATGGTCATGTTTCAGCATTGCATGCTGGACCACCCCCATGGTCAATTAAAGAGCCTAACACATCCACAGGGGGTCAAGGCGGGGAGCAAGACAACCCAGACTCCACTGTGACCACATCCAGCTGCACAGAGGTATGTGGGAAAGGGCTCCAAGGAAAGTCGTGTTCTAAAATCTGCCTGTTCAACATCTATCACAAAGCGTTTCCTGATAAGAAGAGAAAAATGTATGCAATGTTAGATGACCAAAGTAATGTATCGCTGGCAAGGACAACCCTTTTTGACATCTTTGGTGTACAGAGTGAAGCACTACCGTACACAATGAAGACATGCTCTGGCATAACAAACACTAGTGGGAGAAGAGCCAATGGATTCATTGTTGAGGGGATCGATGGAAAGGTGTCTATGCCATTGCCGACACTCACCGAATGCAACCAGATTCCTGATAATAGGTGGGAGATCCCGACTCCAGAGGCAGCGGCACACCACCCTCATCTTCAGGCCATCGCATCCCAGATACCCCCATTGGATCCTTCAGCAGAAATCCTTCTCCTCCTAGGCAGGGACATCATTCGGGCTCACAAGGTGCGCAGTCAGCTTAACGGGCCACATGACGCTCCTTACGCTCAATGTCTTGACCTGGGGTGGGTGATCATAGGGGATGTTTGCCTCACAGGAGCTCATAAACCCACTGTGAGCTCTTTCAAGACAAACATACTTCAAAATGGGCGACCCAGTTTTCTCTCCCCCTGTGAAAACAGAATCCATGTTAGGGAAAAGTTTACAGACACTAGCCCCCTCTTAGGAAAAACGCAGCCCAAAGACGATATAGGCAAACTCATCTTCAAGCAAACAGAGCAGGATGATAAGCTGGCACTATCTGCAGAAGATGAATTGTTCCTAAATATCATGAGCAAAGAATTCTGCAAAGATGAGGCAAACAGTTGGGTAGCACCACTCCCTTTTCGTTTCCCTCGACAACGCCTGCCCAACAACAGAGACCAAGCTCTCCATCGGCTGATGTCACTCCGTCGCACATTAACTAAGAAGCCTGCGATGAAGGACCATTATGTGGAGTTCATGGAGAAGATGTTAATCAAGGAACACGCCGAAATTGCCCCTCCCATCACAGCTGGTCAAGAATGCTGGTATCTCCCAAGCTTCGGGATCTACCACCCTCAGAAGCCGGGCAAGATCAGGATAGTCTTTGATTCGAGTGCCCAGTGCAACAACATCTCTCTCAATGAGGTGCTGCTCAAGGGCCCAGATCTCAACAATACTCTGGTTGGGGTGCTCATCCGTTTCAGACTTGAGCAATATGCTGTAATGGCAGACGTGGAGCAAATGTTCCACAACTTCATCGTTAAAGAAGAGCATCGTGATTACCTTCGGTTCCTGTGGTTCCAGAACCACAACATGGACGGAGAAATTGCAGAGTTTCGAATGAGGGTCCATGTGTTCGGAAATTGTCCATCACCATCAGTTGCTATCTATGGGCTAAAAAGGACTGCGATTGAAGCTGAGGAAGAGTATGGTAGGGACACAAGGCTATTCATCGAACGCCACTTTTATGTGGATGATGGATTGAAATCCTTTTCTTCTGAGACTGAGGCCATTGATGTGCTGCGCAGAACGCAGAAAATGCTCGCACAGTCAAACATACGCCTGCACAAGATCTCATCCAACAGCCCCACCATCACAAGCGCCTTCCCTGACGAAGATCTCGCTACTGGCCTGCAGGGTCTTGACCTTGGGCAAAGCTCATCACCTGTACAGCGCAGCTTAGGTTTGGGGTGGGACCTTTCCACAGACCTGTTCATGTTTCAGGTGACAATCAGTGAAAAGCCATACACTAAACGTGGAGTGCTATCAGTCATCAATAGCCTCTACGACCCCCTTGGCTTCGCGGTGCCTGTAAGCATTCAAGGTCGCTTTATTTTGAGAGAGATCTCCTCTGATGTGTGTGACTGGGATGCTGAACTGCCAAAAGACAAACAGGCCCAGTGGGAAAGATGGAAAGACTCTCTGAAGCACTTACAGCAGTTGAACATCCCAAGAATGTACACTTCAATTCCTTCATCAGCAGCACAAAGGAAAGAGATAAACATTTTCTGTGACGCGTCCACAAAAGCTGTAGGGGCTGTTGCCTATCTGAAGATTACAAATGCCGATGGCTATAGTGAAGTGGGCTTCCTTCTCGGTAAAGCAAGGCTTGCTCCAAAACCAGACATCACCATTCCGAGACTGGAGCTCTGCGCGGCAGTGCTGGCCATTGAAGTAGCAGAGTTAGTCCAAGAAGAACTGGACATCGATGTGGACGATGTGAACTTTTTCACAGACTCAAAGGTCGTGCTGGGTTACATCTTCAATGAGAAGAGACGTTTTTACGTCTATGTTCATAACCGCGTGGAACGTATCAGGCGATCTACGAGGGCAAATCAGTGGCATTATGTGCCCACTCATTTAAATCCAGCTGACCATGCCACAAGAGCGCTGCCCGCTGAACAGCTGTGTTTCTCCACATGGCTAAGTGGACCTCCTTTCCTCACTGACTCAAAGCAAAGTGAAATACAAGAGAAGCCTTTCAACCTGGTTGACCCTGTAACTGATCCAGAACTGCGGCCAGAGGTTGTGACCTGTGCTACCACTCTGTCAAAAGGTGATCTTGGAAGTGCTAGGTTTGAAAGATTCTCCAGCTGGAACCTGCTGTTGAGGGCAGTAGCTAGGCTGCAACACATTGTCAAGTCCTTCAAGCACAGACCAGAGAGTGCCTGTCATCACTGGCATGTATGTAGTTTGCACCTTGATGAAGACCAGCTTCAACAGGCAAGAGCCACAATCATTCGTGCTGTTCAAAGTGAGGTCTTTGCTGAAGATTTCAAACACGCTGAACAAGGTGAGCCTGTCAAAAGATCAAGCCCACTCAGCAAGTTGTGTCCATTTGTGGACGAAAGTGGACTTCTCAGAGTCGGAGGTAGGCTGGCAAGATCACAGTTACCTACAGGGGAAACACATCCTATCCTCATTCCGGGAAGACATCATGTGACTGAGCTATTAGTCAGACATTTTCATGAAAGGTTGTACCACCAGGGTAGACATTTCACTGAAGGGGCTGTTAGAGCTGCAGGATTTTGGATTGTGGGAGGAAAGAGAGCGGTCAGCAGTATGATCTACAACTGTGTTACTTGTCGCAGGCTGAGAGGCAGACAACAAGAACAGATCATGGCGGACCTGCCTGAGGACAGATTGAGCACAGACCCACCGTTCACATATGTGGGCCTAGACGTGTTTGGGCCTTGGCATGTCATGGTCAGGAAGACAAGGGGAGGTCAAGCAGAGGCCAAGAGATGGGCTGTCATCTTCACGTGCATGAGTGTGCGTGCCATACATATCGAAATCATAGAATCAATGGACACATCATCATTCATCAATGCCCTGCGTCGTTTTTTTGCCATCAGAGGTGCTGCAAAACTGCTCAGATCGGATTGTGGGACCAACTTTGTGAGTGCCTGCAAGGAGCTGCAAATTGACAAGAAGGGTTGCCACAACAGCGAAATTGATACTTACCTCAAAAACCACGGTTGCCAGTGGCAGTTCAATCCTCCTCATGCTTCACACATGGGCGGATCCTGGGAGCGCATGATAGGGGTTTCCCGTCGGATCTTGGACGCAATGCTACTGCAACATGGATATGCTAATCTCACTCATGAAGTGTTGGTAACATTCATGGCTGAGGTAACTGCCATAGTAAATGCACGGCCTATCACAACAGTTTCCACAGATCCAGAGCATCCTGCGATTCTTACCCCTGCCATGCTGCTCACACAGAAGTCTGGCACACCGCCGGTACCACCAGGGCAGTTTGAAGGACGCGACCTCTTCAGGGCACAGTGGCGACGTGTGCAGCACTTGGCCAATGTCTTCTGGGTTCGATGGAGGAAAGAATACATCAGCGGGCTCCAAGATCGGCGCATATGGCGGACGGCGAGACCAAATCTACAGGAAGGAGATGTGGTCCTGCTTAAAGAGGGCCAGGAGAAGAGGAACGATTGGCCAGTCGGGCTCATCACTAAAGCCTTTCCCAGTGAGGACGGCAGAGTGAGGAAGATTGAGGTGAAGGTTGTTCGTGACGGCGAGCAAAGACTTTACCTGCGCCCCATCAATGAGGTCGTCCTGTTGGTGTCTAAGGACACTGTTTAAGATACTGGATTGTCTTGATATCCTTTTGGAACTGTTTGTATAGGTTTGTTTGGGTGACATCCTTAAGATGTCAGACGGGGAGTGTTCTGTCCCTGGGTTTTGTAGTGAATACTTCCTGTTTCTAAGTAGATGCTGCCACCTAGCGGTGGTTTCCGATAGTGAGATTAAGCACACGTAAACCAATGTTAGTCATTGTTGTAAGTGCATTTGAAGTGGAAAGACGGTGGAATTCGTGTGCATGTCTTTGTTTATATTACGCCCTCGACACGGGACAATCTGTAAGTTTGGATGATATAATTTAGTTAAGCTATGTGTTTTGGCCTTACTTTGTATATGTATTTTGCGTTTGTATTGCTATATGATAGTAAAAAACCTTGACTAGCGTCCTAGGCTAGTTTATAGCTAACTTGGTACTGTTCAGAAATAGCTAACGCTGTTTGACCCGTAGTAGCGGAATAATGTGTTTGTCATTTACATGTATGCACAAAATGATAGCTTTATTAATTGAAATCTCCTTTATTTTTGTACTTTCAGTTTTACAAATTGTGGTTTCCAAGTAAACACTCTCAAACGGCATCAGTGTCTTGAGCACTTACTGGACCCTTGTTTAGCTCGCTGTCTAGGCTGTGTAGAGCCACATAGCTGAGGGCAGAAGAAGCAATAAGAACAGATAAACATAATTGTGTTCACAATATTATTGTCTATAATCATGTATGATACCAATGAATCATTCTTTAGGACATGATATGAATAATTTAATTAGTCATGTGAACTGAGCTAGCTAGCTAGCTAACGCTATCTTAAAATGCTATACAAGTGGATGGGTGTAGCTATGGCAATACAGCTATGTGCTAACAAGTGACTAGTAGTTGAAGGACTTCGCTTAAACTTAATATACTGTTGCAAATTCACTTGAGTATAAACTATCCACTTTAACTAATGTCAGTAATGTTATTCAGCTAGTTGTCATTTCAAAGAAATTACACTTCTCCGTTTAAAATATTACCTTAGCTAAGAGGCTAGCTAGCATGCTAACAACCGGACAGTAACTGGCAGCAGCATGGTCTGATATTAAGTTATTTTATTACAAATCCGAACACTAAAAAATTACACTTTTAGGCTTGAAATGATCCCAAACCCTTACAGATTATGACAAAATTTTCCAAAAAACCCTCAACAAATCCAGCAAGACATAATGACCAATTTATTGGTAAAATTCCACAAGTCTCCATTGACATTAGTGCAGCGAGGGTTTACTCTGGTCTGCATAAAGGGGGATTTCCCCCCCTCCCCCTTGCAATAATCGAACGCGGAAATTGTGAAACGTTTGCACCTCTCGCTCCACTTTAACCCTCTCTGGTAATAATCTATCATGGTGTCATACCATGTACTGGGAGATTTGGTATAGAAAATCAAATTGCAAATGTCACCATTTTTATATAGGTCTGAAAATTAGAGATTCTGGATTCTCTTGAAGAAACTTTTGTTTATATTCTTTTCTTTGGGTACCACTTGGGTAATCTTTGAGGGGTACTGAATGGGACAAAAGTCTGTATTAGGAGTCTTCACAATAATGGAGCAGGGAGGTATGGTAGAATGTTCCTCTGACTGAATCATCTTAACAATGGGATTTGAAATGTTACAATGGAATGTTGGAATGTTGCTACTGTTGCAACTGTTGATGCAGACAGTTGAAGTTAGCGTTAGCTTCTTAGCTTAGTTTGAGGCCCAACATCTCTCTCTCTCTCCTTCCCTCTCTCCTAACACATCTCTCTCCTAACACATCTCTCTCTCTCCTTCCCTCTCTCCTAACACATCTCTCTCCTTCCCTCTCTCCTTCCCTCTCTCCTAACACATCTCTCTCTCTCCTTCCCTCTCTCTTAACACATCTCTCTCCTAACACATCCCTCTCTCCTAACACATCTCTCTCTCTCCTTCCCTCTCTCCTAACACATCTCTCTCTCCTAACACATCTCTCTCTCCTTCCCTCTCTCCTAACACATCTCTCTCTCCTAACACATCTCTCTCTCTCCTTCCCTCTCTGACCATCCTCATCCCCATCTGCCACACAAGGATTCAGCCCTTACAACACAACAACTGCATTACTTACAGCCCTCACAACACAACAACTGCATTACTTACAGCCCTCACAACACAACAACTGCATTACTTCATGTGTCAGAACTGCAGTTTTCTGAGTATCAAAAATGTTTTGGAGAAAAAATTGGCAGCTCTTATGCGGGAAATGCAGTATTTTGGACACAACAAAACTGCATTGTAGTGCATAGTACTGCATAGAACTGTACTTTACTGCAGAAATGCAGTATTTTGGACATGAAAATACCACTGTACTGTACTGCACACACACACACACGCCTGTGAGAGTGGAGGAGCTGTGTGCTGTCAGACTCTCCTGGTGCTAAATCCTGTTTAAGAGAGTTATAAAGTGCGTTGGGGTAATGGCGGCTATAACACACTAATCTGCAGTTAGGGGGCAGTTAAAGTGATGGCTGACCACAGAGAGCATAATTAACCGCCCCCTCCTGATAACACCCTGCTACCCACATGACAACGCTGGCTCCTGCTGCTATTGCATGACAGACAAGCAAGCAGGGAGAGAGGGAGAGAGACAGAGAGAGAGGGAAGGAGGGAGGGAGAGAGAGAGGGAAGGAGGGAGGGAGAGAGACAGAAAGAGGGAGGGAGAGAGAGAGGCAAGCAGGGAGACGGAGGAAAAGACCAGCGCCACACCATCTCTACCAGCTGTCAGACAAAGCTGTGCGCTCTAAACATGGCCCAGCCCAGTCAACACTCAACACTAATCACAGCCCAGTCCAGTCAACACTCAACACTAATCACAGCCCAGTCCAGTCAACACTCAACATGGCCCAGTCCAGTCAACACTCAACACTCAACACTAATCACAGCCCAGTCAACACTCAACACTAATCACAGCCCAGTCAACACTCAACACTAATCACAGCCCAGTCAACACTCAACACTAATCACAGCCCAGTCCAGTCAACACTCAACATGGCCCAGTCCAGTCAACACTCAACACTAATCACAGCCCAGTCCAGTCAACACTCAACACTAATCACAGCCCAGTCCACTCAACACTAATCACAGCCCAGTCCACTCAACACTAATCACAGCCCAGTCAACACTCAACACTAATCACAGCCCAGTCAACACTCAACACTAAACATGGCCCAGTCCAGTCAACACTCAACACTAATCACAGCCCAGTCAACACTCAACACTAATCACAGTCCAGTCAACACTCAACACTAATCACAGCCCAGTCCAGTCAACATTCAACACTCAACACGGCCCAGTCCACTCAACATGGTCCACTCAACACTCAACACTAAACATGGCCCAGTCCAGTCAACACTCAACACTAAACATGGCCCAGTCCAGTCAACACTCAACACTAATCACAGCCCAGTCCAGTCAACACTCAACACTCAACACAGCCCAGTCCACTCAACATGGTCCACTCAACACTAAACACTAAACATGGCCCAGTCCAGTCAACACTCAACACTAATCACAGCCCAGTCCAGTCAACACTCAACATGGCCCAGTCAACACTCAATAGTCTATAGTGGCAACCGGGTGGTAAGCGGGATAACGGCCTAACAGGTTTCCTGTTATAAGAAATGAATGGACTCTGGGCAACAAGGACCCTTACAACGTGTCCTTACAACGTGTCCTTACAACGTGTCCTAACAGCATGCGACGAGCGCGAGCGTTAGTGACTATAGCGAGCGAGCGTTAGCAACTAAAGCGAGCGAGCGTTAGCAACTAAAGCGAGCGAGCGCGAGCATTAGCGACTAAAGTGAGCGAGCGCGAGCGTTAGTGACTATAGCGAGCGAGCGTTAGCAACTAAAGCGAGCGAGCGTTAGCAACTAAAGCGAGCGAGCGTTAGCAACTAAAGCGAGCGAGTGTTAGCAACTAAAGCGAGCGAGCGCGAGCATTAGCGACTAAAGTGAGCGAGCGCGAGCATTAGCGACTAAAGCGAGCGAGCGTTAGCGACTAAAGTGAGCGAGCGCGAGCGTTAGCGACTAAAGCGAGCGAGCGTTAGCGACTAAAGAGAGCGAGCGCGAGCATTAGCGACTAAAGTGAGCGAGCGCTAGTGACTAAAGTGAGTGAGCGCGAGCGTTAGCGACTAAAGCGAGCGAGCGTTAGCGACTAAAGCGAGTGAGCGTTAGCGACTAAAGCGAGCAATTAGTTAAATAATAATGTGTCATTAACTTTTATATTAACACATAGTTTGTAAATAAACATTTAACATTTAAATTATGTAAGAAATAACTGTTAATTAGTGCAAAAAAGACATTTAGTTAACAAATATTAATACAATATTAGTTCACCCTCTAACCGCCCATGTCGCAATATTGCGACAAGCGTCATTACTGGATAAAACAGACGATAGACGCGAGTACAGTGTAAAATCTCATTTGTACTCTTGACCACTAGTTGGCAGACACCCAGAGCTTCGATTCAAGTTTTCAGGAAGCATGCGAAAAACACGCGAGAAACACACGAAGAAGACGTGCATTTCCTCCATAACGCGGAAGCGATGCGGGCCATAGTTTTGCACAAATTGAAGCAGAAATACACCAAATGTTGAAAAAAACATTCACGTGTGATGAAGTCTTGGATCTGTTATTCACCTATTCTGATTCTGAAGGAGAATATCTGCCTTTTGGAGAATATGATCGATTGTCTATTGACTGATAGTCACGGTGCGTCTGTGAATGGAGGTACGTCTTTGCGACAGTGTCCACTAAGCATACCATGCTTATTTCGACCCTCTCCCCAACATAGCTGGAGGTGCCATTGGCAATAGTGATGATAGTGTCCGTAATGGACGTGGTATAGACAGCAGGGGTTGTAAAAATAGGGCTCTGAAGAACTACAAAGTCACCCGCGATATGGAACTGATTTGACCAGGCTACTTTATTGTATAGTAGCATAGGGTTTGTGATTATAGTAATAGTTTACTATTGTTGGTTTACATGTGACTGTATTCCTGTTAATTTGTTATGTCGGTGAAATGACAAAAAAAGAAAGTAAAACTGCTCAAATATGTTCAGTAGTCTAGTATTTACTGAAATGTGCATAATTCACGATGGTTACCATCCAGTGACGTCATAATATGCAAATTAGATGAATAAATTTACCCCCTTCATAAACTTCTGTTCATACTAAATGATTTTCACATTTACTGTAGGACTTTATCTCTGACCACTTGCAAGCCAGGGCCTTTTGAAATTTTGATGTACAAATCCAATGTATTCTTTTTAAACCCTGGCGGCTAAAGGGTTAATAGATTGTTTTCTATTTGTTAAACAATTTACATACAGATTTTATGCAAACAACTAATATTTAATTAATGATGAAAAAACTATTAACTTGTGCCAAATAGATATTTTAGTAACAATTAACAAATATTAACAAAAGGTTAGCTAATGACTAGTTTGCTATTTATTATGGCACCTTATTATAAAGTGTTACCCAAATATCTTGTGAATGAATGTAAATGATAATGTATGTTGGTTGTCAAGGTGATGTCCCCATACAGGCCCCATGTGCTTGGATTTGCAATTATTT
>NW_027468685.1:650000-670000 GCF_046254945.1 Alosa pseudoharengus
ACACACCTACTCACACACACACACACACACACATATACACACACCTACTCACACACACACACACACATATACACACACCTACCCACACACACACACCTACTCACACACACACACACACATACACACACCTACTCACACACACATATACACACACCTACTCACACACACACACACACATACACACACCTACTCACACACACACACACACACACACCTACTCACACACACATATACACACACCTACTCACACACACACATATATACACACACCTACTCACACACACACACACACATATAAACACACCTACTCACACACACACATATACACACACCTACTCACACACACCCACACATATACTATACACACACCTACTCACATACACACACACACACACACATATACTATACACACACCTACTCACATACACACACACACACACACACACACATGCTGTACACACACACACACACACACAAATATACTGAACACACATATGCACGCACACACACACACACAGAAATATACTGTACACACACACACACACACGCAGACACACACACAGACACACTCAGACACACACACGTGTGTGTTTGTGTGTGTGGTGTGTATGGTGTGTGTGTGTGTCCTGAGAGATGCCGGCTCTGTGGCGTGCTGCGGCCGGAGAAATGAAACAATGTTGCATCTGGCAGTGCGCCAGCCGGGATCGGGGAGATCGGGATCGGGGAGAGTTTACCAAAACACCAGCTCATGTTCAAACCGCTCACACACACACACACACCGCTCACACACACCGCACACACACACACACACACAGACCGCACATAGACACACACACACACCGCTCACACACACACACACACCGCACACACACACACACACACAGACCGCACATAGACACACACACACCACAAACACACACACAACACACACACACACCACACACACACACTACAAACACACACACAGACCGCACACACATAACACACACACACACACAGACCACACACACACACACCGCACACACACAACACACACACACCGCACACACACACACACACACACAGACCGCACATACACACACACACACACACCGCAAACACACAACACACACACACCGCACACACACACACAGACCGCACATACACACACACACACAGACCGCACACACACACACACACCGCACACACACACACCGCACACACACAACACACACACACCGCACACACACACAGACCGCACATACACACACACACACACAGACCGCACACACACACACACACCGCACACACACACACACCACACACACACACAGACCGCACATACACACACACACCACAAACACACACACACACAGACCGCACACACACCACACAGACCGCACACACACAACACACACACACATCACACACAGACTGCACACACACAGCACACACACACACACAGACCGCACACGCACACCATACACACACACACACACACCACACACACACACAGCGCAGAGGCAGAGTGTGGGCTCTTAAAGAGGCGTTATTTTTCCTACACCCTTCCCCTGCTCACACACACGCACACGCACCATATACGCACACACACACACACACACGCACCATATACGCACGCACACACACACACACGCACCATATACGCACACACACACACACACACACGCACCATATACGCACACACGCACGCACACACGGCTTATTCTCCCCCTGGCTGCACATCGTTTCCTGGTTTGTGTGCTTTATATGCAGGTATGTGTGTGTGTGTGTGTGTGTGTGTGTGTGTGTGTGAGTGTGTGTGTGTGTGTGTGAGTGTGTGTGTGTGTGCAGAGAGAAAAAGACAATGTGAGGCAGAGTGAGAGAGAATAAGAAAGAGGAAAGAGAGGATGAGAAAAGGAGAGAGAGAATGAGAGAGAGAAGGAGAGAGAGAATGAGAGAGAGAGAATGATAGAGAGAGAGAATGAGAGAGAGTATGTATATTGCCAAATGCCCCCAGAGTAGTCAGCAGCTCCTCTGCTCAACCAACACCCTAACCCAACACTCTAACCCAACACCCTACACCCTAACCAAACACCCAACACCCTAACCCAACACTCTAACCCAACACCCAACACTCTAACCCCACACCAAACACCCAACACCCTAACCCAACACCAAACACCCAACACTCTAACCCAACACCCTACACCCTAACCCAACACCAAACACCCTAACCCAACACCCAACACTCTAACCCAACACCCTAACCCAACACCAAAACACCCTAACCCAACACTCTAACCCAACACCCTACACCAAACACCCAACACCCTAACCCAACACTCTAACCCAACACCCTACACCCTAACCCAACACCAAACACCCAACACTCTAACCCAACACCCTAACCCAACACCCAGCACCAAAACACCCTAACCCAACACTCAATACTCTAACCCAACACCATACACCAATATACCCTAACCCAACACCCTAACCCAACACCCTAACCCAACACCAAACAGACTAACCCAACACCTTACACCAAACACCCTACACCAAAACACCCAACGTGGTCAAAGAAAAACACTTGTTTTCACTTCACCAGGTTTCAAAATACTGGCTATTGTTGACATTACAAAAACGGCATAGACTTTTTATGTTTCAGTTTTACAGGTATTTGCATGCAAAACATGCAATCCACCGTTTTTACACTCAATTTCTTGGTTTGGAACTGTAATACAGTAACATGTAATGTTCACATTCAAAATCATTTTTTCCCTTTACTGTTTACTACAGGAGGTACAGTAGAAATACTATTTACAGTATGATAGAACAGAAAAAGTTTTACAGTATTGCTTACAGTGAACAAAATATCCATGAAACACAAAAGAGCATTCTGAACAAAAAAATAACAACGAAAAGCCCAGATAAAAAGGGAGGGAACTAAAAAAAGCACAAAAGTACTTTCTGTATCTAATCTCTGCGATCTTCAGGGTTAGGCCACATGTTTTCATCAACATCACATCTGATATTATCCAAAGCGATGCACCTGGTATAAAACCGCTTGGTAGCAGAAGCAGAGGGGGCAGCCGTGGCCTACTGGTTAGGGTGTGTGTGTACAGTATGTGGGGGCAGCCGTGGCCTACTGGTTAGGGCTTCGGGCTTGTAACCGAAGGGTTGCTGGTTCGATCCCCGACCCAGTAGGAAAAATGTGGGTGGGGGAAGTGGTTGAGCACTGCTCTCCCATGCCCACATCCATGGCTGAAGTGCCCTTGAGCAAGGCACCTAACCCCTCACTGCTCCCCGAGCGCTGCTGTAGCAGGCAGCTCACTGCTCCGGGTAAGTGTGTGATTCACCTCACTGTGTGTTCACTGTGTGCTGTTTGTGTTTCACTAATTCACGGATTGGGATAAATGCAGAGATCAAATTTCAAATCAAAAGAGTATATATACTTATACTTACTATACTTATATAGGGATCAAAAGAGTATATATACTATACTGTATACTGTACTTATGCCATTAATAGTCTATATTAATTTTGCCACCTTTGTAACATTTTAGTTTTATTTTACCGTGGTGTATGACTTTAAACAGCGAGTGTGCTTGGTATGATGATCAGCTCCTCTAATGCAGGGTAGGACTACATTTTGACAAGCATACAAATTCACCTTGTTCTTGCCCCATCTGAAATGACTCCTCTACTTTTGCTGCCTCCATCCTTTCCTATTTGTTGTGTAAAAAAATGTTGTATATGATGGAACTGAAGTCTTGAGTTAGTGAATTGGTGTTAGTTGGTAACCAAATAGATAGATAGATAGATAGATAGATTCTTTATTGATCCCCAGGGGAAATTCAAGGTCTCAGTAGCATACAGACAACACACACACATTCACTAACAGCAGAAAAAGTAATTAAAAGTATATAATATAAAAACACAACTAAGCAATAAGGACAGTAGAAGATAAAGAATATACTAAATATACTAAAATACAAATTATACTAACTAACACTTAATCTAATTCTAAAAACAGTATCCACATAGTGGTGATTAATCAATCAAGAGGTGCTTGCAATGACTGAGGCAGGGACTAAGCCTGTGATTCTCTGTGCATAGTAAGGTAAATGAGTAAGTCCAACAGTGCAACAATAAAGTCTATATATCTATATGTCTATATATATAACTATTTTAAGAAAAGGTATAAGTGTGGCCACAGTTCGGCTGTGGCATGGAGGGAGGGGTTATGCATATGTGCCAGTGTGCAAATAGCCCACATTGCGCTACACGCTGCGTAGGCTAGGTGCATTCTCTCTCCTGCTGATTTGCGTTCAGTAGCCAAGTGCGTAATATTGCAAAAGTTGAAAAAATAAATGTGTTTATTGTAGCCTACAGAAAATAAATAGCCTACTATCATACTGTTAATTGGCTACAGTGCAGTGAAGAGTTTGGAGAGTAAAGTTATAGGGCAACTTGAAGTTTTATGAAAATAATTTACGAACCAGAACATAAAGACCATGAAGCTTCTATTTATTGCAGCTGTTAAAACACCCGCTAGATAGTTTAAATACCCACCAACATCCGTTTTTGCAGTACAGATTATTTCTGAGAGTTATTTGTCTACTAGGCCTAGCCTACTGGCTGATTTATCAAACGAGTGCTTTCTCGTTCGTCCTCCGCAAACTACAGGTGTTTCGGAAGAGAGCCATTGAATAAGCGATGCCAAGCAATTTCTGTAACACTTTTTGTGACATTCAGCAAATATCTCCTAATTTAATGTAAGTTCCTTCAGACAATAGGCCTACGTTCTACTCTACATGGAGTTTTCCTCCATCTCAGTTGCATCAGTTTTCTAATTTTGAAGGTTCTAAAATATGACGATATGGAATGAATCCTTCTCATTTCTTTTATTTGTCCAGCTAACTTTTCCATTGAAACTAGCCATTTATGATGGATTACACACTCGACATTCTGAAATGTCCTGCACGATCAAGGCCAAATTAAGTTATCACGCAGCCACTGTGTCAGCAGCATGAGTGCTGACGGTGACGGTGCGTTTCTGATGTCAGATTATTATGTAGGCTAGCCTACTAGACTGTTCTCACGTTGCAGCGCTTTACTTATATGAAGTAGCATTAATCAATATGAGGGGCAGAGGGGGATAAATGTTGTCCCCCCCGGCGATGAAAATAATTAAGCAGAGGGGAGGATATCAAGACCACAGACCCCCCCACCACACACACACACACATCCCCCCCTACAAATCGCACCTTGCACACACACACACACACATCCCCCCCTACAAATCGCACCTTGCACACACACACACACACACATCCCCCCCTACAAATCGCACCTTGCACACACACATACACACATCCCCCCCTACAAATCGCACCTTGCACACACACATCCCCCCCTACAAATCGCACCTTGCAAACACACACACACACATTCCCCCCTACAAATCGCACCTTGCACACACACATACACACATCCCCCCCTACAAATCGCACCTTGCACACACACACACACACATCCCCCCCTACAAATCACACCCTGCACACACACACACACACATCCCCCCCTACAAATCGCACCCTGCACACACACACATCCCCCCCTACAAATCGCACCTTGCACACACACACACACACATCCCCCCCTACAAATCGCACCCTGCACACACACACACACACATCCCCCCCTACAAATCGCACCCTGCACACACACACATCCCCCCCTACAAATCGCACCTTGCACACACACACATCCCCCCCTACAAATCGCACCTTGCACACACACACATCCCCCCCTACAAATCGCACCCTGCACACACACACACACACACACATCCCCCCCTACAAATCACACCCTGCACACACACACACACATTCCCCCTACAAATCGCACCCTGCACACACACACACACACATCCCCCCTACAAATCCCACCCTGCACACACACACACACACATCCCCCCCTACAAATCGCACCCTGCACACACACACACACACATCCCCCCCTACAAATCACACCCTGCTTATACTTAGGTTTTTATACTGTATCTAAGGTTTGTAATATTGTTTTTGCTATTGTGGGATGTTCGTAAATACTACAAAAAACAATCCATAATTTTGTTGGGAGGTATAGCTTGTCTGTTAAGAAAATGTAAGCATTGTGGAAATGTGTTCACTGACAGCATATTGTGTGAAAACGACATGAAATGTGTGAATGGTATGGCAAACAAAAGATGCTGTGCTAATTGTGTGCTAATTGTGTTCAGAGTTTTGAAAATGTGACAACTGGTTAGGCAAACGCTTGTTAGTGACTGAAAAAAACTGTAACACCCGACGGCAAACACCCTAACCTGACACCCAACACTTAACACCCAACACCAAACACCCAACGCCAAACACTTAACACCCACCAGCCAACAGAAATATCTGGCCCAACTTCTGTTGCTGTTGCTCTTCTCTCTCGTTTGTGATCAAATCTGTTTTTCCCTTTTCTGGTTCCTCTCTGTCTTAGCCTCCCTTCACTCACACACACACACTCACTCAGGCCACACACACACACGCACACACACTCAAATACACACACACACATACACGCACACACACACACACACTCACTCACACACACACTCAGCCCACACACGCACACAGACAAACACACACACACTCAGCCCACGTGCACAGCAGTGAGCATGTCAGTGTTGTGGATTTGAGCGCTTATTTAACCATGAAGGAGCTCTGAAGGCAATTTCATCCCATTTCCACATCTTCTCCTCTTCCTCTCCTCCCCCCTCTCCTCCTCTCTTCTCCTCTTCCTCTCCTCCCCCCTCTCCTCTCTCCTACTTTCCTCTCCTCTCTCCTCATCTCCTCTCCTCTCTTGGAGTGAGTGTGTGTGTGTGTGTGAGTGTGTGTGTGTGTGTGTGTGTGTGAGTGAGTGAGTGTGTGTGTGTGTGTGTGTGTGTGTGTGTGTGTGTGTGTGTGTGTGTGTGTGTGTGTGTGGCAGCCCCCGGTGGTGTGTCATGCCTGCCGTGATTACGGCCAGATTAAAGCTCCTCTGTGCCGGCTCTGCAGATAACAATTCAACCCACAGGGAATGGGCCAAATACAGTACAGGGTGTGTGTGTGTGTCTGTGTGTTTGTGTCTGTGTGCGGGTGTGCATGCGTGTGTGTGTGGTGGTGTGTGTGTGGTGGTGTGTGTGTGCGTGTGTGTGTGTGTGTGTCTGTGAGTGTGTGTGTGTGTGGTGGTGTGTGGTGGTGTGTGTGTGTGTGGTGGTGTGTGTGTGTGTCTGTGAGTGTGTGTGTGTGTCTGTGAGTGTGTGTGTGTCTGTGAGTGTGTGTGTGTGTGGTGGTGTGCGTGTGTGTGTGTGTGTGTGTGTCTGTGAGTGTGTGTCTGTGTGTGTGTGTGTGTGTCTGTGAGTGTGTGTCTGTGTGTGTGTGTGTGTGTGGTGGTGTGGTGGCGTGTGTGTGGTGGTCTCCTTTGCTCTCCTATATTTAGTTTTTCTGTTTTTAAAAGTTGCACAAACTAACTTCCTGTATTCTCCTATATACAAACTAACTTCCTGTATTCTCCTATATACAAACTAACTTCCTGTATAGTGCAATATCAGATCAGTACAGCACAGCTCAGCGGGGTAAACAAACAAACAAACACATAAATAAATAAATAAATAAATAAATAAACAACACACATAATGATCGTGTCTGTTCCCTGGTGTCTCCTCTCAAAAATGTTGGGATTGTGTGCAACCCCCCCCCCCCTCACTCACACACACTCACACACACTCACACACACACACACACACACCACCCCTCACTGGTGCCTCTGCACCAAAAATAGGCTTTTCATTTCGCTCACAATTGAAACGTTTTGTTTTAGAACAGGATTTAAAGAGGCCAGAGGAGAAATCCATTTATCACGGCCCGTCACAAACCCCTCCATGGCACTGTGCCAACACACACACACGCACACACAGACACTCACACACGCACACACACATGCACACACACATCAGGAGCAGCAATAAAATAATGTGTGTAATTACAACTCTGTTTTAATCACCACAATAAACAAGGAATAGGTTTGTCATAACAAAGGTTCAGCTCATTTTAAATTATTGCAGACACACACACACACACACACATGTCATAACAAAGGTTCAGCTCATTTTAAATTATTGCAGACACACACACACACACACACACACACATGTCATAACAAAGGTTCAGCTCATTTTAAATTATTGCACACACACACGCACACACACACACACACACACACACACGTCATAACAAAGGTTCAGCTCATTTTAAATGATTGTGTTCCGTGTTTGCAGTGTTTGTTTTTTCTTGTAACTTTGGTTGCTGTAGCTGTTTTCCTTGTGTTGCTAAGTATTAAAAAAAACAATCTGAAATGAGCATTTAGGCACATGTGTAAGAAAGAGTGTGTGTGAGGAGAAAGAGTGTGTGAGGGGGAGGGGGAGTAGAGAGCCACAGAAAGAGAGATAATGATCGAGAGGGAATGAGAAGTGTGTGTGTGTGTATGTGTGTGTGTGTGTGTGTGTGTGTGTGTGTGTGTGTGTGAAAGAGGAGAAGAGAGTCTCACAGCATAGTAAATCATTCATGATCCCCCATCTTCATCCTGAGACAGGGGCTTTGATTTCTCATGTAGCCCACCCCTGCCCCCAACACACACACACACACACACACACACCCTCCAGGCCCACTGATGAGGACTTTGTGCTTAAAAAACGCATAAAAGAGAGAGGGAGACACCCCCACCCACCCCCCTCCCCCCACACCCACCCATCCCCTCACACACACATACCCCGACACCCCCCCCCCCCCTCACACACACACACACACCACCTCCCTCTCAGCCTCTTCTTCACCCCACACTCGTGAGCATCATCATCATACGCTGTGTGTCTCCCAGAGTGGGTGCATGGTGGGTGACTAATGTGTGTGTGCATGTGTGTGTGTGTGTGTGTTTGCGTGCGTGTGTGTGCTTGCGTGCCTGTGTGTGTTTGTGTGTGTGTGTGTGGGCTTGCGCGTGTGTGTGTGTGTGTGTTTGTGTGTGCGTGCGTGTGTGCCTGTCAAAGCTCTATTTGCAGTGTGCTAGCTGTGCTGTGTGTTAGCTGTGCTGTGTGTTAGCTGTGCTCTGTGTTAGCTGTGCTGTGCGTTAGCTGTGCTGTGTTAGCTGAGCTGTGTGTTAGCTGTGCTGTGTGTTAGCTGTGCTGTGCTGTGTGTTAGCTGTGCTATGCTGTGTGTTAGCTGTGCTGTATGTTAGCTGTGCTGTGCTGTGCTGTACTCTGGGTTCATCTCAAAGCTCTATTTGCTGTGCTGTGCTGTGGGTTCTGCAATGTAGGCTATGTTTCCATTTTTTTGCAGTACCATGTTCCTTACATGGGCCAGTGTCCTTGTAACATGCAGTCAAGTCTATCTAGCACAGCTAATCTTAATATTAGTGAATCACACTCGCCTCCCGTCTAAGTTTGTCACCCAACAAAGCTAGATATGAATTTTTTGTGCATGACTTCAGACAGGGCTCAATAATTTCAGCCCGACCCTTAAAACAGGATGAAAACAGCTGTCCTTATTTCACAATGTCTTTCAACAAAGACACAAAAAACCACAAAGACCCGTTGGAGTGGGATCTGGAATGTTGGGTACGTGACAATTAAGATGCTGTCTATTGAAAATGCAACTATTTTTTGATGTGAAGTCGAAATATTTTTTTTTAACAATAATAAGGTGTTTTCAAATTATTAGTTTGTGGTAGAATTGTTGTATAAAAGCACTCATGATCGTAGGATGTTGCCTACGGCCGAACAACACCCGTGGGAATATCCATGACCAATCCCACTCTCACTTGTGCTATATTGGGGTGGGGTCACCCGTGGCCTACTGGTTAGCACTTCGGACCTGTTACCAGAGGGTTGCTGGTTCGAACCCCGACCAGTTGGCACAGCTGAAGTGCCCTTGAGCAAGGCACCTAACCCCTCACTGCTCCCCGAGCGCCGTTGTTGTTGCAGGCAGCTCACTGCACAGGGATTAGTGTGTGCTTCACCTCACTGTGTGTTTCACTAATTCACGGATTGGGATAAATGCAGAGACCAAATTTCCCTCACGGGATCAAAAAAGTATATATACTTATACTTATATACTTAATTATATGCTAGGGATGCACAATAATATCACCTGACATCGGTATCTGCAGATAAAAGCTTCACAACTTAATTAATGGCATCGACCGATATGGACATTTCTGCCGATGTGCCTGGCCGATAAGGTGACCTGTGCACCCACTAAGTGCGCACACGAAGCAAATGTTTACGTTGCTATGAGCACCAACAACATACTTCAACATGTTGGCTGTGTGGCAGTATTTCCAAATTCCGGAAACTGATAACAAAATTGCTAATTGCAGGGCTTGTAAAGTACCAGCGATGTGAGGAGGGGTAAAACGATACTCTTTTAACGTTACCAATTTAATTACACATCTTAAGAGTCATCATCCTGAACTCTACAAAAAACTAAGCCAGAAAAAACGGCACCAGCGAAAACCGTGACGACACATTGCTAAGATTTAGTTTACAATGCAATCAGTTTGTAAAAGTGTGTAACGTTAGTTTCATGAAGTCCAGAATGAAGGCTAGCTGTAAAGTTACTAGCCTACGTGTTGTAGGTCTCATTCACTTTACTTTACATCTTTTAAGATTGAACATTAGTCTGGGAGTCCGCTATGTATTTTGTACTGCACAGGAGGCATAGTTGAAATGACTCTGTACACAATTGGATAGTCATTCACCAATCTGACCAACAAACCAGGTGACGTTTGCAGAGTGACGCAAAAACTCCCCGCTATCGTCATCGTTTTAAACCTGCCAATAGCGCGCCAGGTGGATAAGCCAGTTTGTGATAAGTCCCCGCAAGTGTAACAGAAGCAGGAGAAAGAGATGTACAAGTTTCCAGCCTGAGCTGCAGGGCGGAAAAGAAACTGCCATCAGATCAGGCTGGGTTCACCCAGCCTAGCATTTCTGTTCTTGGGGAACTGTCTTGTAGGCTACTCTTGTAGAATCACAGATGAGACCTCAAACAACATTTAATTCATTTACACCCATCGACATATTAGACCTCACTTACACAACTTCCTCATCAAAACCTACAACTAGTCTACTAGACCAGCTAAAACCAGCTACCAGCATCAGCTAGTCTACTAGACCCTATTCCTACTCACCTTCTTAAGACTGCTCTCCCCTTCCTGGATAATGTTTTGCTCCAGATTATAAATAATTCAATGCTATCAGGGCATGTACCGCAGTCGTTTAAGTTATCTGTTATTAACCCTTTAGCTGCCAGGGTTTAAATAGGATTTTCACATCAAAATTTCAAAAGGCCATGGCTTGAAAGTGGTCAGAGATAAAGTCCTACTGTAAATGTGAAAATCATTGAGTATGAAAAAAATGTTTAAAAAGGGGGTACATTTACTCATCTAATTTGAATATTATGACGTCACTGGATGGCAACCACCTCGAATTATGCACATTTCAGTAAATACTGGATGTTGAACATATTTGAGCAGTTTTACTTTCTTTTTCTGTCATTTCACATAACAAATGAACAGGAAAACAGTCACATGTAAACCAACAATAGTAAACTATTACTATAACCACAAACCCTATGCTACTATGCAATAAAGTAGCCTGGTCAAATCAGTTCCATATCTCGGGTGACTTTGTAGTTCTTCAGAGCCCTATTTTTATAACCCGTGCTGTCTGTACCACGTCCATTACGGACACGATCATCACTATTACCACTGGCACCTCCAACTATGTTGGGCAGAGGGTCGAAATAAGCATGGTATGCTTAGTGGACACTGACGCAAAGACGCACCTCCATTCACAGACGCACCGTGATTATCACTGTCAATAGACGATCGATCGTATTCTCCAAAAGGCAGATATTCTCCTTTAAAATCAGAGTAGGTGAATAACAGACTTAAGACTTCATCACACATGAATTTTCTTTCAACATGTGGTGTATTTCTGCTTCAATTTGTGTAAAACTATGGCTCACATCACTTCCGCGTTATAGAGGAAATGCACATGTGTTTCTCGCGTACTTCCTGAAAACTTTCACAAACAAACATGAGCTTCAATCGAAGCTCTGGAGGTCTGCCACCTAGTGGTAAAGAGTACAAATTAGATTTTACACTCGACTATCGTCTGTTTTATTCAGTAATGACGCTTGTCGCAATATTGCGACTTGGGCGGTTAGAGGGTTAAGCCATCCCTCAAAAAACCTAGCCTTGACCCTAACAACCTGGCCAACTATAGGCCTATACCTAATCTCCCTTTCATGTCAAAAATACTAGAAAAAATAGTGTCCAAAAAAATGTTGGTGCCTTCTTACATATAAACAAAATCCAGGAATTATATCAGTCTGGCTTCAGAGCTCACCACAATACTGAATCAGCCTTAGTTCAAGTTTTTAATGACCTCCATATTGCTGCTGATAATGGACATGTATAAATACTGTTCCTCCTGGACCTCAACGCTGCCTTTGACACTATAGACCATGACATACTACTTCATAGGCTTATAAATGTGATAGGCATCAACGACTCAGCACTTGCTTGGTTTAGATCATATTTTTCTAACTGCCGACAATTTGTACAGGTCCACAATAAACCATCTACCCAGACTATGGTAAAATATGGAGTGCCTCAAGGCTCAGTACTAGGGCCCCTATTATTTTGTCTCTACATGCTTCCCCTAGGCTCTGAAATTAGTAAACATGTCATTCATTTCCATTCTTTTTTTTTAAAGTATATTTTTTTGGGCTTTTTATGCCTTTAATGATAGGATAGTGGAGAGTGACAGGAAGTGAATGGGAGAGAGAGCAGGGCTGGGATCCGGAAAGGACCACGGGACGGGAATCAAACCCGGGTCGCCGGCGTATAGTGCAGGTGACCCAGCCAGTTGCGCCACAGCTGGGGCCATTCATTTCCATTCTTATACAGATGATACACAAACTATACCTCTCCATAAAACCTGATGAATTAACCCCGTTAGCCAAACTTGACACATGTATAAGAGACATAAAGACATGGATGACAAATAATTTCCTGCTTTTGAACTGAGATAAAACAGAAGTCATAGTTTCACGTCCTAAAAAGATGAGGGATATCCTATTTTCATCGCAGGCTACATATAGTGATCTTCCCCTGACCTCATCCACAAGTGTTAAAAACCTAGGAGTTATAATTGACCAGAACCTATCACTAAATAATCACATAAATTTGAATTGAATTTCCCCTGGGGATCAATAAAGTATCTATCTATCTATCTATCTATCTAAAACAGATCACCAAAACGTCATTTTACCATTTAAGGAACATTTCAAAGATAAGGAAGTCCTTATTCTTAGGCAGGATCCCTACCTCCCTCAATTCGATTAGCAGACACCCTCCCTATTTTTAAGTCTTAAAAACATACCTCTTTAGTGCCTCCCATAGTTAGGTATGGTGCAGTGTCGAACTTCAACCATCTCAGCGTTTTTTGGAATGGCCCACCCTGCTGTGTCCTCGTGTGACCCCACCCCAGTCATGCGTGCGATGGTGGTCACTGACCATACCTGCGCTGGTGTCGACTACCCTTCACCATGCCTTAGTTATAAGGACTATAATAGTGATGCCCAGTTGTATGGAGTCAAAATAGGGTCTTTAATATTGAGAGCTTGTGAAAAGATGTTCACATGTGTAATAAAGTTTTGCAGCTGTGCAAAAGGAGTTCTGCATGTGAAAAGAAATTGCGTACCTGTAGAAATATTTTGTACATGTGTGAAAAAATTATGTACCTGTAGAAATATTACGTACTTGTGTGAAAGAAATGTGTATCTGTAGAAATATTTTGTACATATGTGGGGAGAAAATGCAGATCTGTAAAAATATTTTGTACACGTGTGGAAAAAATATGTACCTGCACAAATACTTTGTACGTGTGTGAATCTCCTACGCGATGCTTTCCTGCGCAACACTGAAAGTACGAGTGTGAAACTGAGATACAAGCTTACGGACTTTTGACCCTAATTTTACTGCCTTTCTGAAGAGCCAATCAACACATTGCTTACTGCCAACCAATCAGCGTTCCCCACCGACCACCCAGATTTTGCCGCTAACCCACAGATCTAGATTAGTTATTAAAACTGGTGGTAACAGCAAGGGCAGATAGGTCGTAACATTACTGTAAATGAACACCCATAAGTATTTCTGGACTAAAATATTGCAAAGCGATTTGGTTACTTTATTTGTCATGCTTTTATCAGTTGTAACATAGTCAAAACGTTAAGAATATCATACCAGAACATGAAATAATAACTGTATGATAGCTGCCATAGCTATCCTAGCTGACGTTTATCGTAGCTGATAGTGCTAGGGCTAATGTAACTCGTCAGTTTGTACGTTGCCCAGCGAATAAGTAGGCTTAATTCTTACATGTCTTAAGTTAAAGAATTGAAAGAAATAGGAAATAAAGAAAACGCTTGAACGGGTTTATCCATTTACATTCAGATCTTGCCATAGACTTTGCCTAAGCGCTTGCTTGCTTGGTAGTCAGTTCAGTCTATGGTTGCTATAGCAACCGCTGCTGTGCTTCATAAACTGACGAGATAACTGTGTGGTTAAAATACTCCCCAAACACAAAGAAAACAAAACTATGTAAGAAAATGGGATGTTGTATTCCAAACAACAAACCAACAGTCCTGGTGGAAGGGCATTACTATAATCTCACTCACTATAATCTCCTAGCTGTGGATGTCCCATTACAACCCATTCATCTGATTAGTCTTTTTGCCGTCCACTAGGCTATTATTATAGGCTTGCAAAGGGTGATAAAATAAACGTGTTCTCATATCAAATAATAATAGCAGATAAACATAAATGTGTGTACAGTATTACTGTTTTTAATCATGAATGACACCACTGAATCACCCTTTCGGAAATGGAATGAATAATTCAACTATTTTGTCAACATTACTGCTAGCTAGAAGCTAACGTTACAGTCTAAAAAGCGGATGGGATAGCTAATGTTAACATTACGGCTCCGCTTCAACCTTTTTTGCGATCACAGTATAAATTGAGCTACCACGTCACTCTTAATTAAGTTATAATTCTGCAACCCCAATCAAAGAGTATACCAGAGAATTTCTAATAAGACATTATAGACGGGCTCTGAGTATACTCTTCGATATGAAGCCAATCTCTTTAGCACCAAAATCTAGGTGGTCGGTGGGGAACGCTGATTGGTTGGCAGTAAGCAATGTGTTGATTGGCTGTTCAGAAAGGCAGTAAAATTAGGGTCAAAAGCAAGGGGGCAGGCGAATTCCCGGAAGTAGAAGAATCGACGTAGGCTGGAGGGACCACCTCTCTGCTAACTCCCATTGAAGTCCATTCATTGTAGGTTTTTTTTGAAATACCATAACTTCATATAACATATATCCTGTGCCGATATTGTAGCTTCTGTGTAATCCACATAAACACTACAAAGGCAAAACAGACTCCACTACCTCGTCCGTAACGTTGGTTACCCGTAAGAAGAACGGTTAGCTTGTTCGGTTGGAGGGAAGCTAGCTTTGACGTAATCTCTCTTTCGCGCCGTAGGGAGATAACCGTATTGTTTGGATAAGAAGCTCAGTCCACCTGACTGTCTATGACGGTAACTCATAAGCAAAACCTAGCATACACGACCGTATGTTAAGGTAAAGCATTACACAGAGGCAACCTAATAATAATAATAAAGTAAACCTAATTTTTTTTTAAAAAGGGCACTAATCATTTCAGAGGTTTTCGATGGATTGACCGTACGTCGGAAAAGTGGAAAGAAGATTAGCTTCAAGGCTATAACTTTTTTGTTTTGTTTTAGCATGACTGTTTTTGAAGATGATCATGTATGGTAGCTTCAACATTAACTCGACTTGGTGAGGATGATATTAATAATAATACATCAATAAATAAATGTTTAACTTTGATGACTTTGAAGGTGAAGGAAATGTGAGAAGAATTTCTGTGTATCTATCATATGAGTTACAAGATTCAGTTCGATGGCTAACGTCACAAAGTTAAGTGTGAGTCTGCGCAGTACTGGGGGGACCAACTGAAAAATCGTTCTATTTGACTCAGTGCCCTCCCATTGAAAACGACGGAGTCTGTTCGTCCATTTCTTTTACTGTCTATGGTCAAAAGTCCGTAAGCTTGTATCTCAGTTTCACACTCGTACTTTCAGTAGGCCTGTCAAACTCGATTCCTTTTAAGGATCCGGGTTATTCTGAGTCACTCACTAAACTGATCCGGGTTGAACGAGTCACTTGAGTCAGTATTGCTAAATCGCAAAGAAATTCAGTCCTACGTTCAAGCAGTGCAGTGGGGTGCTTAATTTCGTTAAGTGCCTTCTCATGTTGGATGTGGATCCTCCATGATTTGAAACCAGGTTTTTGCAGTACTTGCATTTAGCCTAAGAGTTTTGCTCTCCTGGTCAAAGTGCACCCACACATTGTTCATCTTTTTGGTGCTCATGTTGTATTGTTTTGTTAACAATAGAAAATTTGCCTAGGTCTAATGCTACTCTGCTACAATGTTTATTACCACTACTATATACTAATAGTAGGCTACTAGGAATCTATTCTAATAGGTATTAGGCTGCTAATACTAGGCAACTAATATTATTAGCCTATTAATCATAGCTATATATATCATGTTAGGTAGCCTAATATAATATAATATAAAATAGCCTAATATAATAGCATCAAAACCTCCACCCACTCACGGGAAAGAAAGCAGTTTGAGCCAGACTGTTTATTTATTGTCTTAACCTAGCCTAAGCAATTTAGACATATAAACAGGAACGTAGAAATGCCCTGCAGTGAATAAATTATTATTATTGTTATTATTATTATTATTACTACTACTACTACTATTCTCATTAGGCCTATTATTATTATCACCTTGACACGAGTAGAAACTAGGCTACTTGCTCGTCTACAGATCCACTCATGACAATGTAGCCGGCTGATTTGACTGACTCGCACTCATAACAACATAATGTAACCGGTCCGCCCGGTTGATCCAAATGACCCAGGTAGGCTACTCAAGCAACTCCATACAGAGCTTGCAATGTTTCGGACTGTCTTCGCGACCTAATTGCATTTTAAAGTAGGCTATGCGTGCAGAATATATGTTATTTCAGAAGTGAAAGCATGGCTTTTGTTGTGGATTTTCTTTTAACCTTGACGAGGAGTTACTCGCTCCATAAAAAATCCACTCATGACAACGTAGCCGGCTGATTCGGCTGACTCACACTCATAACAACGTAACCGGCCCGCTTGGCTGATCCGACTGGCTAGCCTACTCTCCATACAGAGCTTGCAATGTTTCGGACTGTCTTCGCGACCTAATTGCATTTTAAAGTAGGCTATGCGTGCAGAATATATGTTATTTCAGAAGTGAAAGCATGGCTTTTGTTGTGGATTTTCTTTTAACCCTGACGAGGAGTTACTCGCTCCTCTAAAGATCCACTCATGACAACGTAGCCGGCTGATTCGGCTGACTCGCACTCATAACAACAACGTAACCGGCCCGCTTGGCTGATCCGACTGGCTAGCCTACTCTCCATACAGAGCTTGCAATGTTTCGGACTGTCTTCGCGACCTAATTGCATTTTAAAGTAGGCTATGCGTGCAGAACATATGTTATTTCAGAAGTGAAAGCATGGCTTTTGTTGTGGATTTGTTTTTCACCTTGACGAGGAGTTACTCTAAAGATCCACTCATGACAACGTAGCCGGCTGATTCGGCTGACTCGCACTCATAACCTAACCGGCCCGCCCGGCTGATTGACCCGGGTAGATAGGCTACTCAAGCAGCTCCATGAGCGTGCAGTTCGGACTGTCTGCACGACCTAATTGCATTTTAATATGCTACATCTATACAAATCTAATTATGTATAGGCTACATGCAGAACATTGAATATTATTTCAGAAGTGAAAGAATGGCTTTTGTTGTGGAATTGCTTTTCACCTCGAGGAGGAGCTACTCGCTCTCGCAGATCCACTCATGACAACGTAGCCGGCTGATTCGACTGACTCGTACTCAACGTAGCCTAACCGGCCGGCTGATCCGACTAACCCGGACTGCTACTCAGCCGCTCAGCCGTTCCAATCTTGAGTCCCATGGTCTGTGAGTCTGCAATGTTTCTGGCTCTGCGGGAAGTTAACCAGTTATCTCGGACTGCCTGCTCACTCAGTCGCTTATCCCAGATAGCAAAATCATTTTGGCCCAAATTTGGGCCAAAACTGGCATGCCATTTTGGCAAAGCTTTGGGATGATGTACGGCCCAAATTTGGGCCAAATTAGGCGTGCCAAAAGAAAAACAAAAGGCGGCCAAAACCCAGCCAAAACCAATTTTGGAATACCAAAATGTAGCCAGACATATATCCCAAAGAGTTGCCAAAGCCCCAAAACCTTGCCAAAAAGAGGCCTTAAATGACCCAAAGTGATGCCATAACTGACCCAAAGTGTTGCCATAACTGACCCAAAGTGTTTCTATTTATTTATTTATTTATTTGTTTATTTATTTATTTATTTAAACCTACTATGTCCTAGTATTCTAGGCTCATATTAAGTTATATGGTTAAACTAGGTTCTGTGTGTTATGCAAAAAAAATTAAATGAAGCAAAATATTTTAAAATTATATGTTTTATTAAAACTGTTCTGCTTGTTGCTCCTTGTTGGGAGGCAGCTGGCGGTTTTTCCTCCCACCCTCCCTATCTCCAGCCCAGTAAAACCACCTCTTCACAGCCTCCTCAATTTCTTTGTTTGTAGCAGATAATAAGCAGGATGGATTTCTCCTCACTGCATCTGTAAATGAGAACATACACAAAACAAGTTTTCAGTGTCAGTGATTTAAACAGCAATAATGTATGCTACAATCTTCTTCACTATGTGAACTGTAAGCATTGTCAAACAAACTAATCATCTGGAAGATAGGTGTGAAGGTTCTGTTGTCTGCCACATTGCAAAAATGCTTTGAGTTCAGTTAAGTTCTACTAAGAATTGGCTGACAGTTGAATGATGGTTTCAGCCTGATATCCCTATAGCTACAGGAGCCTTTGGGAAAAAAAATGTCAGAGCCGAGAACAGGATATTTGTGAACAGTGATGAACAGTTTAAATGCTTACCCATAACAACTGATTTGAGATGTAATTTCTCAAACGGGATTTTCCCGTTCAATCCCCGCCATGACATTTCTTGGCCAGATTGTTCTTAATGGCCTGCTTCAGTATGCGCCAGATACTGTCCTTCACATCCACTCCCCCTGCCAATCCAAGAGTGATGACCTATAAAAGAACCAGTGGTATTATTTATTCAAAATAAAAGTACTATTGTTTGATAAATCACTCAGCATACCATTCTAAGAGAAATCAAAAGGAGCTCACCAATTCCTGGTGAAGGTCCCTGCTTGCGAGGTTGCGCTCCAAGACCTCCAGTGCCCCCTCATCCCCCAGGGGAAAATAAGCAGTATGCCTGGTGGTGGTGCACATCTGACCTCCCCGGATGGATTTGTGGAGGTCCTGAAGAATGCGGATCATGGTCTTCTGCTGGTCCAGCAGAATTTGTTGGTTTACCAACAGATCACGCAGAAGAGCTATAAAAAAAAAAAACATTAAGCATTAACAGGCAGATTTAAATAATCCTAAATGCATGTATGTGTGTATGTACATATCTATCTGTAGCCTGTAGCCTACTTGTTAATTGATAGGCCTATCCTTAATTTTATTGCTCTAGACATCTGAATAAATCATAGCCTACTGATATTCCTAACAGTACAAGAATATCAGAATGGAATTTCCCCTTGGGAATCAATTATCTATCTATCTATCCGTCTGTCTGTCTATCTATCTGTCTATCTATCTATCTATATATCTATCTATCTATCTATGATTCAACCACAA
>NW_027468685.1:675000-695000 GCF_046254945.1 Alosa pseudoharengus
CCATTTTGGTCATGGCCTATGGTTTTCAACAGTAGGCTAGGCTACACAAAATATCCAAACGTCTTTTATGCACCTAATATCGTCCATATTTCAAGTATACAAACAGAAACTCCCCAGGACACGTTTTGTTCTTGTTGCTTTCTAAAAACTCCACTGTTCTGTAACTGACCCTAGGCAGATGGGTCAGGCCCTTGGGTTGTGAGTTTTTCCTTGCCCCTGTTACTCATGGGCCTTCTTTTCTTTTCTCTGATTGTCTAACATCCTGTAAAACGCCATGAGATATATTTAATGTTTGGCGCTCTATAAGTGAAATTAAATTGAAATCGAAATAAAGTGTAAAAGAAAACTTTTCTGAAAACTGACAGGTTTATTCAGGACTATTTTTGAAAATGGAGAGGGTGAAATGTCCGTTTATGAAAATAACCGGCCACGTGTAAACGTAGCCTGGGTGTGAATCTCATGACGGCTATTTGGCTCCTTGCAGCGAGACCATGGACAGTAGAGGTTAAGTCATTTAAAGACCGTCAGACGAGTCCAGGAAGTGAGGTCAATTCCGAAAGTAAGCGGTAAAAACGTATTGTACATTTTATTCAACATAAGGAAGCAGCAGGGGAAACTCGTGGTTTCTCTGCCTTATTTTCTAACTAATTTTACGAGCCTGCAGTATCACCGAGTACAGCTGTTCCAAGAGGATCTGGCGTCCTTTTGTTATGATGCACTTCCTGCGACGGTCACTCGTCTCTAAATTACTTTTAACTCCCTCTCACCAAGGAGGTAACAAGCTTAACAAGCTTCAGACCAGGATGGTAACGAGCTTCATACCAGGGAGGTAATGAGCTTAATGAGCTTCAGACCAGCGGTGTGTTTCCCAAAACCATCATTGCTTACCTGTTAGCAACTTAGTTGGTTGGCAATGGGAAATAGCATTGAAACCAACAAAGTTGCTAACTTAGTTAGCAACGATGCCTTTGGGAAACGCACCCCAGGAAGGTAACAAGCTTCAGACCAGGGAGGTAATGAACTTAACAAGCTTCAGACCAGGGAGGTAACGAGCTTAACGAGCTTCAGACCAGGGAGGTAATGAGCTTAAAGAGCTTCAGACCAGGGAGGTAACGAGCTTCAGACCAGGAAGGTAACAATCTTCAGACCAGGAAGGTAACGAGCTTAACGAGCTTCACACCAGGGAGATAATGAGCTTAACGAGCTTCAGACTTGGGAGGTAACAAGCTTCAGACCAGGAAGGTAACGAGCTTCAGACCAGGGAGGTAATAAACTTAAAGCAACACCAAAGAACTTTTCCTCTGTCGCACGCACTATTTGTTTATCCAGCACCAGCTTTGCAAATAACAATGTCCACAGACAAGGTAGAATATGTTGCATGATTTTATGAAAGTACGATGTATTGCGACATCAGATGCAAGTCAAATTTGTAGTTTCTTATGTCTCATTCCATCGAACTACAGATCCGCTACCCGATCCGGCAAACTTACATAGTGCGGTTATAGCCGATAGAGGGCCGCGAAGCGAATGCAGAAAGTGCCGTTCACCCTGTTACGAGTTGATGAACCACTGAAACGATTTTGGAAACATTATTTTAAGGTACAAAAAACTCTTTGGTGTTGCTTTAACAAGCTTCAGACCAGGGAGGTAACAAGCTTCAGACCAGGGAAGTAACAAGCTTAACGAGCTTCAGACCAAGGAGGTAACGAGCTTCAGACCAGGAAGGTAACGAGCTTCAGACCAGGGAGGTAACGAGCTTTAGACCAGGGAGGTAACGAGCTTCTGACCAGGAAGGTAACGAGCTTCAGACCAGGAAGGTAACGAGCTTCAGACCAGGGAGGTAACGCGCTTGGTGAGCTGAGCGGGCTGAAGGTAGTTTCATTCAGAGACTACGAGAGGAGAAAAAGGAAGTGGAGCGCTAACAACTTAATACACACACACTGCTCCAATTATGGAGGAGACAGACACTAAGGAAGAAGGAGGAAGAGAGAAAGAGAGAGAGAGACTGAGAGAGAGCGAGAGAGAGAGTGTGTGTGTGTGTGAGTCTGTGTGAGTGAGATAGAGTGTGTGTGTGAGAGAGAGAGAGAGAGAGTGTGTGTGTGTGTGTGAGTCTGTGTGAGTGAGAAAGAGTGTGTGTGTGAGTAAGAGAGAGAGAGAGTGTGTGTGAGTCTGTGTGAGTGAGAGTGTGTGTGAGAGAGAGAGAAAGAGAGAAAGCAAGCTATATGTGAGTTCATAAGGAGATAAGTCAAAAGAGAGAATGTTATAAAATGAGCATGCGCAAGAGAGAAAGAGAGGGAGAGAGATGTAGAGATGAGTGTAGAGGAGAAAGACGAGTGTGGAGGGATGGAGGGAGAAGAGGAGGGAGAGGAGGAGGGAGAGGGGGAGGGGGAGACCAGGGTGGGGGAGCGGTTGGTGTGTTTGCGATATGGAAATCAGATAAGCTGATCAAAGCGTTCCTCTCCTGGATGAGTGCTTCATCCTTCTCTCCAAGGACCTGCAGTGCACGCACACACACACACACACACTCTCTCTCTTGCTCTCTGTCTCTCTCTCCTGGATGAGAGCTTCATCCTTCTCTCCAAGGACCTGCTGCCTGCCAAACTCACAGCCGCCTAATACAGATGTTTCAGCTCTCAGGCCCAATGCACACACACGTTACCCTTACACACACACACACACACACACACACAACCAACCATTTTACACACACAAACGCACTTTACCATTTTACAAACACACATACACAAACATATAAGCGCACACATACACAAATATATAAGCACACACACACACACATGCACACATACAGATGTAAACACACACACACATCAATACAGTACAAAATGTTTTGACTGTGGTACACTGAAGTCTCAGCAGCAGCACACACACACACGTGTCTCTGTGTGTGTGAACACGGCGTCATTACAATACCAAATGTTTTGACTACACTGAAATCTGAGCTGTCAGCAGTGTGGATCACATCTTCACTAATGAGAACACCACCACACACTAGAGTAAAGCAAATCTTTCACACACACACACACACATGCGGGCTGTGACTTAATGAACACACAGACACATCATTAGATGAGTGATGTGTGATTTCCCTTGCATGTGTGCAGTGTTAAGTGCTGCTGAGTGTGTGTGTGTGTGTGTGCAGTGTTAAGTGCTGCTGAGTGTGTGTGTGTGTGTGTGCAGTGTTAAGTGCTGCTGAGTGTGTGTGTGTGCAGTGTTAAGTGCTGCTGAGTGTGTGTGTGTGTGTGCAGTGTTAAGTGCTGCTGTGTGTGTGTGTGTGTGTGTGCAGTGTTAAGTGCTGCTGAGTGTGTGTGTGTGCAGTGTTAAGTGCTGCTGAGTGTGTGTGTGTGTGTGCAGTGTTAAGTGCTGCTGTGTGTGTGTGTGTGTGTGTGTGTGTGCAGTGTTAAGTGCTGCTGCTGTGTGTGTATAGTGTTAAGTGCTATTGGTGTGGTTTACATTGATGCTGATTCGTTCATCAGGCGATTTAATCGAGAGGGACTAACCATACATGTTTGGTAGGCATGCTCTCAGTGTGTTTGTGTGTGTGTGTATGCACAGGTGTGGTATGCATCCTCTCAGTGTGTGTGTGTGTGTGTGTGTCAGGGGACATTTCAAGTGTAGAAAAACAACTCAACCTGTTTTCATGTATATATGTAATCCAATGGAAGTATTGATTTCCCATCATTGTGTCTTAGCTTCACATGCTAACCTCAATCTAGCTACCGCGTGGCATGTTTTATTACATTAGCTCCACATGCTAACCTCAATCTAGCTACCACACGGCATGTTTTATTACATTAGCTCCACATGCTAACCTCAATCTAGCTACCGCACGGCATGTTTAATTACATTAGCTCCACATGCTAACCTCAATCTAGCTACCGCACGGCATGTTTTATTACATTAGCTCCACATGCTAACCTCAATCTAGCTACCGCACGGCATGTTTTATTACATTAGCTCCACATGCTAACCTCAATCTAGCTACCGCACGGCATGTTTTATTACATTAGCTCCACATGCTAACCTCAATCTAGCTACCGCACGGCATGTTTTATTACATTAGCTCCACATGCTAACCTCAATCTAGCTACCGCACGGTAGGGGTGGGCGATATGGACAAAAAATTATATCTCAATATTTTTTGTGATTTTGACGATAACGATAATTAGTCGATATCCTTTAAAAAATTGTTTTTATTAAAGTCTGAGTTACTTTACAGCTCATTATTTATGAATAGCATCATTACAATAATAACCAATAAACTAACCTGTGACTTTTTAACCAAATCAACCAATTCATTGTCATTCTATGACACATTTCCAATTCTGCCCCCACTTGTGTGTGTGGCAATGACATGGTCTAGCCAGCTACATTAGAGAAGATGAATAGGCCTAACAGTTTCCCCAAGAGAAAGTCTGAAGCTGAAGTTCCTTTCAAACCTTTACATAGGATTCAATGTAAAACTAAGAGCAGACCAACAGAGTAGCCTAGATCTCAGTTATTTCCTTCTATGTTTTGTTTTAGAGCAATCACGTAGGCTAGCATTCCAAGTTACAGAATAGAAACTAATGCGTTAGCTTATGGCTAATGTAAATGAGAAATCCCATAGAGATGCTAACGGTTAGCATAATCAGTAAACGTAGATATTTAGAGTGAACTTCAGTCCATTTACAAAAGCGTTACATGAGAATAGTTATTTGTTTACAACTGACTATTAAAATACTCAAAGGCTAATGTTTTCTCTACATATAATACCGTGTAGGAAAAAACGTGACTGTCTCATCAATGCTACTTGAACAGAAGTAGCCGCATAAAATCCCAAGTAGGCTACTCTTGCTGCACAAAATAAACATTAGGCTCCGTGGGACAACGTTGTGACCCACTAGTGATCACGTGACACTTGCTTTGCTGCACTTCTCCCGCATAGCCTACCTGCTGGGAATGTATGAGTCTTCAGTGCGTGATTTCGAGTGTTTAGCTCCACATGCTAACCTCAATCTAGCTACCGCACGGCATGTTTAATTACATTAGCTCCACATGCTAACCTCAATCTAGCTACCGCACGGCATGTTTAATTACATTAGCTCCACATGCTAACTTCAATCTAGCTACCGCATCATTACATGTTTTATTACATTAAAGAAGCCCTATGCAGGTCTGGTTATTCCTTCACTGTTTCTGGGTTTTTGCCGGATTTGGGCTCGCATTTTTCACGACATAGCTCCCCCTGCAGCTTCGGTAGTGACTGCCACAAGTGACTGTTACGCTAAACCCCCACTAGCTAGCGAGCTAGCCATCAAGAAACCAAGCTAAACATACAGGGCTCACAATAAAACGATCAAGCAAACACATTGTTCAAGAGACTATCAAACCACATTACAAAAACGAAGTTTTTCCGAAGTTCACCCAAGGGTAGGCTACTTACAATTTCAACAGCAACAAAGCCAAGTCGGCGTCCGTTTTTTGCAGTCTTCTAAGAAACTACAATCTGACTACATTTTCGAGGCGCGATAGGATACTTCCGCTGAGTCACATCCGGATTTTCCCGGTCCGGGTTCAGAAAGTTGCATATTCGGTTTTTCCGCGGAGAAGTGATAGGGGGAGACGAAGCACCCACCAAACAACCCAGAAAGTGTTGTAGAACCATCATAACGACTCTCAACCTCCATAATTAAGGTTATTTTTGCTAAAATTGTTGCATAGGGCTTCTTTAAATGAGCGAGAGATTCACTCAAATATCTCAACAACACAGTTGACAAATAATTAATCTACTGTTGTATCCTCAACATTTTGTGCAAATTAATGAGAAGAGGCATTACATTCCTTACTGCCTATCCAAAAATGCCCCAGAGGAAGTGACATCTCACGGTGTGGTACAATCTTTGTGGATTTTAAGCGGTTTTATAACAGAGTTGAGAACATTGAGACGGATAAAAATAATATTTTTTTTCAATACTAAAAATTCACATAATACATAAAATAGACATTATATGCAACTGATTTGAACACTTAATGGATTAATCACCACCAAAAATAGATTGTTATAGGAATCAGTAGTCGGAGACAGTCAATTATAATGGGGTATGGGAGTAATTTAGTTAATATTTTTTGGACAAATTAGGTGTAACATATATATCAAACATTGTTATTGGTGAAAGGTTGTCATAATTTGCATTATTAGTCAAAACGAACTCAATAAGTGTCTGTGTCTGGGTGTGTGTGTGTGTGTGCTCTACAAATCATCATTCTATGGGCGATGACTGTAAATGGTGGCCCTAAACCAGTGTTGCTGTAGCTGCTGGCGTGGCCTAGTTAGGTGGTGGGGTAGAGGGCTGTTTGATGATTGATTTAAAAGCGTATTTCAGTAATTCTGATAGCTAATCAATCCTGCTGCACTAAAGAGCCTTCACACACACATACACACACATGTGCACACACACACACACACACAAACAAACACAACACAGGCCTACACTACACACACACACACACACACACACACACGTCCTTCAGCTCAGATACGCCTTGTGAACCCAGGTTGACGTCTGCACATGACGAGCGATCAGAGGCTGAGTTTTGACAGGACTCCTGGCGGGACCGAGAAATGAATACAGATGATTGAACTGCTGCAGACAGCAGAGAAAAACAACCAGAAATACACAATACCTCAACACACTGCGAGAAAAACAACCAGAAATACACAATACCTCAACACACTGCCGAGAAAAACAACCAGAAATACACAATACCTCAACACACTGCCGAGAAAAACAACCAGAAATACACAATACCGCAACACATACCCAGAAAAACAACCAGAAATGCACAATACCTCAACATACGCCCTGGAAAACAACCAGAAATACACAAAACCTCAACACACACCCAGAAAATCAACCAGAAATACAAAATACCTCAACACACTGCAGAGAAACACAACCAGAAATACACAATACCTCAACACACACCCTGGAAATCAACCAGAAATACACAATACCTGAACACACGCCCAGAAAAACAAGGGTTAGGGTTAGTCTTTTTTAAACCTAACCCTAACCCTAAGTCTTTATTAACTCATTGAATTCCAAGCTGTTTTCGGAAGCTGGCGAGCGAGCTGGCAAGACTGCCACCTAGTGATAGACCCACGAAAATGGCCTGGTTTTGACCTGACGTGCATGCGTCACTGATTCGACCCAAAGTGGCAACCGAGTTATGATAAAATGTCCAGATTGTGCGTTTTCATGAGTTTTCGTTTGTCATATATTTCATTTTCCATTCATCACAGAGTTCCCAAAATCACATATAAGGTGTGTTAGAGTGTCTAGTTTCGTAATTAAAAAAAAAAAAGCTAAAAACGTAATATTAGGTTTTTGGCACTCAACGCATGGGAAGGAAAAACGTAATATTACGTTTTTGGCACTCAATGAGTTAATGGCATATTAGTGTGCGCAATCTGCACAATAGAACTGGCTTAAACAGGCGATCTAGCGGGTCTTAGGAGATTAAATGCAAACCGAAACTAAAAAACAGACCTCTATTTGAGACTGGCCTTTATTTATACAAACCTGTAGCAACACCAGGCGTGTAAAACAGATAGGCGTCTATTTGGGACTCAGCTTTTATTTGAAGTTTTACGGTATGAAGTTTCAGACCATTCATTCAGTGCACTTTGACTTTATGACACATTTCCTGTTTATGTGGAGAGATATTAAAATCAAAACATATCAAAAATCTCTTCACAATTTAACATCAGCAACATCTTGGCATCATGTTTGCCAAATTTCACATAAATCTGACAAACCGTCTAGGAGGAGTATGTTAAAATTGATCATGTGACATCAGTGTAATTGCCATTCTTTCTGTTGCCAGATGGTGGCGCTATGCCAAATATGCATTATGGGCATGCGAATATCATCATCACAATGGTATTCAATGACCTGGGAAATTTAAAAAATTTCAAGCGATGAATCAATAAAGTATCTATCTATCTATCTATCTATCTATCTGGTGAATTTTGACACATTCATTGTTTATGTGGAAGGGTATTACAATTCATAGTTTCGCCATTTTGTTAAATTACAACATATCAAAAAAAGCTTCGCAATTTAGAATCAACAGCGTCTTGGCATTATATTTACCAACTTTGACATGAATCGGATCATTCATCTAGGAAAATTGATCATGTCCAAAACGTACAAAATCTCAATTACCTCACTTCCTGTGGCCGTGGCTAATGCATTGTACATACAAAAGTTGTTCATCTTGGTGAGACACACACACCTACCAAATTTGGTGCATGTAGCTGAAAGTATATGCCGACCACGGGATGAGTCACATAAGGGGGCGCTAGCGAGTCACATAAGGGGGCACTAGCGAGTCACATAATGGGGCGCTAGCGAGTCACATAATGGGGCGCTAGCGAGTCACATAATGGGGCGCTAGCGAGTCACATAATGGGGCGCTAGCGAGTCACACATGGGGGCGCTAGCGAGTCACATAATGGGGCGCTAGCGAGTCACATAATGGGGGGCTAGCGAGTCACACATGGGGGCGTTAGCGAGTCACACATGGGGGCGTTAGCGAGTCACATAAGAGGGGGCTAGCGAGTCACACATGGGGGCGCTAGCGAGTCACACATGGGGGCGTTAGCGAGTCACATAAGAGGGGGCTAGCGAGTCACACATGGGGGCGTTAGCGAGTCACACATGGGGGCGTTAGCTCCATCTGGAGCCAGAGAGTGAGGGAACAGCATGATTAAATAAATAAATAAATAAATAAATAAATACAATGAAAAAAATCTTCTTTATCCATCAGGGTCACTGTGTGTCACCAAGTTCCTGCTTTTGATCTGTGACCTTGTCGTCTGATGGAAATGGACCAAATCCCACAGAGTCCATCTGATATTCAAGCAGTCTGTACAATCTATACAACACACATGCGCATTTGTGTGTGTGCGTGAGTATGAGTGTGTGTGTGTGTGTGTGTATGTGTTTTTGAGTATGAATGTGTGTGTGTGTGTGTGTGTGAGTATGAATGTGTGTGTGTGTGTGTGTATGTGTTTTTGAGAATGAATGTATGTGTGTGTGTGTGTGTGAGTATGAATGTGTGTATGTGTTTTTGAGTATGAATGTATGTGTGTGTGTGTGTGTGTGTGTGTGTGTATGAATATGTGTGTGTGCGCGTGTGTGTGTGTGTCATGTGTTTGAAGAGGACAATGTCAAAGGCTGGGCTTGCGTGTGTGTGTGAGTATGAAAATGTGTGTCTCTGTGTGTGTGTGTGTGTTCAGAGGTTGGGGTAGTGTGTGTGTGGGCCCTATTTGTGTGTGTGTGTGTGTGTGTCTCCTTGATGAGAGCTTTAAGAGAGAGCTAGGGTGAGAGTGTGTGTGTGTGTGTGTCTCCTTGATGAGAGCTTTAAGAGAGAGCTAGGGTGAGAGTGTGTGTCTGTGTGTGTGTGTGAGTGTAAGTTGAGAGGATGATGGGTCTTAAATCCCGGCATCTGAGTTAAACCTGCCTGTCCACACCTCAGATCCCCCCTTAAAGCTCTCATCAAGGAGAGACACACACACACACACACACACACTCTCACACCCTAGCTCTCTCTTAAAGCTCTCATCAAGGAGACACACACACACACACACACACACTCTCACCCTATCTCTCTCTTAAAGCTCTCATCAAGGAGACACACACACACATATAAACACACACACACAATAAACACACACACACACACAATAAACACACACACATATAAACACACACACACATATAAACACACACATAGACACACACACACACAGAGTGTAGAGAGGAGGAGAAGAAGAGATGGAGAGAGTGTAGAGAGGAGGAGAAGAGAGATGGATAGAGTGTAGAGAGGAGGAGAGGAGGAGAAGATAGATGGAGAGAGTGTAGAGAGGAGGAGAAGAGAGATGGAGAGTGTAGGGAGGAGGAGAAGAGAGATGGAGAGAGTGGAGAAGAGAGATGGAGAGAGTGTAGGGAGGAGGAGAAGAGAGATGGAGAGAGTGTAGAGAGGAGGAGAGGAGAAGATAGATGGAGAGAGTGTAGAGAGGAGGAGGAGAAGAGAGATGGAGAGAGTGTAGGGAGGAGGAGAAGAGAGAGTGTAGAGAGGAGGAGAAGAGAGATGGATAGAGTGTAGAGAGGAGGAGAAGAGAGATGGAGAGAGTGTAGAGAGGAGAAGAGAGATGGATAGAGTGTAGAGAGGAGGAGGAGAAGAGAGATGGATAGAGTGTAGAGAGGAGGAGAAGAGAGATGGAGAGAGTGTAGAGAGGAGGAGGAGAAGAGAGATGGATAGAGTGTAGAGAGGAGGAGAAGAGAGATGGAGAGAGTGTAGGGAAGAGGAGAAGAGAGATGGAGAGAGTGTAGAGAGTAGAGGAGGAGAAGAGAGATGGATAGAGTGTAGAGAGGAGGAGGAGAAGAGAGATGGAGAGAGTGTAGAGAGGAGGAGGAGAAGAGGGATGGAGAGAGTGTAGAGAGGAGGAGAGGAGAGATGAAAAGAGAGCTCTCTATCACACTCAGAAGCCCACATGTAGCCTGTAGTTAAGCCTGGCACTCACACACACACACACACTCACTCACATCATGTGCCGTCTGACCGCCTTATCAATAAAACAATGCCCAGTTATGCCCACCATAGCTATCCCACATGTCATCGTCTTATCAATAAAACAATGCCCAGTTATGCCCACCATAGCTATCCCACATGTCATCGTCTTATCAATCAAAACAATGTCCAGTTATGCCCACCATAGCTATCCCACATGTCATCGTCTTATCAATAAAACAATGTCCAGTGCCGTTTCAAGCCCGCTGTGCCACACTTGCAGTCTCTTTCACACACACACTCACACAGTATCACACACACTCACACTCAGTCAGATTTAAAGGGATGGACAATATATACACAAATCAAACCCAAGAAAGAGAAACTCACACTCTCCAGGAGTAATAAATCATTCACACACACTCACACACACTCCTGAAGCTCCAGCCTGCTCATCTCAAGTGATGGATATTAAATCCTTTTTAATCGATCATAATTATTCCTTTAAATATTTTAAAATGCTTTTCATTTTTCAGGAGTTTTGTATTTTTTTTATAGCTAGCTATAACGTCTCTGTCTTCCCAACCTTCCCTTTAAGGGAGCAGCTGTGAGCTGTGATTCCCTGTGGTATGTTATGAAACTGACCTAATTCCTTTCTCCCTCTCTCTCTCTCCCTCCTGTCCATCTCCCTCTCTCTCCCTCCCTCTCTCTCCCTCCCTCTCTGTATCTCTCTTTCCCTCGTTCATTTGTTGGTTCGTTGGTTTGTTCGCCTGCTCCAGGCTCTCCTCCTCGTATGCCTTTGTACATTTGAGTCTTAATAATTCATTCACGCTTCCTTCGCCTGTAATCTTTCCCCACAAAGCCCAAAAACACACGCCAGGCTGTGATAGAGTCGAAGAGCCTGCGTCGTTATGAATTAAAAGGGTGTACTGGCTGCTGTCTCAGTTTCAAATGCTGATGCCCAGAGAATTATGTGTCAGTTTACAGGAGTGTGTGTGTTTGTGTGTATGTGTGTGAGGGGGGGGGGGGGGAAGGGTGGGGGCGCTTAAATCCTGAGGAGGGATTTTCACAATCACACACACTTGCATACCAGGAGAAAGTGGGCATGGACGATGCCATCACTTATCTTCTACACAGGACACATTCTCACCTAGACAAGGGGAAAAGTGCTGTGAGAATCATGTTCTTTGATTTCTCAAGTGCTTTTAACACCATCCAACCCCTCAGACTGGGAGACAAGCTCTTGCAGATGGGTGTGGACGCTCACCTGGTAACCTGGATCACAGATTACCTGAACGAGCGATCACAGTTCGTCAGACTGAAGAACTGCCTCTCTGACACTGTGATCAGCAGCACCGGAGCGCCACAGGGAACTGTGCTCTCTCCAGTCCTGTTCACCCTGTACACATCTGACTTCCGCTACAACACCGAGTCATGCCACATGCAGAAGTTTTCTGATGATACTGCAATTGTGGGGTGTATCAGGAACGGGCAAGAGGAGGAGTACAGGAGCCTGGTGGAGGACTTTGTGCAGTGGTGCAAACTCAATCACCTTCAACTTAACACTTCAAAGACCAAGGAGATGGTGGTGGATTTCCGATGGTCTAAGCCCGCTCTGCTACCAGTCTCCATTGATGGGGTCAATGTGGAGGTGGTAAGCATCTACAAGTATCTGGGTCTCCACCTGGACAATAAACTGGACTGGTCAGCCAACACTGATGTACTCTACAAGAAAGGACAGAGCAGGCTGTACTTCCTGAGGAGGCTGCGGTCATTCAATGTGTGCAGCAAGCTCCTCAGGATGTTTTATCAGTCTGTTGTGGCCAGCGCCCTCTTCTACGCAGTGGTATGCTGGGGAGGAAGCACTAAGAAGAAGGATGCTGGGCGACTTGACAGGCTGGTAAGGAAGGCTGGCTCTGTAGTGGGAGCTGAACTGGAGTGCATCACTTCAATATCTGACAAAAGAACTGATCAACATCTTGGACAATGAATGTCATCCGCTCTACAGCACTATCAAAAACCAAAAGAGCTTGATCAGCTGGAGACTTCGCTCACTGCCATGCACAACTGAAAGGCTGAGGAAGTCATTTGTTCCCAGGGCCATTGAACTGTTCAATGCCTCACTAAAGGGAAGAGGAGAGATAGACTTCTCTGCTTAGTCTGTCTGCCTCTCCACCCTCTCCATGTCCATGTTTTTCTGAGTACTGACTGCCCACTACTGCTTACTACTGTTTTACTATTGTACACAGCCTAATGTTTTCACTACTGTTTTACTGCTACACTGTTACCTCAACCTGCTCTTGCACTGAAATAGTTTTTTATTTTACCTTGTCTACATTACACTTTACTCTCCTATTTGTCTATATTATTTATGCTGGTCTCTAGACCTTACGGTTGCACTGTTGGACTAATGTTGGACTACCTTTTGCACCTTCACCATGACACCCACTCTCTTGAGCACCTTGCCAGGCACACACAACTAAGGACTATGGTTGGACTACTGTTTGCACCTTCACCATGACACTCACTCCCTTTAGCACCTCTCCAGTCCTGGCCCTGTCACTACAAGCGTCTTATGCTTGATCACCCTCAAGCACATTGGACTTTCTTAATTTAACTTATATAGTGTATTTAGTATTAAGTTTTGTTAGTTTCTTATCTTATCTTCTACTTATTTATTGTACAGTGGAGCGCAACATTCCAGCACAAAATGAACCTAGGGGTTAATAACACATGTGTACCGTGTACATGTGTGTTTCTTTTTAATAAACTGCCTGTACACTTACAAAGTTCTCAATGCTTCGGTTTACATGTAGAGACCCTCATTATGCTACCGTGTAAGTGTGGTGCTATTTTGAGCCTTGTTAGTGGTATAGAAATAGCGATTACTTTTTACTGTACGTGTGCCCCGAAGGCTAGCGTTAAACGCTAATTAGCGGTTTGCAATAAAAC
This sequence comes from Alosa pseudoharengus, assembly GCF_046254945.1. Classification (NCBI taxonomy): domain Eukaryota; kingdom Metazoa; phylum Chordata; class Actinopteri; order Clupeiformes; family Clupeidae; genus Alosa; species Alosa pseudoharengus. Next base: position 688,531 of record NW_027468685.1, read on the forward strand.
TGGTCACATTCGACTAGCATGAAAACAAATCCCAGCGAACGGTCGAACTCGGTACACATGTGTTATTAACCCCTAGGTTCATTTTGCGCCGGAATTGTCCTTTAAGCCCACAGAGGACAATATAATATTATAGTATTAACTAGTAAATGCAATTCCAGGGAATTACCATTGCATGTAAAAGCAAAAAAACTGCTGTGTATAACATTATATTACTTACAGTATGATTATTCAGATTACACAGTCTTACAGTATTCTTGAAAACCACTTACTTGGTTAGATGTTAGCTTAGAGTATATGACAGTCAGTAAAAATAAATGGTCAATTCAATATTGATCAACATTCTTTGTTTTAATACAGCAGAATGATACTCAGAATACACTAATGAACACTTACCAATGTAAGCTTGAAGTAAAAATCACAGTTGTGTGTATATATATGTATATATATATATACAGAACTTGATAATGCCAATCATATTATCCTAAGACAGATCTCTTTATCGGTGGTAACTCTGAACTGGAAGCAACAGCTAGAGGCCTCAGTTAATGGTATTAGGTCAAATTTGATGGTGATATATACACTGAAGAATAAAAGAGTCAGCCCTTCAGATGATCAGTTTTAGACAGAACTTAGGTTAGAATCTTATTTTTCACACAGCACAGCTCAGGTCTAAAAAGAGAGGTCTAACAGCACAGCTATGTTTCACAGATGTTACAGCACAGGAATGATTCAAAGGTATGAATGGTTCCATATAGTTAGTGAGTATAGTCCTTCGTATAGTTCTCAGAATGTCTCAGTGTAGATCTCAGATAAGTCTCAGTATGGTTAAATGGTATGTGCACAGATTACATGTTTGTAAGAATGTATGTTAGTATGTTGCTAGCAACATTGTCAGAGATGTATGGTTGACAGGTGTGCACACAGATCGGCACACACGTACTGTAATGTCATACATGGTCATCACCACTGGTCTGGAACATAAAAGACAAAAGCAAACAAGTTTAACAGTTATGCCAAAACAATACAAGGAATGTCTGCAATTGTCCTAACAGTAGCCTATTCATGGCTTTCATAAGGTCCCTTTCCACAGGAGTATAATCAAGCACCAAATGCATTCATAATCTAGGTGCTTGATTGTATACACCTGTGGAAAGGGACCTGATGAAACCCATCAATAGACGAACTATGATAGCATACCGTGATAGTGTTTACTTAGGCTACGTAAGAATCAGGAGCATAGAATGAAAACGTAGTCATGGCCTATTTGATACACAAACAAGCGGTGTACAACGTTACAAATTTGGTAAAATAAAAACAGTAACATAGGCTATTTGTTAGCTTTAACTAAATGTGAACGGTAGAAGCTATAACGTTATGACCATCAACAATGAGTAACGTGCCATGAATGAAACACATGATGGGTTTCATCAGGTCCCTTCACACAGTATAGCCTAATCAAGCACCAAGTAGTCTGCATTCATAATCTATTCTAGGTGCTTGATTCTATAAACCTGTGGAAAGTGACCTGATGTTGAATAGAACCAGAGCCATTAATAGGCTACGTTAAAGTTCTAGCAGAGAAGACAGACGGGCTCTGGTTATAGTTAAAACGCTGCTGGTTAGCCTAATACCAAATGTTAGTGCGTTACGTTTGATTGTCGTTAGCTATCGAAACCTACAGCTAACCGGTCACTGTAAAGTTGACGACATATTTGCGTTGATTAACAGTGGGTTTCCTTAAATAACATCAACTTAGCAAGGTGCGAACGTTAACTATTTCACTAACGTTAACGTGACCTAACGTTATAACGTTAGTTTAGCTATTTGTGACCCATCATTTCATACAACTTAACGTTACATAACATAATATTTGACGACATAAATGACTCCAATACCAAAAACCAGAACACTTACCTTGTCTGTAATTAGAGAAATGTGCCTCTGAATGAGAGTTTTACGAGCAAATAAAGTGACCACGGCACAGAAGGCGAAGACGTTCAGAAGCTCCACAGCTCCAGTGGTAGTAGGCCTAGCTCGCGTTCAGCTGTTGATTATCTTCAGCTGCAGGTCACGTCATAATGCTAAAAGTTGCCGCCACGGCGGTCAATGTTAACTCTATGAGAATTTCTTGCTCTTTTATCATAAATATCTAAAAAAGTATAAAGTTCACAAATGTGAAAAAACATAGAACAAATCTCCGTTTCAAGACCTTTGTAGGAGTGGTTGAATGACGTCGAACGGTTCAGTGGTTTTAGAGCCTTTGAACGTCAAATTTGGTCGGAAGAAGAATAACAATAATATTAAGAAGAACAGCGATAATAGTCCATTGCATTTACATGCAATGCAATAATACAAATATAATAATGGCGATGGATGTGAGGAGTTGGCTGTAAGTTTAGCCTATTTATCCCATCTAGCCACACGTCTCTCCTGCGCTGACTCAACTCCTCACGTCTCTCCTGCGCTGACTCAACTCCTCACGTCTCTCCTGCGCTGACTCAACTCCTCACGTCTCTCCTCCTTTTCTGATCATTAGCTGTCAACAGAGCAAGAAACAGAGAAAGAGAAAGAGAAAGGGGGAGAGACACACACACACACACGCACGCACGCTTGCACGCACACACTCACTCACTCACACGCACACACACATACACACACACACACATGCACACACAAACACACATACACACACTCACACACACACACACACACACATACACACACATATACACACACACACATACACACACACACACACGTATACACAGATACAAGCACACACACACACAAACACACACATACATACACACACTCACACACACACACACACAGATCTTGAACAGTGTTCTTCCTGTATGTGCACATATGTCAGTGTGTGTGTGTTTGTGTGGATATGTGATAAGTGTGTGTGTGTAAACTCTCTAACTATCTATTCTTCAGCTGCATTATGGATGTGGGTATGGTCACACACACACACATACACACACACACATACATACACAGACACACACACACACACACACAACCACACACACACACACAGAACTTCAGCTGCCTTAATGTTGATGTTTGCTGTTGATAGATGCTACCAAGCATATCAAGTATGATTATACAAGGTTATGAAACATACACTGTGTCCTGATTTTTGATGGATATAACACACACACATACACACACACACACTTCCTCCTGCATATAACACACACACAAACACACACACACTTCCTCCTGCATATAAGACAAAACTGCACACACAAACATACATACACATACAACACATACACATTTCCTCCTGCCTATAAGACAAAACACACACACACACACACTTCCGCCTAATGACTGGAGGCAATTGTATATCCCTCTGTATGAGTCATCCAGTGTTTTAGTGTGTGTGTGTGTGTGTGTGTCTGTGTGTGTTCTCCACGCCGTGTTCTCAATCCGTCAGGAGAACACACACATGCACACACCACAGTGTTTCGCTGAGGAGGTTTCTTCTCGCCGTTCTCCTCAACTGTGGTGTACATGTGCACACTTAGAAGTTTTGTGTGAGTGTGTATGTGAGTGTGTGTGTGTGTGAGTGTGTGTGTGTGTGTGAGTGTGTGCAAGTGAGTGCGTGTGTGTGTGTGAGTGAGTGTGTGTGTGTGTGCAAGTGAGTGTGTGTGTGTGCGTGTGCATATGTGTGAGTGAGTGTGTGTGTGAGTGAGTGTGTGTGTGTGTGCAAGTGTGTGTGTGTGTGTGCAAGTGAGTGTGTGTGTGTGTGAGTGTGTGTGTGTGAGTGAGTGTGTGTGCCTGTGTGTGTGTGTGTTTGAGTTTGTGTGTGTGTGTGAATGTGTGTGTGTGAATGAGTGTGTGTGTGAGTGTGAGTGAGTGTGTGTGTGTGTGTGAGTGTGTATGTGCACTGTAAAAAGTTTCTGTAAATTTACACCCAGATTCCAACATTATTCACCGGTTTCCTTTAATAAACAGGACTTTCCGGTCATTAGTAAGACAAATATGTAAAATCAGGCTCCAACACTGTTATTTACCACGCCCGTAATGTTTATTCTGGAACACACGTACTTCCTGTTATCTATTAACGTTACCTTCGTTCTGGTGATGGGAAGCTGTCTGCTGAGAGAAGACGATACGTTGGAATCATACCCAAACCCATCAACACAATAAGGTGAGTTTATCTGTCACCTTTGACCAGAAATACAACGTTTGAAAGCACACTGGTCATGTTTATATTAAGTTGTATAATACAACTGAATGTTACCCTGCTGAAACGAAGTTAGTAGCAGTGCTATTCAGCTAGCCAAGACCGCGCTTTCGCCCTTCTTAAGCCATGCGTTATCGTTATCACTACACTTGTCGATCAAATTTTACGTTTCTTCATTGCAATCTGGAGCCATCTAAATGTATTGGTATGTGTAGGGTATGCGTAGTTTTTTAAAGTTTAACTCGCGTGATTTACCTGCTATAACACGTGCTTGCTAGCTAAGTCTGCTTAGCATCATCAGTTTAATAAACCAGTGGCCAAATAAACAATATGGCACAAACGGATCAGTGTTGACTGCTGCTTTCAGTGTTTACTTGTATGCATGGATTTCGCCCGTGCTGGTAATTACTTAAAGTTGTGTTAAGTCCTTCAGTTTAGAAAGCTAATGCTAGTTAGTAGCCTAGCTAGCTCTCCATAGCAGAGGTGGTTGCATGACACGCGTATGGTATTCCTCCCAAGTTCATTTGAGCTAGCGGCATGCAACAGGAAGGTGTTTACATGTCAGATATGTGGGCATCAGTCCACTGCGTCTATTTATGTGAGCCATACCTAAATTCATGACAATATACCCAATATAGACCTTCCATGCTGTGTTCCAGATTGCCAAATAAAATTTAAGAGACATGCAGGTCTTGGATTTCCCCTGGGGATCAATAAAGTATCTATCTGTCTATCTCTATCTATCTATCTATTTATCTATCTAGGTCTTTAGACGCACATATAGAAACCATAAACAATGTGGTTTTGATAAGACGGACACTATTTCAAAAGCAAGCACCCTCACTTTGCACACACATTCCTCACACAAACATCTTATCACACCCGCCTCATCACTTTTAATCATTCAACGGCAGACACACACACACACACACACACCTTTCATACTCACCTTGCAGACAACTCACATTCACTCACTCCTTACATACATACATACACACACACACACTCAGAGATTACATTCACTTTCTCACTCACACACATACACACACACACACACACACACACACATCATGAAGAGTTGTTGAGTGCCTTTTCTTTTCTTTTGCTAAGGGATGTGCGACCGTAGCTGATGTTGAGTCTTCCAAGCCTACCTGTGACGCCTCGCCTGATATTACTAGGTATGTTTGTTTTCATTCACTAGAGTAATAATGATCAACATATACATATTTAAATCAACTTTTGAACACTAAATGTTTTTTTTTCTGTATTGAATTTTGTTTGGACAAAATCCTAAAATGAATCTAATCATAGTTGACATGTGGATCTATATCTTAAATTGAATATGATAAATTATTTTTTTCAGGTGAACGACAAGGTAATCATCAAAAGTGGATGGTCAGCATTGAATCCTTAATCGTTTGTGAAGGGTCCAACCTCGACACATTTCTAACAGGCCTTGCGACATGTTTCTCCACCTTCTACATTCTGAATCTGCAATATCAGGAGGAGGCAGCGTGCACCCTTGAATTCATCCAGAGGTAAGTTCATGTCACACTTTCGAACCAGAATTTGTTTTATGTGTGGTATGTATTGGGGGGGGTTGTGTAGTAGTCTACTATGTAGTTATAAGCACTACTATGCAGGATTACACCCTCTGTAGAGAGCAATCATACATAGTACTGCTGTAATAACCACAGAACACTATACTTCTACTTCATACAACTGATTAAATCAAATATAAATGCAGTTACAGTAAGTAATAAATGTCAGTTAATTTCATTGTGAGAAAGTGTGTTAACGTTACAAATTCATATCCGATTCATTCACTTTGGCACAATTTTCCTCTACATGAATCCTAGTGTACCCTATCAGTTTTTGTAACTCTCTCTCTTTCTCTCTCTCTCTTTCTCTCTCTCACAGAAAAAAGGCCCAGAAGAAGCCTAAGAAGAATCACTAATAAGTAAAGTGAATGTTACTTGATTTCTCATGAATGTTACTTGATTTCCTCCCTGATTATCATTTATACTGATCTCTGTACTTTAAATTCTTCTGGACATAATCTGTCAGTTTATTCATTTTCACATGTACACAAGCCCAATGCGATGCAATGATATTGATAATTATCTGTGATAATTATTCTCTATCTTATTTGATTTTAAAATAGTACTACTGTAGATAACATGTCTACATTTTACATACATATGTGATACACAAGCCTAATGCAATGTTTTTATTTTCCATGATAATTCTTTTGTACCTTATTCCCGATTTT